>NW_027526361.1:43822839-43990521 GCF_048455015.1 Haemaphysalis longicornis | reverse complement strand
AAGCCTTGAGGCTATTAAATAAACGAAAAAAACAACAGTCCCTTGTGCTGGCGGGAGGTTTAAACGTGGAAGGCAGAAGGCCCAACGCCACCCCATCTGTTCGGTGTCCTGAGTGGTCGAGCCATGGGTCGGGTTGGTGTGTCACACAAACCGTAAAATGCCTACGACGCGGGAGTGAACCAGACAGCGCCATGTTTGTCTGTCAAACACACAAACGGTCAAACTTCACAGAGTAAAACGGCAATGATTTTTCGAATTGGGGGCATTCCTAAAGACGAAAAACGTTGAATAGTGACCAGCGCCACCGGGATTTCAACTGAATATCGCCTGATCCTTAACCATTTGCCTCCTGCAAATGAACCCTAACGTTCCCGGAGTCGTCTGGGGCTCAGCAGCAGTCTTCAGGTGCCCCTTGAGTGGGAAAGTCGTGCTACCCCATCTGCAGGTAAAAGAGAGCGAGCATCGCTTCCCCTGTTCCGACGCCCCTGTCCATGAGAGAGAGAGAGAGAGAGAGAGAGAGAGAGAGAGAGAGAGAGAGAGAGAGAGAGAGAGAGAGAGAGAGAGAGAGAGAGAGAGAGAGAGAGAGAGAGAGAGAGAGAGAGAGAGAGAGAGAGAGAGAGAGAGAGAGAAACTTTTATTGAGCATGGTTACTGAGGGTTGGTGGCGGCTGGGCGGAGGCCAGCCGCGACTTCGGTAGCTCTGCGTACCAGGCCTCCTGAATCTCCTGGCTAGAGCTACCCAACGCCTCTCTCCATAGCTCGCTGCTGGAGATTTGAGGGAAGGGGTCGTAAGGGCAAGCCCACATGGAATATTCCAGAGTGCACGTTGGCCACATTGGGGACAGTTGGGAGACGGGAATGATGAGAGGTGGATGTGGTGCAGACGAAGCTCTGCATGGAAAGGTGTCTGTCTGCAAGAGTCGCCAATAGCGGTTTGGTGAGGTGTGTGGGAGGAATGGGCGGGGGATAAAGTACGACGAGAGAGTCGGTAGTGCTCCACGATGTCGTTGAACGTGATGAGGCGTTCTTTGGAGGAGCGCGCGCCATGCCGGGGGACGATGCTCACACCAGCCCGGAGTGTGAGATCGCGGGCAATAGCATGGGCAAGTTCGTTTCCCGGCAGGCCAGTGTGAGCCGGGGTCCACACCAACTCCACCATCTTTTGAGGCGGGTTACTCTGGATGATGCGGAGGGCTTCAGAAGAGATGGTCCCCCGTACAAAATGCAGCAGAGCAAGCTTGGAGTCCGTGACTACCTTGGGAGGGGTTGGACGTTAGGTGAGTGCCAGCGCAATGGCCGCTTCCTCCGCAGTCGTGGGGGAGGTAGTTAAGATGGTAAGCGTGCTGAGGGGGGTGCAAGCGGAGTTGCGCGTTACCACCAGAGCGTAGGCGTTGTGATGGCGGTATTCCGCCGCATCACAGTACACCGCTTCCGGCCATTTTGCCAGTTCCCGGTCCAATTTACGGGCTTGGCGGCGCGCTGAGTTGTAGACGGGGTGCATGTGTCGGGGGAGGGGCCTTGCGAATATGTTTTCTCGAATTTCAAGTGTAATATGCATGGCACTTTTAGCTTGTTCGGACAGCGGAATGCCTTGAGTAGCGAGAATAGACTTGTCCGTTTCTGTTAGTTCTAGGCGATTTCTCTGGATGATAAATGGGCTTCAACTAATTCGGTGGCGGTGTTAAAAACTCCGAGCTGGAGCAGACGATCCGTGGATGCGTCATGAGATTGCCCTGTCTGTACGCCGAGCTGCGGGTACCGGTTCACGTTAGGCCTAAAGTGTGGCCGTTGAATGCCTGCATCGCCCCCTCCCTGTCATCATCCTTCGCGCAAGCGAGTTTTAAAGCAGGAAGTATGGGGGTCTCCCATAATTTCCAGCGAAACAGGCAGCTCGCGGCTTTCTGGGCATGAGAAGAAGACTCAACTTTCTTCTTTTTCCCTTTTTTCTTTGGCTGCGCTCAAACACACCACGAGTTAAAATAAACACACGCTTCGCTCATTCTCTCACTGGCAGATAGGCCAGTATACAGTATAGCTATTACACTGCAAAAATCGAAGGAAAAGGCTGGACTAGCGCGTCGCAATTAAGGCAAGATCGGCAGGAGGAACAAAAGGTCAGGCCTTGGTCTTGCTGTGGACATAAGCAGGCTAATGATGATGATGATGATGATGATGATGACGCCAGCGATGAAACCCTATCAACCGCAGCTTGTCCAGTGGGTGAGGCCTTCACCCCGTAGTGCGCGCTGATACGCTGTCCGTCAGCCGCACCCCAGCCCGACACGTGGTTGGCGCGATGGCCTGATCAAAGCGTCGCGAATGAAACGGAAAGAAAACAGCAAGAAAGGAGGTGCTGCGCTCTCAAGCGGGCGCGGCGCGTCGCCGGGAGTCACGCGGAGTTTTCCCCCTCGGTGGCACTCGGTGGCAGGAAGTACAAGTCGCCCACGTCACGTTCGACCAACTGCACCGGTGACGGCGGGAAAGCGGAACCTCACGCCAGGGAGACAACGCGTTACTGCTTCCTGCAGCAACTCCGGGTAAGGCAATCTGAGCGGAGATAGCGACATCTGGATAGTTTTAAAAAAAGGCCAGGCTGCGTTTTTGTGAGCCGCTGGAACCTCTCACAACGGTTGTTGCGGTGAGCGGCTCTGTAAATAATCGTATAATAGAAGGGTTGGATGCGCGGTGCAGTCGATTCCATCGAATCTCACGCTACCTGCGCACGTCATGGCATGGCTTGCTCCCCATGGACTTGCTGCTCACTAGTGCGAGGAAGGTCGTGATTTCTCGCCTCATTATAAGGCCGCGAGCATTTGGTTAGGGTTTTGTGGAATGACACTTTTCCAGCTCAGCTGGGGGGAGTTGTGGAAGAGGCAGCTGTAGAGTTGGTGGTGGGGGGAAGTGGGTTCAGAAACTCCTCAACTTCTAACTGGAGAAGTAAACTTAAATTTTTTTGGCGTCCCTTTTTTTTTAAAACTTGAATTAGGTTTTTAATTCGTAGCGTTCTTTGCCGAGTACCCCCACAGCCAGGACCGTGTAACGCCCTGCGTTTCCACAAAAATGCAGATATCGCGGAAGTTCCACCTGTAATCGCAATCATAGCGTAAATGGAGATGATTGGTCGAACGAAATTTTGAAAAACTAAAAAAAATAGAAAAATATAAAATAATTACGGGAACTGCCGAACCGTGTAACGCCCTGCATTTCCACAATAATGCAGATTTCGAAAAAGTTCCATATGTAATCGTTATAATAATGTAAACGGAGATAATTGATCGGACAAAATTGTACAGAGCTAAAATATAAGAGAAAGTATTAAAAATTCCGGAAAACGGCCGGCAAAACGTATAACTCATGGCATTTCCACAATATTGCAGATTTCTCGAAAGTTTCGCCTGTAATCGTTATAATAGCGTAAACAGAGATAATTGGTCGAACGAAATTTTGAAAAAATGAAAATTAATACAAATATAAAATAATTGCAGAATATGGCGAACCATGTAGCGCCCTGCATTTCCACAGCAATGCAGATTTCACGAAAGTTACAAATGTACTCGTTATAATAACCTAAATAGAGATAATTGGTCGGATGAAACTGAAAAGCTAAAAAAATTAAAAAATATAAAATTTACGAAAAATGGCAAAACGCATAACGCATGGCATTTCCACAATAATGCAGATTTCCTGAAAGTTCCAACTGTAATTGTTATAGTAGGATAAATGTATATAATTCGTGGTGGACGAAATTTTGAAAAATTAAAAAAAAAAATATATAAAAATTACGGAAAATGGGAAAAGGTATAACGCGTGACATTTCCACAATTATACATATTTCGTGAAAGTTCCACGTGTAAACGTTATAATAGCGTAAATGGATAGCGTAAAAAAATAAAAAATAAATTACGGGACATGGCGAACCGTGTAACGCCCTGCATTTCCACAATAATGCAGGTTTCGGGAGAGTTCCTAAAGGAATCGTTATAATAACGTAAACAGTTATAATTGGTAGAAAGAAATTTTTAAACACTAAAAAATCAAGAAAAATATAAAAAAAAATACGGAAAATGACGAACCGTGCAACGCCCTGCATTTCCATAATAGTGCAGATTTTCCGAAAGTTCCCAATGTAAATCGTTATAATAACGTAAATGGAAATAATCGGTCGGACGAAATTTTGTTTTGAAAAACTAAAAATTAAGAAAAATGAATAATGCAGAAGAATAAGGCAGATTTCGCGAATGTTAAACTTCGAATCGTTTTAATAGCGTAAATGGGGATACAAAACACTGTATTTAGAAAAACCAAAAAATTTGCATACAAACTCACACTCGAGACAAGCGGCATAGAATTATGTGCATTAGTAGAGAATTCTCTGAATTTGTGCAAGTTTTTGAGTTGTGCCAGCCAAGAGTTACCGCAGTGGCTTTTTCCGCTTTTATTGCTCTCCAGACCTCATTCTGCATTCACCGTACAGGTACGTAATGCCCTCAAAAATGCATACTTACGGCCGTTTTTGAGGAAAAGAATAAAAAATGCAGTCACCTGCTTTATGAGAAGCGAGTACTAATGGTTCAGCAATTTCAATACGTTTACTGTAGATATACCTCAACAGCTTTTATGAAACTCTCGATGAAGCTAAAAAGCCATCGCAATCGGTATGCAATCGAGAAACTCTATGGGGGTGATGGTTATCACTATCGACATTTATGCGGTGACCAGGCGCGTAGCCAGAAATTTTTTTCGGGGGGGGGGGGGGCGCGGTCGACCAAAAGATGGGACCCGCAAGGTTCCGCGCCTGCAGGCGATTCAGGCGGTTCTTCAGGCTGCTTAAACCGCACCCCAACCTGGCACGAAACATTTCAAGGGGGAGGGGGGGGGGTCCGGTGTGCCCCCCCTCTCCTCCCTCCCTCTCTTTTCCCCCCCTGGCTACGCCCCTGGCGATGACTGTCCAGCCAACATTCCCGGTGGTCACGATCGACTGCATGCGCTGCAGCCAATGCATCTACGTGTAATTATAGTTAAACAGCGTTGCTGCTGAGCTCTTCAAAAGTTTTGTATCCATCACCACACCTAATGTGGTGATGTGATCGACAGGATCGACATGACACCGAATGAACGAATACGTATAAAAATAGAAATGAAAATTTACGTTTGAGATTTTATAGATATATGTGAAAAACTTGAATGTGGGATAGTAAACATTTTATATCTTCTTCACATTGCGCCTGACCGAAAGGTATGGCGGCTGCGTTTAATCGGGGTTTGTTGGTGCTCTCGAGGTTCTAATTTTCGCATTGGCATTGGAGCACAAGTGCGAGAGTGGCGTTCGTATTCAGGCTGATAATCGGCTTTTATAGGAACTGTAGTCTACCAACAAAGTCCAATACAGATGTCTTTTTTTGTAATATACTGTCGATATGCTCTCAACATTTATTGGTTTTCCAGCTGTCTTGATGGTTTTATCCCACTTTCAATGGCATCATGTTGGGAGGCTAGATTTTTTGGATGGGCTCTTGAGGTACACCCCCCCTCCCCCCCCCCTTCCTATAGCTTTAACATGGCTCATGATCGATACTCCTATACAAATGTCGGCAATCGATAGCTTTATATCGATAATTTGTGATAGCCGACTACCAACTGGTTTACGGCTGTTGCTTATCGATACCGATTGTCGAATATCGACAGTTGCTTATTAGCAGTGCACTTTCCACGAGTTTTTAATAGCGTTCATTTGTAATAACGTTAATTAGAACTTAGAATATCGGTTCCGCTAGGGTGTGCACTCTAGCGCGGAACCGATAATCTAAGCTGCTTACCGCTCAAAACGTTTTACAGCTCAAAACATTTACAACAAAGGTCAAATACAAGGCACGCCTAATTCTATAAAGCACTTTATACGGCCCATGTACTATATCTATGGGGCACTGAGTTAGATGGACAAACATATTACTGAGGGTAGCCATTTAGGAATGCTTACCCATAATCATTTTTGGTATCTGTCCGTGTGCATCGCAATTGTCGGAGTTGTTTTTTCATGCAGAGTTGATCTTCCGATGCTCGTACCACACCACAAAGAACGATAATGCTGATAACAATCACTATCCGTCGTGGTGCAAGTGTTCATCACCGCCAGTATTTTTTGTAAATTCTGATGAAAGTCATCATGAGGATGAGACAGGTCGACGTATACACATGTATGTACAGTGCGGTCAACTGTGGGAACCGGCGAGCGCGTGGCCGCAGCGCTCCGCGAAACGCCGGGCCGAGCACGTGCATGCACGTGGCGAGAATCGCAGACAGGCCATGGCTAGAGCGGCGGTACACTCCAGCGGCGGCGCGCGCACAGCCGCTCCGGCTCTAGCCCGGCCGAGCACGTGCGCACTGACCGCCCAAAGCGGGAGCAGCCACACGTCGTCTGCTACAGCCTGCCGCCGGGCCGCTCAGCTTGCGAGAGTTGGTAAGCTCGCACTCGAAGGATGGTACAGTAATAAAAAAAACATTTCTTTTTTCGCTGCGAAGATAGGCGCGCACCCTTTTGCAGCATGTATATTTTTTAATACATTATACATAGAAGCCCCTTCTTCTCGTCCACAAATGGACCAGTGCCGTACCTAATGCATTGCCCCTTTTGTCAGGTTAGCGTGGGCGAGATTACCCAGCTCACGCAAAGTGAGCGGCCCGGCGGCGCGCCGTAGCAGACGACGTGTGGCTGCTTCCTTCTCCGGCGGTCGGCGCACATGTGCCGGCTGTCTCCGAAAGTATCGTCATCGAAATCTACCGCCCCTGCCACGTAACACCCTCTCCTCTCTCCCTCCACGGATGTTTGCTCAATCAAAAGCAATTTTCCTGCTCTTGCCTTCTTTCTGTTATACTGGGGCTATTCGAGTAACAGTCTCGAGATCACCGCGGATAGTCCGCGCATTCACCACGCCATAGAGCTGCATGGGGAAAAAAATGTTTTGCTGAGCATCACTGTGCAACTTCAGCAGATCCCAAGCAACCACAGACGTCCGTAGAACGTCCAAAAAACAGCCGAACATCCAATGCCAAGTTTGGACGTCCACTGCACGTCCATGTATAAGTGTACATTTGCGGACGTACAGTGGATATCCAGCAACGGATGTGCAAAGAATATAATTTTCCGTAACATCCACCCATGGATGTGGAAAGTTACCACGAAGCATCAAATGGCGTAAACTGAATATAAAAACAAAAACAAAAGCTACTCTGATGTTCAATTAAAAAGATTTTGCAAATCAACACCCTAATCATCTGTATATTACTAAAATTAAGCCGAACTTTTTAGCCTTTTTGAAGCACCTCCCCGACTCCAATGATAATCTCTTTGGGGAACGGAATATAAGAATTGAGAACCGCTAGAAATCGTGTGAAGCAATTTCACCGTGTTCGTGTATACTTGTCTTCCCCGTAGTACGTTTGTGTTGCGGGGTGCTGTGTTCGTTGTGGGAACATATCCTTCTCGTTAATAAAACATTTGTGATTTTGTAAATTTTTATCGAACATCCAAAGTACATACAATTTCGGACGTACGGAAGTGGTAAATCTGGACGTCCTACGGACACCATCGGCGCTGAAACGGACGTCTCGCGGACATCCGCTAGAGCCGGAATGGGCGTACGTTGGACGGCCGACGGACGTCCGGTGGTTGCTTGGGATATATTTTTTGGTTCAAAGCAAGTTTTTTTTCGAGCGCATTAAAATGGCTGACAATTACTAGACTCCCTATTGTGAAATTCGTGTGCAGTGCGAACTGTAGTTCTCTAGGTCACGGCGCATAGCTGCTGCGTCTGATGAAGTAATCGGATTATCAGCGAACGCGCGGCGGCGCGAGCTACTCGGCCGTTATGCCGCAGCGCGTCGCCACCGCCGAGCATGTTGTCGTAAATTGTGGTTGAACCTCCCGTGCAAATGTCACGTGGTCCGGATGAGCGTCGCAAAGAGGAGGAAGAGATGGTTGGATTGATTGTAGGGTTTAATGCGCCGACGCAACGCAGGCGATGAGGCGCGCCGTAGTGGAGGGCTCCGGATTAATTTTGGCCACCTGGGGATCTTTAACGTGCGCCGATATCTCGTATACACGGGCGTTTTTGCTTTTCGCCTCCATCAAAAAAGCGGCCGCCGCGGCCGGGAATCGAACCCGCCACCGCGGCGGGTAGTGGGAGATAGTTGGCTTATTGAAAGATAAAGGAGCAATGAGAAGACGCCGAAGGACTTACGTACGTGCGTCTTGCTCTTTTGTGGCGCCGCCTCGGCATACCGCCCTCCCCCTCACACTTTTGCCACACTTTCCTGCTCATGTCTTCGGTGTTTGCTTGGTTCGCTCAGTTACGTGGCTGCCAAAGCCTCCAATGCATAGTGGACGCTCAAGTGCTCCCCACTAAAATGAATGGCGAGTGCTTCTCGGGTATAGTCTGCGGCGAGTCCGATACTACAAATTGAATAGCCCCACTGTTGGGCTTGGAATGTCTCGAGCTCAAGCCCGAGCTTTTTTTTTTTATCTTGCCTCACTGCGCCACCATTTTTAACACATCTTAAAAAAATTGTACCGCAAAAACGAAGCGTATGTCAGTTTTCAGAACGCTGCTGTCAGTTATGTACTTAAGTTTTGCCTCAAATGCCCCGAATGTTTTCTTTCTGCTGAACAATGTTGACACGCATGAAGCATGTCACCAGTTTGAGTAGTTTGGAAATGTTTTGCCTAGAAACGTTTTCCTTTCAAGCAGCCCATCAATTTTGGGCTGGGAATCTAAATCGAGTTACAGAGAGAAAATTTTTGGATCTATTTAGCCCACGAAAGACTATCGTCTTCGAAATTAGCATCTTTGGTAACTGTTCCTGAATCCAGAAATGCGGGCACACTGGCAAACAGTTCTTAGGAGCCCACGTGCACCTATAGATGTGCTTTTCAAATGTGGGCAGGTTTGATAACACACGTTTCACGCCAGGGCCTTCGAGATGGTGTCAACTAAAATTTCCGATAGAGACACCAACACGCCAAACTGATACAAAGGCTGGCCTAAATAGAAGGTAGGCCTTTCTGGCTAGCGCCTCTTTAATATGGCCCAGAACACTCTGCTGATGCCACTAGAAGCTCTTGTCAATCAATGGGCCAGTGTGCACATTTTCCAATGCGGTGCATGAATTCCTGTTCTATTCATAACAGCCACTCCATGCACTAGTGAACTATGTTCAAATGCAAACGTGTATTTTAAGCCTTTAACGAGGCCGTCATTGCACAAGTGGAGAGGCCCCAGATAACGCAAAACGTCCTGAGGACGTCCTCAAATGGTCCAAACGTCCTGGATCCTATTCTGGGCTTCCGGGGGACATGCACAGGATTAGACATTGTAAATGATCCCTCAATGGTCAATCCTAGAGCTTATTTTGATCATAATAGATTGCGAATGATCCGTTGTATAACTTCTTTTGGGTCACAATCCATACGGCCGTCTGACGCTGCTGTTACCGTGGAGGCTATTGCAGTAATAAATTATGCTAATTTATTACCAGTGAGGTACAAAACACCCCCCGCTTGTATGGTCAGTCCACCCGTGTAAACAGGTACAAAATGTCTCCAAAGTTGGAGGTCTCATCACCTTTTTTCTTGGTTGGCGGTCTTTTCTTACACCCGTTTTCTTTACGCCCTTTTTCTAAATTTCGAACACCCTAATTTGTAGCTTCACACCCTTCTGGGAAAAAAAAGGTTAAGATAATGAACACCCTTTTTGAAGGGTTTTGAGGTGGGGGGGAAGATTTGTTTGACTTTAATAAAATTCTACAAGCCACGGAATACAAAAAATACCTCGTGATCAAAAAGTTTTTGCAAATCTGCGTCTTAATTTGTATATTCCCATAGCAAAAATCCATAGTACCAAAATTAACGCTAAAATGTGTTTTGTTGCGACAAGCCCACCGACTCTATCGGGGGGCTTTCCTCTGCACACTAAGTAAGTGTGCACTACCTGTTCCGCTTGCATCCCCATGGTTTTCTTGCTGAATTCATTTGTGGTCCAAGTGTAACTTGTGTGTATTGACTGTTTGTGTTGATTGCTTCGAGCTCCGCCCATTCACATTGCCACGCGTTGCTGCTCCCTGGCCACACCTTATTTTAGGGTGTTAAGCAACCTTACACCCTTTTTTAGGGTGTTCACACGAACACCCTTTTTTCATCTATACACTTTTTTTTTTCGCCAAACACGTTTTAAAGTTGTTCGCCATTAAGATTCTTACACCCTTTTCGGCCAAAAAGAGCCCTTTTTGGCCGAAAAGGGCCTCACTACACACTAAACTTTCTTGTACCGGTACAAGAAAGTTTAGTGTGTAGTGAGGCCTGTTGCCTTAGCTTGTAGGTAATTTCAGACTAAGAAAAAAGAACATTAGTTTGTATCCTGGAAGTGTATGAAAATTGTCCAGCGGCATCATTTTGTCGACGTTCTGAGGATGTACGCTGGACGAACAAACGGACCCCGATTGGACTGGCTGAGGATAAGATCTGGACAACCTGAGGATGCTGAAATGTCCAGAGTCGGACATCCTGAGCATTTACCCAGGTTTGTTTTGCGTTATCTGGGGCAGCGATACTTCCATTGGACAGAAAAAATTTCGAAATCCCTTTTCTGAATAGGTGTCTGCCAATATTGCTTCGCTCCTTAGCATTTATTGATCTAAAGAAGTAACTGTGACACTTTGCGGAGAGGCTATTGTATTTACTGGAGCATAGTATTTTATTACTATTGTGGGCAGGGTGGTCAAAACATGACCCAGAAAGTACTTCTGTATTACACTCCAACGCTCCCCTAATTGCTACTTGTAATTAACATGCTCAAATTACTCATGCAGGCCTCAGTCTTTGTGCTACATGAATAATTTGTGGCCCAGGTTTGACTTAGAACGTGCGTCTTCAACACATTCTGAGTCAAAGCTAGGCCACCACCTCTAGATCCACCCTTAGTCAGCCAGTGTCATCGAGCTGTGGTGGTGTTGGGGATGTGTGCCCCTCTCGCATTCTATAAGCCCAGGGTTTTATTCCTATCCAGACCCGAATCTGCACAACCTTATTTTCAACTCAACTGCTTTTGTGCCATTTCTCGCCTACGATGTTGAAGTTTCTACCTTCCGAATCAGCTAATGCTTTTGCCTTAAAAAAGTATGTTCACACCATTGTTCCCAGTGGGAAATGGTATGGTGACGTACCTGAACATGCTGGAGCAGCAAGCTTGTTCAGTTCAGCCCATCTCCTGCTGAAACAAATGGCCGCTATCTGCTCCTTTCGTTGCAAATGTCGACAAAAGACGACAGCAGTCTGGCGCCCCTGCCAAGTAAATGCCTCCCTTCACTCCCGCTGACCTCTCATGCCTCGTTCCTCCCAAGATAACACGCTGATGTTTGCTCAAGTCAATTTAAATTTACCGCGTTTCACTGCTCCAAGTCTGGTGTCTCCTGGCCAGTGCTGCCGTATGGCGGAGACGCGCGTGAATCGAGGCACCCTACTAAAACGTTCATAGAACCACATTGCCCTACTCCACGAGCGTGCCAAGCGGAACGTGGAGCCTAGTGGAACCTTTCGTTGCTGTTTGATTTCTTAAATGCCGCCAGGAGGTAGCGCGGACAACAGCAGGTGACGGTTTCTAAGGTTGTGTAGTACTTCATTTGCTATCGCAAAATCCAAGCATCCATAAATTTTTGAATAAAGGAACGCTGCAAATATCACTTATATTGGCTGCCTTATATTTGAACAATGTCTTGTTCTTGTTCAACAATGTTGACAAGTATGACCATACCGGACTTAAGACGTTTAAGATTTGGTTCTGGGTATACAAGACTGTTATGCAGCTTTTGTTTCAGTCTGGCCAGGTGGCTGAATCGAGTCACTGACAGACAAACAGACAGATACAGACATACCAAAATTTCTGCGTTTAATTAGCCCAAGAAAGACTATCGTCTTTAAAACTGTTTGCGAGTTCTCATGGTGCTATCAAGCAACCTCTCCGAAGGAGCTACAAAGGAAGAGGACAATGCAGCAGAGATTCTCCTAACCCAACCTTTCTCCATTTTTTTAACCGCACATTTAAACATTAAAGAAAGAGTTGTGTTCAATACATTGCTCTTATATCTTGTTTGTGTACTTACCATGCACAGCTAGAGTCGAATTGTATCCATTCCAATCACAGCATACCCAAATTTGAATTCCATTGGGAATGCATAGGCTTGCATTAGACATTGAAATTTCTTCGTCGCAACAAGTATTTCTCCGCAAGCTGGTTAATTATCAGCTGGTTACGCCTCGGTGCCCAGCACTGGCAACCTTTGGGCCACAGACCAGCCATCGTCCTGCGACTGCGTGCATGCAGCAGCAGCAGCAGCAGCAGCAGCATCCCTGCACTTGCCGATGCACCAGGAACCGAGCCGAGATTCACAGACAAGAGACAACGTCGTGAAGAACATCTATAAATATCTCCTTTATTACCTCGAGAGTTGAGTAAATCGAGGTGCTTACACGCCTTTTTTTCCACGTTTATTGCATCAAATAGTGGCGCTGTTTTGTCTTCCTGTCCGATGTAAGTACGATCTGTCAATCCCGAGCCCTTTTACACCACACTCGTGACAGGTTCTTTTAAATACTGTGTATACTCCGTGTCAATTGCGTCTTCCTTCTGCGCGTTATACACACAATACGGGAACAACAAGTGGCAAAAGAGTGACAGAGAAACCAAGAGAAAGAGTGCATCAATGGCAGAACAATACGGCTACTATATGTATACGATATATCTGGTGCAAACAAACGCAGGCGGGCTTCATACGATCACCGCGCGACTATAGACTAGTGCGTCTGCTTCCTGAGTATAACGAGAGACACTTCTATCATGCAGATGACAAAAAATAGCAAATAAATAACAATCGAAAATAAAACGTCCACCAGCTGGCGTGTCACACACACATACAATCATCACACACAACTGCGCTGTACAATGAGTGAAACAAGATCGACAGAAACAAGCGACCCCTCTGTTGCTGCTGCTTCTTTTTTTCTGTTGCCATTTTACACACTATATTTGCTTCTTTTGCATAAATGAGACCTTGGCGTCGACGCGCCGTCTTTGGCAGACAACCGAGGCTTTATTTTATTCTCCCACACCCCCCCTCCCGCAGGCGCTGCAGGCAAAGCTTGCCTGCCAGCCAGCAGAGCGGCACTGCGGACGAAGTTTTGCACATTCCCAGCATGATATTTCAAGCTGCACAGCCACTAAAGGCTGCTGAATCATCAGCTGCTGCAAGGTCTTCAGGCATAAGTGACATCATTACATGAGGACTTGACATGCAGGGGTAGGCGCTTTGTTTACAGCATGCGACTCTGAGCCATGTTACCAAGACATCTCGTTTCTTTCATTCCGCAGTGGCGAATAATGTTTGAATCAAATGTGTGAGCTGTCATGCGTTCTCTTAACGGCTCAAAACAAATTGTATTCGCCCTGCGTAATAAGCACGAGCTGGGTAAAAGTTAAGTATTTGTGGTCCCAGTTGAGGGATGCAAAATTGTAAAACAGGTAGTTTGCAATGGCACAAAGGCAATATGACTGCCTGCATTTGGCAATATCTGGGCTCCTGATCCTGCACACAGTGGTTTAATCTAGTCCTACCACCTTTTCACTAAAGAACAACAAGGCGTTATGCCAAGGGGAACAGTACTGACTGCATCAATCTTTGCGCTACCTGGGGAGAGTTATGAACAATTTAGATCACCTGCAGCTTTTTAACGCCTGCAACCCATGATGTACACTTGCGTTTTTTGTATTCTGTCACCATCAGAAATGGACGCCACACCCGGGAATTGAAGCAGACACACTGAGCTTGGCAGCAGAAGTCTTTTTTCACTAACCCGCCGTGAAGGGGTGGGTGGTATTCTACAAACGCCGCTGGGAACTCCACATTGCTTAATGGTGCCTCTTCATACAGCAGCATGCCGGTATCAACAGTGTGCAAAACTCACTGCCTGGAGAGGGGGTGGCGGAGGGGCACACATGTGAGCGCACAAGCAAACACATGCACACTCGACAAGATATGTGAGCAAACTGTGAAAAAAGTGCATGATATGTTTTTAGTGGGTGTAGAGAGTATACATATATAGATACATATCTATATCTATACAGAGCGCCACATTCGGTTCACCGCCCATCATTTTTTTTTTCGGCCTCCCGCCAAAGGAAAAAAATAAAACAGTCGTACACGGTAGTGATTGCTTGAACAAACTATCCACCTCTTGAGCACTGTTTTTGCTTTTACACGCGCTTTCCTTTTCTTACAAAAATAAGAACGCAACAACAAAGTACGATATCTAATAATGTACATACAAGCAAGACGCTGCCGGGCTACAAAACGTCTGTCCCGCTTTACACATGGCGCGTATACGTGGGAGGAGAAAACAAAAAGCGTCTTCCTCGTATTGCACTTCCCTGCTCATATTGGCCGCCCTTTGCCCTCCTACGGTGGCGGCACGCGACAAGCGCCCCGCGGGAGCGGCGAAAACAACTCGAGTACCTCGGCCTCGAACCCAACATCCAGCATGACACTGCTGGCCAACGGAAAAAATAAACTCAACCGACAACGCGTGCCATATCTTTATACTGCTTTCTTTTTGCCACGCCCCCCTCGCCACGCGAAGGGGGCAACAGCTTTGGCTTTAAACGAGATCTATACATGTATGTAAGCGACCCTGTGACTCAGCTCCTGTGTTTCTTAGTCCAATGGTAGACTACGCACGTACCGACGGCATTGATTTCCGGAGAGATATGGGAGGGCAGGGATCGATCAGCGAATACCCCACGTCCTTGCATACGTGCTGGAAAAGGCGGGAGGGGGCCAGGTTGGGAGTGGAAGAGACAACGGGGTGCTGGGCTCATGTGCTGCACACTTCTCTGAATGGCGTGTCAAATTTGCAACATCAACAGGAGCTACAGCTGTGCAAGACTCTCCATGCACACCAGCGATCTCTTTGAAATAATTGGCAATGCAACCTGTGCTAGATGGATGACACGCTAAGCCTTACATTTAAAGAAATGAATAAAAAGGGAAGGAACGGTCAGAAATTTGATGCCTATGTTATCTGCGCTTGCATCGCGTCTATTCCGGGCTTCTAAAATACGAACACCAAACTTGACCAGAGACAGTATTGAGGGAAAAATTGAGGGGCCGTCACTCCACTCTGACACCAGCGTTGAACAACCAACATGGAGTGCTAGTGTACTCACATCGGGTGCACATTGCAAATACTTTGCCAAAGAGAGCAACATGCCTGGAACGGCACTATGTGCCGTTCGTTGACAGTGGAAAGTACTGCAGCTTTGTGCAGGGGGCACCAGCATCCCTACAGGAGCAGGCACGCGCTCGGTCACGTGCAGCGCTTCTCGCAGGCTGCAAATGAAGCGCAAAGGTTTGCCGGTGAGCAGTTAATGCAGTGTGCATCGCGACAAAATGTGGCTCTTTAAGTGGGGAGGTGTTGCGGTCCTTCACAAAAGAGAGGCTAAGAGTGGGGGTAGTTTGTCGCTAACTGTGGCACAATGTCAACAGATCAAGTTCACATCACTACATGACAACAGCACGCACACCCCACGCTCATGCATTGACTCGTGAGTAAATTCACTGACTAGATATTCGAGGCGTCCGTCTCTGCCATTTAGCGGAATGACTCCTCCATGCCGCAACTTTTTGCCTAACGTCGCATTTTGTGTGCACGTGTCCGACAGACCTACACAAAGAGCTGAGAGAGGCGATTTTTCTTTGGCCTTGAACTTCTGTTAACTATGGTTAAATGCGATGTTCTGGGAAAAAATGCAGTCATTTCACGACTAAAGAAAAAAGAAACCGTGAGTGAGGCGCTAACCATTTAAGACACGGGCCTACTTAACCGTTCGTAACACATAACTACCCTTGCGAACTTTCCGGAATACTCTTAAGATCTGTACTGCATTAGGAACGAAAACAACTTGTCTGTGGCGAGAAATGAAACACACAACAGACAAACAATGGTGTATGAACAAACTTAAGTACACGACTGTGTTTGCCCTTAAGAAAAAAAAAAGTGTGTGTGGGAGGTCTGGGGTTCAAAATAACAACAGAGACACCAAGTATGGCGATATCAGTAGACTTGTTATCACAGAACGTTCAAATATATTCGTGAGGTTCCCGAAGTAAAATAATAATGAAAAAAGACTGCTACGCAATGAAATATTAATGAATGTCAGCTCATCCATGGACACTTGCCAGACTGAAAACATGTCAACGATCCAAGGAGTGACAGCAAAATCAATGTTGAGCATTAAGACATGTCATTAAATACAACCTTCCCATATTTTCGGGTACTATTACGGAAACTTTCTCAGAAAAGAAAAAGTGGCGCAGAAAAGCCATCACTGTAGAAACATTGCCATTGTATATTAAAAAAAAAAAACGAAAAAGCAAGAGGCATAGTCATGACTGCCTGCAAAAGTTTGGAATGCTTTTCCGCACAAGTTGTGAGTACGTGGCAAAGACAGCTTTGCGGGGAGACTCTTGCCCCCAGCCAGTTGGATACGCGACACGGGAGAAAACAACCTTCCGTGCATGCGTAAATGCCTAAGTTAGATGGTGGCTGCACGCCTGCATAATTCGGTGGCTTAAGAAAACACCCCTGCACTTCCCACCACATGTCGTGAGTAAACGAACGCAGCTCAGTTGCCTGTGGGGAAGCGCATCTGTTCCCTGTGAGGCGCCACGATTGAACTACGCGCACCTACAGCTAGAGACATGATTTCAAGGCCCTTGTTTGTAGAGGTTCCTCACTCATTTTGTTGCACGGTTCACACGCAACGCTGGATCTACGCACTTGGTTGCTCTATGGGGAGGGCATTACCAAAGTCCCACTCAAACTGTAAACATTGTCGCTTCTCTCTAGAAAGCAGCGCTACTATTGCTCTAGTGCTTGCTACACAGGAAGAAGGAAGCAGTGTAGTTACTTACAAACACGGAGAAAGGAAAGAAAAAAGAAAGGGCTGGCGATTTCAAATCTTCAGTACTAACATGCCAGATCACGACAAGACGGAAACCAAGTCAACATTCTGTGTATTGCAAGTCTGTGCTGCATAGTATATGATATGTTATTGACTGAGTGACAAAATAAATGAACACAGGAGGAGTGCACCACTGGTGCCTCACTACTGGATTTTTAGCTCACTAAGTATTTTTGTCTGAGATCAAACGTCGGTTAAAGGCTACGAACAAACTGCCTTATCACAAAAAACAGCCAACACAAGCGAGCCCTTAAAAACACGAGGTGCGAGAGTGTAAAACAGTGCAGTTAACAGTTCTTCCGCTTGGCTCAAACATCACATTACTGGCTCATAGCTTGCAAGTAAGTAAAAGGGCACACAGCCTGGGAAGGTTCAAGGGAACACGGAGGCATGTTGAAACGAAAAGTGCAGTCAATGAGGAAGCACTCAGCTGCCACAACACTTTTGTCACACGATGTTTGTAGCGCACGCTACAAATATACTTTGCCATTGAACCTACTATGAGAAGTGACAGCGTTGAGCTTCTAGAAGCACCTCATTTTTGCGGGATGGTCAAACATTCTGCTGAGAAAATGTGGGATCTACAAGGTCTCCCAGAGCTGATAATCTGCCAAGGTAGAACACACTGACTCAGTGAGGAAACTCGGTACTGAAATTTGAGGCAGATGCGCACAGAGAAACTCAACAGTGGTCTTCCTCTCACATTCTGTTTTCAAGCCTCCCAATCTGAGTGGCCACTCAAAAAGATGCGATGCAGCTTTACCTCTTTCGAATCGAGCACAAAAGATGCTGCTTTCTGTTAGTGGTGTGGGGAACAGGTTAAGCGTGCCCCCGGTAACGGGGGGCCAGAATTCGGATGGCAACTGCTCTCTTTTTGCGATCAGCATTTGCCTTGGAGGGGTCAGTATGACGTTGCTCTAGCACCATGAAAGAAGGAAAAAGAGAAACGACTACGCAAGGTCCTCATCCGCAGATTGCTGGTGCACGCTACGACAGTGAGGACACAAGTGGGCCTAATTCTGAGCTGGCATTACCTTCTGACTCGCACAAACACACAACACGGAGATGTACGGGAGGTAAGCAGTTCTCTTCAAACACACAAAAAAACGAAAATGCCTAAGAGAGAACTGCTCTTCAGCAATGCCTAATAGCTATGCTAAACACATGCTTTGGTAGCGCCTTTTCTGTGTGAGGGCAGATGATCTGAGAATCCTAAAAAGAATATAAATATAAAGTTTGTTGTCAAACACTGATGCCAACAGTATTCCCACTGAACTATTTCGGGTGGGGCACTGAATGCTCATAACTGCACACAGCTAGCTTTGCATGCTAATGCACACATGCGCACACACACACACGCACAAAAAAAGAAAGAAAAATAGGTATATAAACGCATCAATTCCTTCACATTAGGCCTTAGATTACAGCTCGCTCAATCAAGAACACAGAAACAAACAAGGGTACACGCAAAGCAGGTCTTAACTCTACAGAACATGATGCTCAGTGTTGTATCCCTCATTTTGTACATTCATGAAAGTGCATAGTTTGACTGTAGTGACGTTTTCATTGTATACATATACTATCTTATATATATATCCATATATATATATATATCTCATGTTTATAGAAAAATTTACATGACAAAGGGTGCTTTACCGGCCAACAAAGCGCCATCGTAGACCGAGGAATTATGCCAGTGTGAGACTAAAGGGAAAGGAAAGGCAATGAAAGCCAACGTCATTCTGCACTTGTTCCAAGGGTATGCCTTTTGTTCATCAACTTGGGTTGTGGGAGCTTCTTTGAGAGCAGCATTTCTCCTATGCCTCTTCATGACGGAGATTTGCCAAGACACATCACCTTGGCCATTTTTGGGCTGTGCATTAAACCGCTGATATGCACTTTTAGTTCTAAGAAAGCAACACGCTTGGTGTTTTCAGTGCAGCTTCTGCTACCAAAACGGGGGAAAAAAAAAAGGAATTTCAGTCCTAACTAAGGAACAGGACACGAGCAATGGTCTCTGCAAAGATTCTTTTGCTTTCTAAAACTGCGGCATGATTAATGGCAAGCCCTTGACATCACATACGTCAAACGACATCTACTTCTGCAATGGTACGCAGTCTATACTGGAATACTAGTCCATTTAATCTCTCCTTTGGGACCGAGTCTAAAAGCTACACAACAACGGAGGCACATTTTCATTAAATGTAAACTAATTTGGATCAGTTTCACGACCTTGTCTGTGTTCTTGCTTGGCATTCAGCACTTGATATGTTTGGCTTCTAGCTCTAATTTCCGCTAACATTGTACAAAGCTGAACAGGCTGCTTCTCGGCCGCATGTGGCATAATTTCCACGAAAAGATTCTGTAAAATTAGCTTCGCCAAAACGGCTGACATTCGGTGTACACTGTTTAAAAATATGCTTTTGTGTTAATGCCCACGAGAAATACTTAAAAAAAAAGATAAGACAAGCTAATAGAGCCGGTATCGCTGGAAGGTTAAAAACTGTGACCGATAAAAAGCATTCGCACGAAAAACTATTTGTAATACTCAGAACTTTCACATAAAATTGTTTCATATCACAAAAACCTCTTCAAAATGAGTATTTTTATCGTTACAAACTAGAGGTTCAATTTAATTGCTGTGCAGTGCATGTGCAGCATGAGCTATATGTTTCTCTTTTATCAAAGCTGTCTCGTGAAAAAAGTTAAGAGTGATGGTAATAGAAGAGATTATCCAAAATTCGAAATTGAACTTCTTCAATAAGCAGAACCTGGCGTTACTCCACAGTGCAGCCAGCATTCACTGCACGTTTAAAGTAGAGTTTCTAGCATTGGCTACGTTACTGTTATACGATCCTTGCAGAAAACACGGCAGCTGGACATTACTTGGTTGATGCCACTGCATGGTCTGCAGGTGAAGTTCACTGAGCACATTCAAAACTGTTTGAAGACAACCTGGTCACTTGGAACATTGCCAAAAAGAAAGGCCTTACTGCTACACTTGGCTGCTTTGCAGCAACCAGCTACAATACGACCGCTCTAATATGATCTTTATAGAACCACAGAAAACAGAATCCAGGAAAGAATGTCATCTGATCATATTTTGAAATAAGTCACAATGAAACCATGCTTGCACTGCAATACTTCCGAGAGAAAAAAAAAATACAGCAGAAGAAGTGAGAAACATATTTACACAGTGCTACCACATTTGCTTACGCATGTAGAACATGATGACTTCACAACTTTGTTCAGTATAAATAGTAAGCACTGCTGAGCATTTTCTTTGAACGAATGTAATAAGAGGTGCTGGTGTCATCAGTTCAAATTGCAAAGCATTCTTCACAATTTTTTTTTGCAGAATGGACAGCTCTTTGGGAAAAGCAATGTACAGGTTGTTTATACTGATGTGTGTACACTGCAGCACATTCGGTGATAACTTTGGCACCAAACGGTGGATTGTGATTTTTGCCTGCTGGGACAGTTGGTACTGATCTGTCTTGCATAAAGGCAACATAAGAATGGTGACAAAATTCGCGGCAATGTGAAATCACTTCCAAATTCGTCCCAGATCGTTCCTACAAACAACCGCGGCCAGATGCCGTTTACTAAAGCACACCGACGTTGCATCACAACTCGACTACCGAACTTTTTTCTGGCAAATTTAGTGAAAAGAAAGGCAAAAAAGTGACAGTGCTAACTGTTTTTCCATAAACCATTTTTTTAAAGTCTTGGACTCCCTGAAAAAACACCAAACAAAAAAGAAAGAGAGAGAAAGAGAGAGAGAAAAACAACAACAACAAAAAAACCCAGCAGACATGCGCTACTGCTGCTGCTTTCTGTTTCCCCCCGTTCCCAAGTGGAAACTGACTGCAAGCAACCAAAGTTCCCCCCAGAGCTGTTTTGGTGCGACAATAAGAGGAAACGAGATCGGTCCAGTGTTGCACCTAGAATGCACTGCCAGTTTGCCAGAGAACAACCGTGTGCACGTGTGTGTGTGTGAGGGGGTGCACCAGTTGTGTGAGTGCGGAGTCGTACGCTGAGTACAGTGGGCGACAGAGGCGGTGCGTCACGGGAAGAAGAAGAAGACGAAGAGCCATCGCGACACGCCAAGAAAGCGCGCTTCCTCGCGCTTGCACGGGAGGGAGAGACTGGTTGGAGTGTGTGTTTACAAGCCTGGTTGCCATGGGGTAGAAGAAGATCGGTGCGTCATCTGCTTGCTTTGCGACAGTGTACGGTCTCTTTAAGTAGCAGACAGGGCGATGCTGGTGTTGGTAGCCTCCGGAGCACCTCTAATGAGAGGCACAGAGAGAGATCAGCTGGAAAGCAAGAGGCATTCACTCCGTTACCACCAGACGCGAGCAAGGTAACAGTCGGGCTGCCAAATCCCGCTCTTTCCCCCGCACAGGTAGGGCGACTCTTTTGCTTTGGACACAGCAAGCATACGAATAAGTGCTTGTTAGGCTCAGCTCGTTACTTTTCCCGACATTAGCCCCATTGGGCGGTGCCTACAACCAAGCTATCTGAGATTCAAACAAACCTCCTGGGTTGCTCTCAGCCCCATACACCACCTTCTAGTAAGTGTCCTTAATTACCGTATTTACTCGCGTAATGATCGCACTCGCGTAATGATCGCACCCCTGAAGTTTGTCGTCAAAATACCACTTTTTTTTATTTCGCGCGCAATGATCGCACCCTGAACTTGCCGCAGCAATATGTCGTATGTCTGCCAAGTCTAGCTGATGATGGTCGTACTTGCCTATGTTTCCTCCTCTTTCGAAGTGGACATTAGAGCACTGCACGGGCCGGAATTTCTAGGCCCGGCCCGACCCGGCCCGGTAGAGACACGGCCCGGGCCCGGCCCGGGCCCGACAAGATTTTAAAACGGGAGCCCGAGCCCGGCCCGAGCCCGACAAATTTTTATAATGTGAGCCCGAGCCCGGCCCGAGCCCGACAAAAATTTAAAATAGCAGCCCGAGCCCGACCCGAGTCCGGTAGAATTTAAATGAAATAAGGCCGTGCCCGCCAGACTTTCTAAGTATCAGCCCGACTCCAAAAGGCTATAAACATGAGCCCGAAAACGTTTGCTGTTTTTAACCTAAAAGCGTAAGCATAAAGCGACTACATAAAGCAATGAATGGGAAATACTGTTATCACAATAATATAATTAGGATTTTGTTAGTGTTGACTCAACAGACTACGTTTACGTACATTTACTGCTGGAATATTTGACAGCATTTTGCTTTTACTATCTGTTGCTAAAGGAACTCGGAGATTGTGCCACGGGTTCAATTCGGGTTCATACACGAACGCGCCTGAAATTTGAGCAGATGACGTGTCCGCTTTCATGACTTCATTTCTGTTTTTTCCTTCAGTGATGAAGGCAGCATTATTTTGTCTGCGTTTGTTTTCTTTTCTGCCTTGAATCATGGTTTTAAAACTTTTTATCCGAAACATTGGCTCTGCTTCGAAAATTGGTCCCCGAAAATATATGCACGGTTGTGACTACCGCCCATACGAAAACATGTGGGCGTCCGGCGTTCCTACTTTCAGCAAAAGAATGGGGATGTGCGGACCTTGAAGGCAGCAGCTGATGGCAACAAATCTTGTCTGCCTTGCCTCGACATTTTTGGGTGACAACTTGCTTTCCGAAGTGGAGGAACCGCTTCAGTAGGGTTTGGTTTCGCCCTCCACGGACCCGTACCATCCCGACGACGCTGCGGCCGCGCATGTGCGCTGTGACTGATCCATTTATTTTGTTCGACGACGACTTCGAGCCAGCCCGCCACCACCGGGGGGGGGGGGGGGGTTCCGGCAACCGTTCGAGACAAAGCGACGACGCGGGCCGCACGACCCTTCGTGGAACTTCTGTGAGGCGGACCCCGGCGACGGAATCTTTACGGCTCCCAGCCTCAGGGGATGTGTTTGTGTTGTTTTGTGAATGACTGCTTCTCCCCGCGTCTCCTCTCTCGTGCCTATTCCACCAACCCCCATCCTGTACACAGCAGTGTATTCGACGTGTGCACTCAAAATAAAGAGCTGTACTCCCATTCTTCAGCCTCCCGCTTCTTGTGGAGGCCCAGGCGCTTGGAATGCAGGGCCACACGTCGTGACCGAGGAGCCGCTTGCTACCACGGAGGTGGCAACAGTAGACAGTGCGAAGTCTATATCGCCATTGTTCTGTTTGTTTTATTTCAAAAAACATGTTGTATTGTGTCTGGAGTGCCCTCGTCTGGCCTGCTCTCTCCCACTATATATGCTGCCCAGACTGTCTGTTTTATAATTGATGTGAAGGCTTTCTGAGCAGAATCGTCTATTTATCATGTTTTTTTAACGGCGCCATAGCGACATTGCACTTCGCTTTTTTTTTTTCTTTTCACTTAACCTCAAATATCAATGGGAAAACTTCTTGCTATCAACAATTTAGAATTAGCGTCACAACACTGCCGTGCCTCAGGCACTGCTCGGGCCGGCTCGGGCCGGCAAGGCCCGAAACATTTTTCGTTCAAGCCCGAGCCCGGCCCGGGCCCGAGAAAATGTGTGCTACCCGGCCCGAGCCCGGCCCGCGGGCCGGGCCGGGCTCGGGCTTTCGGGCCGGCCCGGGCCCGTGCAGTGCACTAATGGACATGGCTACGTTATTGCCGCAGACGTTCCGATATTAGCAATATCGGGTAGCATTAGTTCATTATTGGTGCGGAAGAAACTCTCACTAAACGCACATAATGTACTCACAAAGACAAAGAAAAAATGCGCACAGCTTGCTGCGTCGGCAGCCGTGTCCGTTTCCATATCCCGCACTAACACCGCAGCAGCCACTTGTTGGTCGACCTGTTCTCTCCTCGCAGCAAACTCGTTCCGGCGCGTTACGTAGTTCAGGAAAACACTGCATTTTGCGTCACTTTGCAACGCGGCTGGCGGTGGTCCTTGGAGTGTTTATGTTTTTATTTATTATGTTTATTGTGTTCATGAGACCTATTGTAAAATTCTGACCTGCAACTTGCTTGCGTTTTCTGCGCTGAAACTTTTTTTGTGAAAAATGTACCTCACGTAATGAACGCACCACCTAAATTCGCATCATAATTTTGGAAAAAAAAGTGTGATCATTACGCGAGTAAATACGGTATAAGTTCCCCAGGTTTACTTCCATGTCTTTTTTCTTTTCACCCTTTCCCTAGCATGTGAACAGACCCCCAGTGCTATCGGTTCCACAACTGGATACTGTGTGAAGTAAAAAAAAGCCCAGGCACAACTGATTTCAAACAACAAAGCAACTGCTTTTGGAGAGGGGTCAGCACACCGCAGATACATCTTTGCCATGAGGTGTACTATCGTAATAAATTGAAATACGAAAAACGAAGCCTGTGGCTTTCAGTACATGCCAAGGGTCCTGGCGATGGGCCGCATATGCGCAGTGCGAACAAGTTACGAGAGTTCATGACCAACCTTGAAATGGAAAGACCATCGTATTTTCACCGTACGTCGGGCGCTCAGCACGAAATAAAAAATAAATGGATATAGCTGCGTGTGCAGTTTTCACTCATTGCAGCAACAAAGTTAGATAACGCTTGTGTGAGCGGGCGCCAAACGCGGTGGGAAGACAAACCAAAACACTCACACGCCGAACGACGGTGCTTCCATATCAGCATTGGACACAAACTCTCGCAACGTGTTCGCACTGCGCATATGCGGCCCGTCACCAGGATGCGCGGCACGTACTCAAAGCCATGCGTGACGTTGTTTGCATTTAAATTTGTCATGATAATACCATAGCTGAGGGCTGCAAATTAATTTCGACCACCAGGGAATCTCTAATGTGTGCTGAAATGAATGAAGCAACTTACTTCAGCGGAGCGACGGCCATGTTCTTCCACAGCAAAGGTAGCTGAGCATTCTGAATGCTGCAGAAAAAGAAAGGCAAAACATCCTCTTTATCTACTGCAGGCCCTTTTTCTTCTTTTTTCAGGGAAAGGTCTTGGGATGGGAAGCAACACAGACTGGTGAGCAATCAGTAGGCATCTCCGATTTACCAGCCCCGACATTTGTGGCAAGTGTGCAAAGGCTCGCACCAAACGGGAAGCTTCCAAACGGGAGATCCAGGCGTTCATTCAGTGAATACAGGAATAAACACTGAAGAGATCCAGGGACCTTCAAAGCAGTCTTTACCATCACAGCAACGTATACCTCTGTTTGGCCAGGACAAAAGCTAGAAGGTGATAGCTCTCCCGCAGTCCCATAACAGGACCCTAAAAAAATCATCCGAAATAGTGTCATTTGTCCTCCATGAACCATAAACTTACATTTTCCATGTTTTTGCGCTCATTTTTCCATGACCATATGCAATCACTATTGTATTACATATGTAGTACAACGCACACTTTGGTAGCTTGGCATTGAAGCAGCCCTACAAACCCAGAGGATGCCACGCCGGGTATACCAAAGTGGTTTCTACCCCATTTCTGAAGTCAATGAGGCAAACCCAGTTTAAGTACTGGCCGAAACTGAAAAAGAAATTCCAATACGTTCTGCAAGACGCAACAGTTGCGATTAATCAAGACAACTGTTGCGCCCTTAGCTTTGCATGTATAAAAGGACTTTAAGGCTTGTTTTATTTTATATAATAAAAAAACAATACTTGTTTTAGTTTATCTAAAAGAAACAATACTTAAAAAAATTAAGCAAATCTCACAATGGCTTATTTCTCATTTTGGCAGGAATTAAAAGGCAACACCTGTAACATACCAGTTTGGAACGTGCCAAGGTGAAGGCCTCAAATCCATACATTAATTTGTTCTTGTCACTACCCAGCAGCAATGCAAAGGGTTGGTACAGCCTTCTAGTGGTTTCCTACAGCATGTACTAGATACTTTAGGCTTGTCTAAATGAAGCCCAGATTATGGAGGACACACAGACATCAAACAAGAGTACAAGACACTTTTGAGGTGGGCAACGAACTTTCTTTTTATCACTTTGTTCACTGCAAGGCTGTCACTTTTGCCAGCCCACAAGGGTCCTTGGCACACCTATAATCGAGATCCACTGCTTCATACTCTGCATCTTACCTCATATCATGAGAACTAACAGCTAAATTCCTTCCTCTAATTTCATTTCATTCATGGGCTCGATAGAAAATGACTAAACAACTCTTGTGAGGACAATATTTCACATCTAACAAGAAAACCTACTTTCTGGATTGTACAATGCCTCTAAATAGTTCAGGTTAAATCTGGTGCACAAGGCCCATCCTCTCCCAAGCTGTAAACTACCAGAAAGATGCGGGCTACACCCCACAATTTTCATCCTTGTGCGAACACGTCAAGTCGATCGAACAATAGGGCTTGTGTGTATAAAGAGGCCGGTCTCAGCACGATTTGTTGTTTTTGAGAACTGCAAAACACAGAGTACAAAGCAGAGTCCTTGACCTGATACACAGAAATTTAGTTTAAGGCTCTATATGATTTGATTCCAAATTTATTGATAAAACCTTGCGAGCACTTTCAATGCCCATTTTCACACTATTTCATTGATGAGGAAGCAGGCAGATCATTTCAATACTGTCATTGTTTAATGGCCCAAAGAGTTCTTAGGGCCAATTTTTCTGCAGATTCTCAGCATGTGACATTTAAAAAAGGTACCTTACTTACAGGGGGTGAATGGGGGCTCATGAAGATATGGAATGCAAGTTTGGTTCGTTCGAAAGATTGCACGTCAGAATAAATTTGAGCAAATTTTAAAGCAAACTTAATATAATTAAGCTGTTTAATAAGGAAAAGAGCTGAAAATGTAGCAACCCACCAACTGCTCCCTTACGTTTTCCCTATGAGGTCACAGACTAGTTTTGACTGGCAGCCACCAAGAAATGCTACACCCAATAAACGTGACTGTGCGATCTTAACGGTGCCTCTACTTTCGTTGGATCACACCTTTTTAATTTTAGAATGAAGTTAATTTAACAAGCTGTATTCTTCTAACAGCGCTAAAATGACAGGGATAAAGGAAGGCAAATACAGGCGCTGACTATAAACTAAAATTTATTCAAAGGAAAACAACACTTACATACAAATACATCTGGTCAAGTGCAATGACTGCAGCGTCGATAAAAACAGCTGCAAGATTTTTAATTCGCCCTTTCCCTCTCACAACCCTGACAACAACGAACTAACTTCCTTATCTGACAGGGATAAGGATGGGTGGCTTATGCAGTCCTCCCCCAGTCTCTTAACGTGGAAAGCTCCCAGTCTCTTTATCGACGCACGCAGTCATTGCACATGACCAGATGTACGCGTTTTTTTTTTAGTTGATGGTCAGCGCCCGTGTTTGTCTTTCTTTGTCCCTGTCATATTAGCGTTGTTAGAAGAATGCAACCATACAAACAAGCTCGACTTTCATTACTGTTAACAAGCCGATTGCTCTGTTTTTGGTATTTCCCTAACGATGTCGCTGTTGATGTTGAAGAGCGGGAAATTTGAAAGGTTGTCAATATTATAGTGATATTTGTTTGGGGAAAACATATTTGGGGCCAGAATGTAGTTCAGCAATTTATGAAGAACTAGTTCCTTCAAATAAAACAAAAATGTGTGTCGTCTTCACGGTCCCTTTAGGTGCTATAATCAGGCTGGCATCCAGAATTTATAGTATCCACATGTGCCACAGGATCTTGTACGTGATGGTACTTGAGTACGTCGTTTTCCTTCTTGATTTGTTTGGTGAATGTACATTCAGTTCAAAACGGTGTGGCAGGATATGAACAACAACAACAAAAAAAAAAAGCACACTCCTCAGTTGTGTGTTTCCACAGGGTGGAGCATGGAGAGATGACATTAGGCACACGGTGATATTAGAGCATCTTTAATAATACGCTTCAGAAAATGATTATTCTACAATGGAAGGGTATGGGTTTTTTTTCTTTTGCCACAGCTTGATCAGTGCTTGTGTGCTACTACGTGGTCTGGGGCATGCCAAACAGGCCGCTCGGGCGCTACAGGCATAAGATGAGGAACAACAGAACTATCGAGGAGCAGGGAAAGAGGGGGAGGCTCAAGATGTACAGCTAGCTATGCAAACTGCCTGTGACATGGACCCGGAAAGCTTCATCTGGTTCCCGCAAAAACGCTTCACTTTTCTTCCGCCTCACAAAGGCAAATAAATCATCTCGTCGAAGAGTGCGAGGATGAAAAATGAGGCTAACTCGAATGCGGGCCGACACGGTGCGTGTACAGCAGAAGGGTGATTGCCGGTAAAAACACGCGACGCAAGAAAGCCTGAGGTGGGGACCGAAGATGCTTTGCTACACTGCGGTGAGGACTGAAGTGTGGATGCATTTGCGCATAAACCAAATAAATATTGCACGTACAATCTCGCACCCAAGTGTGGTCCCTACTCTCTGGCCCCCGGGCTCTCCCGTGGCGGACCCCGAGGCACCCATAATGCCACTCGTTACGTGTCCTGTATTTACCGAGCGCGTATATGACTACTGGGGCTTGTCCGGTGAATGTCACAAGCAGCTTTCCAAAGAGATATGTTTTGCAGCATATGGCAATCTGTTCAGACATCTACAGATTTACAAAACACTCATTTTGACTGACCACATCACAAGTGAGCCGTACACGGTTCAAACTTCGCAGTTGTACAGCACTTGAAGATGAGTACAGGCTGCTGCTACATCAATACAACCTCACAATTTTTTTTTTTTTTCAACGAAACACGTACACTAGAGATGCTCACATGCTTGAAGAGCTTTGTGTCGAAACAAGCAAATAAACAGAAAAGTTTCCTTATGTTCTCCCTGACAATGAAACTATTTTACTGAACAATGACCATTAAATCAAATTAAACCGAAGAGGAAGGTGCCACTGTGCCTCTTCATACGATCATAAAAGAATACATGTTTATTACTCAGATGGCAAGATTTCAAAGGTTTGTTAAAGGCACACCAAAGCAAATTTGTGGAACTTTTACCCATGGTTACATTGTTTGATTTAACTCACATACAGTGAAATCTTGCTTGCACATATGCTAAAAATTTTAGCAGTGCTTTATTGTGTAGTTCAACTCATGTTAGGAATATCATTTTTGAGGGCATCCACTTGGCTGTAGATTGGGTTACAAAATAGCCGGATAAAATGTACAAGCCAGCATAAGCATTATAAATTCTATTTTTAACCACTTTAAAAGCCATAATGCCCTTTTGTATGTACTACTGTCTCCTGTCCACAAATTACTGCACTAACAATGTCTTACTGTGGTCTTTTATTTGATTGTTTAGCAGAAGCTCGGAGCCTTAGATTTGCCGGGAAGAGGCGAAAGCATCCAACACCATTTGTATAGCCTCACAGACTAGCACGATGTCACGCTGCTTTTGCCAAGTGCTATAGCAGCCTTTAATGTTTCCATGCCAAGCTATCTCATGTGGGTGGCCAACATTAGTTTCATTCGTATCAGGCAACACGCTTGAAAGCTAGCTGTTAAACGCTGCCCTACAGGTTTGCCGTCACAGGTACTGTCATCAAATCAGTGAAGTGAATGGTGCACAGAACAGGGCACTATTGGGGGCACACACTTTTCGCAGGAAGAAATGCACATACATAATTAACCGGCTGAAACCTCACAGACACACTCACAATTTTGCCTCAGTGAAAAAATTAGACAATGCTTCCCCCTCCAGCGATCCTTTTTAAGCTCCGGCATGTACGGAAAATAGAAAAAAGGAGATGCTAACAAATCTAACTGCTGCAGGAAAGTTTTTTTTTTTTTGTTCAGGTGTGTAACTTCAAGAAATCTTAGATTGCACCGCTAGTCGACTAGGGCAAATCCAGCTAAAAAAGACAGCTCAACATTTTACAAATTGCCGTGTCAGGTTGTCATGAGACCAAGTCAGAGCATATGAGGAGATTAAATGCTTTACAAGTTGCTTGTACATGCTGCAAACAAAAATACTGCAAATTCTTTTTTGTCAAAAATAGCCAGCACTGGGTTGGTAAGAATAAAAGAAAAAGTGAAAGCAAACCAAGGAAGCAAGAGCAGAAGAACAACAATGTATGCTATGTACATAAGATGGAAAAAAAAAAAAAAAGATGAGACAGAGAGAGAGTCAAGAAACGCCTCCATGGGCGCGTGAAATACGATTGATATCAGAGTGCCAGGAAAATGCCCTGACCTGCAATACCAAGACACAGTTCAGAGGACACTGCACAATAACAATATTATCCGTGCAGTGTATCCAACTGCCGATGAAAATGCACGCTAGCATAACACACCGAGACATCTGAGGCACGTGACTTAGAACACGGGTATTGTTACAGCTGTCAGACAGACTATGATACAACAAAGTTCCTCATCTCCAGATATCAACAACAAGAGTAAGACCGACACCTATCACTAAAAGTGAATAAAAAAAAGATGCACAACTTCGCTGCAATGAAAACTAGTACTACAAGCACTTCAAACCTAGTGGTCATATTAGGCCAAGGAAATAAAATCTCGACTAGCTAACACTTGTACCTCAAGACGAATAAAAAAAAAAGAACAGTCAAGCTTAAACTGATTGCTTCTGGCGTCAGGCTACTCGAACCGACATGATAAAAACCATTTCTTCCCTTGCCAGCGTCTGCCACGGTTCAGTTCAATGTTTGCCAGAGCTGGTAAGCAGCAGGTAATATACCGTGCTTCACAAAGTCACACTCGTGATATGTCTGCAGCACTTGATATGAGTGCTTAGAAACATTCGGTTCTCCAGAGTGTGACCGCGAATACATCTCTACGCTGATGATCCACGGTACAGCATTTTGCCTGAAAGCTTGAAGATAAGAATGGCACAACACATGTCCGGACATATCTCTGTCCACCACGGAACAAACAAAGATGTACTGAACAAACATAAAATAATGCTAATGCCTTTGCTGGGTGAAAGTGGGGGAGGGAGGGGGGGTGGGGGTCGCCTGTGTGCCAATGAGCCACCATATGGCTGTGAGGGAAAGGGAGGGGGGCGTCAAACAAAACAGGATTAAAAACCACGAACTAATCGCACAAAAACAGCCCGGGAAGAGCTCTGCATCAAGCTGCTGGCAAATGCGCACTTGTTTTGCCTTTTAAATGTAACCTGGTTGTACAAGGACTACTAACGTGCGTCATCCTCCGCACCAGAATAAAAAGATCTTTGGTGAACAATAACAATATAAGAAACAAGCAATACTGACGGAATAAAAAAAAAATGCCACAGACATTGCACAAAGGAAGATGACAGCTTTCTGGCCTCCTCACCAGGGGAGTTGGTGCCCACGCGCACACAAGCGCACACAGCTGCTGTGCCGCGAGTGGCCTCCGGTCGAACACAATTGCCCCGACACCGCGCCAACAGCCACCACAACTTCAACGCTCCCACTTCTCGCCACCACGGTCCTCTTTAAAACTGTCTCTGCACGAGCCTCAACAACTTTCTCCTCCCACTGGTTGGTCGGGTCAAAGACAGGGGCACCCCACTGCCTGCACACTTAGTCGTCCATTATTGTGGATAGCAAATGACAAAAGCCATTAGTCGGTGCTTCGGCTTTTGTGCAGGAAAAAATTTCTTGGTGCTTCTGCGATTGTGCAGTTCTTCTTGATGCGACAAACGTTTTACCACGACGAAAACGTGGTTGCATAATTATAGCAGTCTGGGTAGTGGCATGCACTGTCGAGGTTTACCAATATAACAGCAGCCAGTTAGAATTTACAGCTAGTTTCACAGGCGAGTCTGGCTTATACACAGACCACATGCTCCAAAAAGTCTGACGCATTTGGTAGACTACTACCAGGCAGCGGTAGCGGTAAGCGAATTGCTGCAAATATCAACGCTTCACCAAACGCGGTGGCGTTCACGAAAACGCGCTGCCAGACGTGCAAACGGCAGCAAGCATCACTGAGCGGAGCACGCGTGCCTGGGCACATCTGGCAGCAGGCGTGCAGGCTTTGGTGCCGGCAAAAGCAAAAGGGCCCGCGGCCACAGGCAGTGGGGTGCGCACCTCTCTTGCGAAAGCTTCTGGCCCCAGAGGACCCTCACCTCCCTCCGTTGGCCTCATGTGCCTCGCGCGTGTTCGGGTGTCCAGAGGGAGGGGAAGGGGGGAGAGAAGACAGGGGGAAGAGGAGGAGAGGGGTCCTCCTCATCAGTAGGGGGAGAACTTGTTGCGCTCAGACTTCTTGCTGCCGTTATGGGCAGAGGCGGTGGCGGTGGCGGCCGCAGCGGCGCCGGCGGCCCCCTGGGCTGCGGCCGAGGCGCGCATTTTGGCCGTGAGGCCCTTGCGGCCGGCGGCCGCCGCCGAGGAAAGGTTGTTGAGTTCGTTGGCCAGCAGGGCAAGCGGGGCAGCACTGGCGGGTTTCACCAGTTGGCTGAGCGGGATTGCCAGGGGGCTCGGAGGGGTGGGCGAGTTGGTGGGGGCCGGGTGGGTCGAGCTCAGGTCTAGGGTCAGGTTCTTATGCAGTTCCATGCTGCAGAAGAGACACCGAGAAGACAAAGAAAAAAGGAGGAGGAGGAGGACCGAGAGGAGGGAGGGAGCGAGGAGGGGGAGGAGGAGGACGTGTAGTAGAAACAAGGAGACCGTGACAGGGGCAAGGTGAATTGCCGAATAGGAAAACAGGCCGGAGGATTAGAGAAGAAGAAGAATACAAAGAAAAACAGTTTTGTTTTTATTAGCAGAGCAGTAAAACATGAGTGGGACGGGAGGTGTTTTTGAGTCGGAAAAAAAGAAGTGAGTTAACCAACAGCAGGATGTTAGCGTGGGAGAAACAGTAAGAAAAAAAGTTAGAAAGAGGAACAGTGGTTGTATGGGGAAAAAGTGGGGATAGGGAAGGGGAGGGCAAGATGGGAAGAAAAAAAAGGAGGAGTTCCTGGATTAGAGAATAATCTGGATGGTCAAAAAATCATAAAAAGGATGACAAAAATAAAGGTCTAACCAAATAAAAATAATGGTGATGGCTGGCAGAACTCATGCATACGTACACGGACACAAATGCATGGACATGTAGTGGTAATGAAAAACAGGAAGGCGAGTTGAATGATGTGGGGCCAATGAAAACTGCTCCAATTGTACAAAGGGTGATCGTATAACACGAAGTAGGTTCCAACCTTGCCATTACATGGCAAGTATTTGGCGTTTTGGGAGCTATAACCTTGATAAACAATCATTTATTACAGCCTTCCACAGCTGGCTGTCAATGAAGTTGTTACGCACTATGCAAGTCTACTCAAGAGCAAAAATTCCCTAAAAGAATGCCTAAAACCCAGTTTGACATGTTCGGGCTAGTACTGGTTAGTTCTGCGAGGTTACAGAAAATTAAAGCTGCCCCTTTTAACATGCACGCAACCGAAGGTTTTTAAGCAGATATTAAGCTCACATTATCTTTTTTTTAAACGTACTCCAACTAAGCGAGATAAACTTTTACATTAAAAAAAAATGCAAAGGAAATCTGGCAGGTCTTTGTTCAGAGAAAGTGCAGTGCTACAGCTACCAAGTTTTTTTGTGGACAGAGTGCAGTATACGGTGGCTACTGCTACTACGACTGCTATGCCCGTTACTGGCACTACGACTGCTACTACTACCACAGATGAACCTTCTTATAAGAGGAAGATGTAGTGAATACCGTCGTGGTTGGAAGGAAATTAGTAAATAAGACGATCTTGAGAAGGTATCAAACTGTGCGCAAAACCACCTTGTTCTCTTATTTCACTTGCCCAGAGCAGATTCAAATAAACTACACAACAGCTTCTGAGAGCTTGACTAAGGCATGCAGTTCAATAATAAAAAAAGGTATCTTTTACTCCAGAAGGCATGTATACGCAAATAACGTGGTGTGTTTTCTTGTGCTTGTAGCACACACAAACTGAGCTTCCTCTGATGACGTAATTGTGTGCAAGAGGAGTCAGGGTGCTTTTCCTCTTATAACAAGGTCCCCTACGGAACTCTCTAACTACCGGATAACACTGCGTTAAATTTCGCTCTGGGGAACAGTCTAGGGAGGGGAAAAAAAAAAAAAAGCAAACATAATTTGTCATGAAGCAGCAGTACTGCACAAAAGAGGGGGCAGGAAGGGGGGTGGGGGTGGGGGGGAGGAGGATATTGGCGGAGAGCATACCGGCGGCAAACGAAAAAGGAAAAGGGGGGGCAAAAGAGGCTCGGGAGCAAATAAGGAAAGGCAAAGCAAGGGGATAACGGGTAATTTGCAGGGATGCTGGGGACCAACTACGGGACTAGGGAGCTCGGGAAGAGCGAGAGGCTGACAGAGGGCAAAGGGTCGGGGTGTGGAAGTGTCAGGGGAAGCTGGTGGGAGGGCAGGGAGCTGTGTAGATAAGACCTGGTGTTGTAGCGCTGACTCTACGGTGGGGGCTTAGAAGGGTTCCCGACAGGTGACTGGCACAATCGCTGGAGCCGCAGTTATTTGCTCTATGCCTAGGGAATGTTAAGGGCGCATAAACTGCGGAGAGAGTGAGGCACATGACGCCAACAACAGGTCCGTGATGGGCACGTACGACGTTCTGCAGTTACAATGCGGTGATTGAAAAGGATCGCAGAGACTGCTACGAAAAGAACACAGCAGCAAGAAAGAGGCACTGAAGCCTGGCGATGAGAGCACTTGTGTGAGGCATAAGCCCGATTGCACTTTTTAAAAGGCCTTGTAAGGAGCTTTAGTTGTAACGGTACTTAGGGAACAAAGTGAACAGGGCGCTAAAGCTGAATGACCAAATACCAATTTAGAATTTCGTGGGCTGCATAAGCCCTGCAGTGAGGCAAGAATTTATACGAAGGCCCAGAGAGACATCGGATGCCCTGAAGGTCACTTACACCTGTGCTACACGGCCGTTTCAAAGGCCTTCGGAAGGCCGTTGAACCAATTGTCTATCGAGTGTCCCATTGTAAATGCACAGGGCGCACTTGCAGGCGAGCGTTCAATCGTCAATTGAAAGTCGCCGTGTAGCACAGGTCTGTGCAAGCTGAGCATGGGGAAGAGGAATGCGGCTGCCCCCACCTGGTGTTGATGAGGTACTGCGCTAGGTTGATTGCTTCCGGCGTTCCTGAGATGGTGACTGTTCTGTCTTTGGACCCCTCTTCAGAGTTGGAGATCTTTATTGTGGCTCCAGAAAGCTGCCTGCAAGAGTTCACAAACAGCGGGTTCGCACTGGTGGCCCCAAGTAATACGACAGCTCCAGAAATCGCGGCTGCAGGTGCAAGATAAGCCCCACAAGATAAGTAACAACACAGCAACACACATATCTGCTCAACCTCACAACACCGAAGTGAAGTTTCTTTATCAAATTGGCATGCCAAACTTAAGCATAATCACCGAGGTACGAAAGGTATGTCTAACTAGCATTAAAGGAGTAATGAAACCAAATTTAGAGGCTTAAAAAATCTCGGGCCATCTCCACTAACGTGAAACCTGGGGAGGTGTGAAGCATGCAGTGGATAAGTGTATTCTTGGCACCTTGGCGTTTTTGCCAACGGAGATGAAACCATTTGGGGGGGGGGTAGAGGTATACAAATTTGCTGTAGAAGTCTCTTGTCTTTGAAGCACGAAGTTCTCTAGCGCGATGTGTAAACGAGTGTCCCAGTGCTTTTTTTTAGTACGCGATGCGTTCTAGCGTGAGGCGTAAACGAGTTTCCCGGTGTTTTAGTACAGTGAATACATGAAACGATGATTACGATGACGACAACAGGAGATGCCAACAGCCCCAGCCCCTAAGGGGCTTTGCCCCTAAAAACGATATAATTGGCTTTAGTAGTTTGTACAAATGCCTCATAGAAATTTTTGCAGCAATCCGAGGCTAGAATCACGCCGAAAATCGATTTTAATTGCCCCGGCTGCAAGCTACCCCAAATCGGCAGCACTAGCGAAATTGCTATTAACGTCTGGGCGACGTCATATAGTAGTCGTTTTCAGAAATGGAAACGATAGCCTGCGCTGCTGTTGCCAGTGGTCTCGTTTCGGCAGGAGGCGCGGGTGTGATACCCGTGATACCTCTGTGAGCTGTGAGCAAGGCTTGTAAACTTAGCGCACTTTGAGTTTTCGACGTCTTTGCTCTTCAGTTCGTGGCCGGCGCATGGTGTTCCCCTCCACACTATCATCCCCTTTCTCGCATGTAGAACATTATTGTCGCTGTAGTTGACATTTGAGCGATCGGTGACCAAGACATCTGCCGTGGCCTGCTTTGATTCTTCCGCACAGGTAGCACCATCCTTCGGCCACTCGCCGCACCGCGCACCGTGGCGGTGCCCGGTCGGACTGTCAAACCTCCGCGGCCGGTCAGTGTAGGCTTAGCATTGTGGCAGATAACTGGTCGCCACTTTTAAAATCAGCACTGATAACAACCCCTAGCACAATTTTTCACCACACTGAGATCTACTTTCTTGCATGTGAAACATCTTTTTAGCAATCAGATTGATTTGGAAGAGTGGCGACGAGCTGTTGCTACCGTGGTCCGTGCCGGTTTAAGTCGCAGCGATATTAAAAAGTTTGGATGGCAGCGACTCATCTGAGTCTGACGATTCAGATGACATGTCAACTGCGCGAGCGATGCAGAAAACGTCTTCGATGTCACAGGTTTTTGGTTGACGTCAGCATCAGCAGTTTCTGCAGCCACAAAACTGTGACGTAACACCGCCTGGACTGCATTTGAACGGCCATTTAGCACGTTGCGACCGAATTTGAAACTGACTGACCGCTTTTGTTTCTATTTTCTTAATTACTGGGCCAATAGGTATTCTTTACAGCATAAAAACTGAAAGCAAGAAATTTAGTGTCAGTACCCCTTTAAAGAAAATAGTAAAAGTAATGATTCGTCTCAGGTACTAACTAGAGTTCTCACACGCAGAAGTTTGTCATACCATACTTTTGGTTCCCATTGCTCCAAGTACTCATATTCATTTTTGCTTTGTTGCACTTCCTGGTAATTCGAGGTCATTTTGGTACGTCCTCATGGCCTCACCACCGAGTGCTTAGTGAAAAGCTCAATTCAATGTTAGTCTCAAAACTGCTCGCTAACATCTACGAAATCAGTATGTTGAAATATCAATGTTAGTCTCAAAACTGCGCGCTAACATCTATGAAATGAGTATGTTGAAATACATAAACAGTGCCAGCTTCACTAAACTATATTTACAAAGATAAAACAAACACGTCTTCTGAATTGGGGAAACGCAATTAAGGATAAAGAGAGGGCACTCATTCAACATGTACCACAGCTAACATTGGAAATGCTCTCTGGCGACTGCCAGCATTATATTTATGGTTAGGTTAGGTTGCAAACATGGCCATGTCAGATTTAATGCAAAACTGCCGCTCTAGAGTTCTGCTCCTTTATATATCAATGTTGGCAGTTCTATTGCAGTTCTAGCTTTGCACTTAGATTTTTGCAAAAACTGAGAACTGATGCTTTCAATGACACTCAAGAATTTTCACTATTGAGCAGCATCAGAGTTCATCGTCACTGATGTGCAGGAGAGCCGAATCATCACCAAGTCGAGTGCACTGGTTCAACAAGCATCGAAGGTGCGAGATGGAAAAAAAAAAAAAAAAAAAGGGAAAGAGAGGGAAGAGGTGTGCTGCCCACCTGATTTCATTGATCTTGGAGCCTCCCTTGCCAATGATGCAGCCTATGAGGTCGTTGGGGATGGTCATCTCGGTGGTGGTGGTACTGGCGGTAGCAATGGCAGCAGCTGCAGTGTTGGGCCGCAAGTTGTTGGTGGTTGCCAGCGCTGCGAGCGCTGTCACAGAGCAGCAGCCAAATGAACATGCCAGCAAGCACAGTGAGCCAAAGAGCAGGCCAGCTCTAAGGGGGAAGAGGGGAGGCACCACGGGGAAGAGGAGGAGGAGGAGACCACCACGAACGCTTCTCCAGGGACGACGAGGAAGGGAAAAAGCCTAGAGCGTCAAGAAGGACGGGGACACGAGGGGGAGGTCTGGCCTTCAACATGTTTTGGAGGGGTCTCTGTTTCGAAAGTCAATCATCGGTTGCGTGTGGGGGAGGTTCAGTGAGCATTGTGACCTTGAGTTTTCGAACCTAAAAACCAGTGCGAGCCTTTAAAGGGACAATGAGGGAACTTTGCCTTGTGTCGGAAGATGGGCAGTGCAAACCTCACTGCAATTTTGTTCGAAGGGAAACATTGCTGTCATCGTTGAGGAAGAAGAGTTTAAAGGCAAGGATTCCAAACTGCCCACTTACTGCACCAGTATACGATGTGGTACGGTAGGAGCCCCGTGACGTACTTGGTGGAGCACCAAAAAATGGGCAGTCAGCACACTGATTTGGCATCATCTTTAAGAAAGTGGAAGTTCGGAATCACCGATCGAATCTACCGTATTTACTCGAATCTAGGCCGATACTTTTGTTTAAAAAGTCGTTTATGAAAGTCAGGGGTCTGCTTAGATTCGCGGATGCGGCTTTCCTGTGACCGCTAGACACTATACGCCATTTTGCCGCCACCATCTTGCAGGCTCCATTTTGCTTGTTTGAACACTTTTCTTTCCTCTACAGTTTGAATGCTGTGAACCCAGCTTTCAGCGTTCCGTGCTTGCTTGCTTAAGTCGCCGCGTGACCTCAAGAAGCTCCCGTGTTCGCAGCACAATGGCATCCACCAAGCGGTGCCACTACACCACGGCTTTTTAAGTGGAACATGAAGTCGAAGGCCGAGAAAACTTCAAACCTCCAAGCACAGCGCGGCTTCGGCGTCAATGAGAACATGCGCCGATAGGGCAAATGGCCAAATGGCCTTTTGCCCTATCGGCGCAAATGGCGCAAATGGCCTTCACAGGACCCAAGAAAGGTCGGAGAAAGAAGTCACTGACTTTTTCCAGGAGCAAAGAAAAGGTGGAATGCCTGTGATGGTGGAGATAATGCAGGCGAAGGCAAAAGAGATCGCAAACATTCGAGGCGTCGCGCGGACTCAGTCGAAGGCCAGCAGGGGCCGGGTTACTCATTTTATGAAGCGTTTCGGTGTCAGCCTGCGATGGCGGACGTCTGTGTGCCAAACGCTACCCCCTGACTTCGAGGAGAAGCTGGTCGCGTTCCACACTGTGTCATCAAGAAGCGGCTGGAAAAGGAGTACCGACTGGGCCAGATCAGTAACACCTATCAGACCTCAGTGTTTTTGACATGCCAGTGACCTGCACCTAGAACGAGAAGGGCGCGAAAGAAGTGAAAGTCAAAACTGCAGGCTACGAGAAGCAGAGCACCCCCGTGGTGTTGTGTTGCACGAAAGCTGCCGCCAATAAATAATTTTTTAGAGGAAGACTCTTCCAACTGGGGAAGTTTTTCCTAAGAATGTCGTCGTACAAGCTTACGAGAATGGTTGACTGAGTGGTGCCCTCGATGTCGACGACGACGATGAGTGAGCATTGAACATGCTGCAACAAACGCCGGAAGCATAATAAAGTGCATGTTCTAGTCTCAGCCCAGTGCCTTTTATTTTCTGACCTTCAGAATTTCGGGCGCCGGCCTAGAATCGCTGGCGGCCTATATTCGAGTAAATACAGTAGTAAAATATAGCAAAGAGTTGCAGCATGTACTAGCATGTACTATCACTGTGCTGTGCAATGCCATTGACATGGGCTTTGCTCTTGTTTTGGGTGATGAAATGACCTAAGCCCACCAGAACCTTCAGTGCCTCCTAAAAAAATGGCAGGCACGCAATCCTTTCGATTTCAGCAGCTGTCACGTCACTCATAAAAGAGCTTACAGCACCTGCCTCTGATTCATGTTAATTTTCTCTGTTACTGCCTTATACTAGCTGTTTTGTTAATCACCTCACTGTCACGAAACAGTAACATCTAGGGCGCAGCTTTTAAAAGTGCCCATCTGTGTGTTTAGAATCGCTGTCACCGTCAATGTAACCGGCCAAACAACCCTGTGGCACAGGGGGAGGATGAGATAGAGTGAATGCGGAGTGCGGCAGAGAATGAATGGAGGTGGCAGCGAAGAGAGCACGAGGATGAATGCGGAGGAATGCACAGTGGAGGTAAGGGATGAAGATAGTAGCTAAAGGGAAAACACAGCACAACGCAAGAGGAGCTCTGTCTGCAGTGGCGATGAGATGGCGTCTGTACCCTCCTTCCTGCTCGATCTATTCGGAGCTAACTGCTTCGCCAAGGTCATAAACATGGTTACAGGAGAGCATGTGCTGTAGAAGGAGGCTGGAAAAGGCTTACTGTATTGGTAACGCGCAATGCGAGAGAGGCCCTGCGCACCGTGAAGGAATTGTGTGTGGTATCCTGCCTGTGAGCGTCGCAGAACAGTTGCCACGGGAGGGGGGAGCCAACTGTGTACCTAACAAGGACACCTATTCTACTGCTCCCAACATTAGAGAACAAAGTGAAGCCACTACTGTGCAGTGTGCCTCCTCTCTGCTGGAGAAAGATTTACTCTGTGCAAGTCTTCCGCAGAGGGGAGATGAAATGCTCCCTAAAAAACTGCGAACCCCGAGAGAGGCAACGTGATAAAGCGACACAGGAACATGAAAAGAGAGATGACTATAGCATGGACAAACAGCTTACAGGCACCGAGAGAAATAAGAAAGCAACAAACACAGTAAGCAGCATGCTCAGGCAAGCATTCTGATACCATAGCAACTGTCTGCCTGCAATGCCAGCACGCATCACGGCAAGTTCGAAGGCGCTGCATCGGGCGGGCTAAGCCACTCGCACTAGCAATAATTCTGCCTGAAACACCGTACCACGAACACAAAAATATCATCCCGAGTAAACTGCTGCCACTGGCCCTGTTGCACTAAAATTGCAAAACATGTGTTTCGTTATATTGAGGCTAAATCTGCATGGGATTGGAAGGGTGTTAAATTATCTAGATCTTGATGCTTTGTTAAATCAAGGTTTTTGTCATACTGAAGTTTGCTATAGGTAGGTTTACCTGTATCATTTGGCTGACTATAGGTTGGCATCAATGCTACCACGGGTAAATAATGAGTAAGGTTACTGAGGAGCTAAGTCGTATGTTCCCTTCATGGCCCCTTTAAAGGCTGATCAAGTAAAGTTGGTGCTTGCAATGTGTATCCAACATTTGATGGGCTGTATGCTTTCAGCTATGTTGTCCTTGCAGTGCAACCGGGAGGGACATAGAATACAAACGCTGCAACGGAGCCTGAAATTCTGTGGTGAGCTGGCTTAACTGGATTTCGCCAAATGATATCGCTATCAGCTACCAGGAAATTAAATTTTTTTACAGCACCAATTCAAATTAATATATAATCTATCAGTGATCAATTAGTGGCTTCCAAGACAACAAGACAAGCAAAGCCATTCAGTGCTAAGGTCAGAAAATGCTCTTTCAGTAACAGTTTAATTTCCACTTATGCGGCAAAATTACTATTTTCGGTGAAAATTTTCTGCTCTACAGCATAGAAAAAAAGTGGGGGAATATGGGAGGAGGGGGGCACGCAAAAAAATAGGAGAGGGGAGAGGGGGGGAGTGTAGCATCCTCATGGACCACCAGCACTTGATTTTCGTGATCAGTGCATCAACCACTGAACCGTAAGATGACATTAAATTGCCAGATTTCAGATACAAATAGGATAATCGGTTCATACTTATAAGTTGGCTGTCAACTCCAGCGACTTTACGGTCTCTACAGACATTTCTGAGAGTGCATAGCACACGACCCAAGTTCTCGTCGGATGAAGTGAACCGAAAAGAAGGCCTGCACTTCTGTTCCTGCTAATCCTGTGTTGCGATCCTAGTGAACAGTTCATGTAGCTAAAGTAACGGGAAGCATTTCAATGTAGGTTTTCGTCTGTGAAAAAATGTGCTTACCACCACATAATCAGCTGGACTGATCACTGAACCACCATACTCAAAATATGTGACATCAAGCATGCACAAAGCATGAGGAAAAAGGTACCAGGTAACCATGTGCTGTAACCAATTGAGCTGCAACCACATAACTATGGTTCCGAGCTCTATTTCATGCAACAGCCTCAACAGCTTGTGCTGTAAGTTGGCACTGAGAGGACAATTTGGCGCAGTTTTGTAGGTTGACCAGTTTTGACAGAAAATTTTCATCCCAATCCCGTCCTGGTTTTTTTTAAGTGTGGACTGTGCATCAAACAGTGGAATATCTAGCAACTCTTCCGTTTGTTCTTTGCAGAAGGAAACACTGCAGCAGACACGAGACGGCACAATGAAGTGGCTGTGAAAGGAAGGGACAGAGCATGAAACACATTGGTATGGAATGTCTCGGCACCTGCGCACGTACAGAATTTGTTCCTTCTACTTATTTCCTATTCACTTTGGGTTCTCAGCTGCAAGTACGAAATAACAGGCACGCAACAAACTAGTGTGCATGCCCCCCATTAATGCATGAAGTATAAATATCAGGCATGTCCTTTGGAGTGCATGCAGCTCACCGACTTTCTTGAAAACATCGAGGCCACTTTTATCAGGCTACGTGGAGCAGAAATAAACGTGAAGCCTTTCCTTCATTCAAAACTCTCCAGACGAACCATAAAAGGAGCGATTGCAAATGAAGCGAACAAGCAAGCCTTGGGACAGCCACAGTGGAAGAGCCCATCAAACACAAATGGGGGTGCCGCAAAAGGGTGCGGCAGACAAGAATGATCCCAGTACCCTGTGGCAGCATTTCCCCCAGTGCCATTCATGCAGCTGGCGAAAAGGTTCGGAGAGAGTCGGGAGCCTTGGAGGAGAGGAAGTGGAGGAGAAGGAGGAGGCCCCCCCACGCCCCAGTTGTCCTTACCTTGCGGGTTGATGGCCCCAACGCTGTGTCCCGGCAGCAGCGGTGCGTGCTGCAGAGCCAGCTGGTGGAGTTTGGTCAGCTGCGGGGCGGGAACAAAGAAACACGAGGGGCACGACAGGTTGGTGGCCTGTTTGACGCCCGCCATATTGGAGGCAGCGGGGGCCGGCACTGAGCCCGGCTGCAGTGGGGGAAGAGGGAAAGAGAAGCCCACCATCACGGGGAAGAAGGAAAAAAAAGAAGGAAGGGGGACCGGGAAAGGCAGTCATTAATAGGCGTCCTCCGCACTCGGCCCTCGCGGCAACGGCGCCGCCGGCGGCTCATCCTCGGGCCTGGAACGATGGGGGAGGGGGCTACGGGTCCGCTACTTCAGGCTAGCACTTCCTTCTCACCAACACAAGGCACTAATGCGAAGTACTAGCGAGTGAGTGAGCTGCTGTTGCTTCAGGCTACTCGTGTGCGCCGGGCGCCACGCCACAAAGGGAATAAACCTGCACGAAGCAGCAGGACAAGGATTTCCCTGCTACCCTCACTTGAACAACTGCTCGCCGCTCCCTGGGGCTATGAAATGACAAACCTCGCTAAGGAATCCAGCTCATCCTTGAGACATCCTCTCCGATTATCAAGCTTATCAAACGATGTTCAAAGAGACACAAAGTTCTGACCGCTCATTAACAGGCATTTCGGGACAAGAGAAGCTGCTCTCCGAAAGAAAAAAGTCCGCCAACTTTCAGTTAAACTTTTTTGTTTTTGTTTTTTAAAGGCACATTGCTCGTCAAAAACAGTAGTAACTTCAACGCTCTTTGAAAAGTTGCGTGGGAACCAAATGCACATCTTTACGGTCTATGATAACGTCTCAGGTACACAGCACAAAGCCCTTCCTTTCCTTTGTGGCGTAGCGCCCGGCATGTCTAGTGGCAAACCATCGGGTACATGTGAACAGTGTGTGCTTTTGTGTGCGCACTAGGCAGGGTGTCAGGTATGGGTTGGTAGGTGGTTGGGTGTGGCCAGGTGAGAAAACCAATTAGCTCAAATTCAAGCTCGAGTTATCTTTAGTGATAAGTATGAAGATGTGATAAATACAAAGATGTGCTGTTAAGAACTACAGACTGAGTTGGATAGGCATGCAAATATATTGCTGCTTTAGATTAGACGACTGTTCAATTTCAGCGTATTTCTTTTGGACGCTGTGTTTCGCAGGTCTTCTCAATGTCAAAAAAAAAAAAGAAGACTGTGAGACAGTGGGTTTACCCTCGGGCTCCCACGAGGGCCAAAGCCTGTGTACAGGTATGTCCAGTAGCAAAGAGGCGCTAAAATTGCTGGCTGCTTCGTAAGTTGGCTAGCCAAGTAAGCCTGACGAACAAAAATAAAGAAAACTCCCCTGATAGTGGGCTTCATTCTCATCCCTTCCTTGCTGACTTAGCTTTCCTTAAGTGCAAATCTTAGGAGCTCTGTAGGAGCCCTTAAAATGCCACGGGAAAGTGGTTATCAGAGAGTGAAATTGAGACAGAGAGGCAGGGGTCAGGAGGAATAGAAAATGGAGTGCGCCTGTGTTTTTCCTGCTACTGTGCACAATAAAATAGATTCTTTGCCATAAACACACTCTCAAAATAATGCAAAAAAATAAAAGAGCAGCGGAAGGCACACAAATGATGCACATTTAACCAAGAACACAGTGGTAAGCTTGCTTGAAGCCTGGAACATCATGTTACTGAACAAGCAGCTCATTCTCACCATTTAAGACCTGCCCATCGCTTATATCTTTCAGTTACACACAAGCAGCAAAAGCAAAAAAGCTCTGAAAGCAGCTCTGCAAAAATAATACTACATGGGACGACGCTTCCCAAGTGAACAATGGCAAACATGCGAAATGAACAGAGCAATGGCAGAAGTGTGCAAAGGAAAACATACACATACAGTGCAACTGCAATCAAGAATTTAGGGAAGGCCGCAAGCAACAAGCGCTGAAGTGCTCACATCAGGATGTGGAATTGCATATTGCCCTTGAACGGTGTAGGCCTGACCGCCTGCAAATATCACCGGTGGCATGGCTGGCTTTGGACGGTACGGTATCGTCGCTCCCTTGGGAGGGGACTGCGCACAAAGGGAAACAGTGCACGCTGCAGCAACATGGTTCAGGGCACATGATTTCACACATTTCAAAGCCCGGGAAGAAATACGCAGTAAATCACAGGACTGAACAGTTCAACCCGCACAGATAAGGCAGTCAAAAACACACACACACACACAAAAAAAAACTTCAAGATAGTGAAAGCATTCAATTCATTCTTAGGCCCTTTAATTAGGGGTGTACAAATACTCGAATATTCGAATACGAATCGAATGGTACCTCCGCGAATGAGTCGATTTTTCGAATGTGTAGTCGAATAGATTTCCCGAATGTGCCCGGCTTTGCGAAAGTGAAAGGTGACAGCGCACGCTAAACACGCAGCAAGAATTCGACGAGAGGGGAAACGAGGCTTCCTACCGCGGCCAGATAATGTCACAAGCGCTCGTCATAGGTTGAGCTAGCGGCATCTACCGCGGGTGAAGAAACTGCGCGGCCGCCGCAATCGGCATTTCACTGCGCAGCCACAGAATGAATTGCGGCCGCTATCACTTCGTCCATCAGGTGCCGCTACCCTCTCCTTCGCCGCCGCAGCTACGAAGCTTTGCAGTCCACCTTGGTTTTCATTGCGACATTATCTGGTCGCTCGCCCGCGCTTGTCGCAAGAGCAGTTTCGCCTCCTATATATTCTTGCTCTGTGACGCTAACGCATTGCTGCTACACCGTCTGCTCGGCAAGTTTCATCCAAATCGAGCTTTCGACAAGCGCGCCTTGCAGAAGCCTTAAAAATTATCCCACTGCATGGAGTAATCTGCTATAGCGTCGATAAGATCATTTTTTCGATCCGTCGCCGTCAACTCTGGACGCCATTTGAATTTTGCGAATGGATGTTTACATTTTAGGGCAGCTTCCGGTAAGGACAGCTGCCGTTTTGACAGCACTTCTGTTAATGCAAAATCAAAAGTGGTTCTGGCTGAATTTAATACAGTTTGTGTATGGTTACTACGTGTTTACTTGTTTTTTAGACCACAGGGGATAGCGCAGGCTTGTCCACGCTGACTGTAGTGCGAGCTTTTCTTCCACTACATGTTATTCACGCTAGTGCCTCATCGTTGTGCCATGTTTTCGTGTCCTATTGTTAATGCCTGCAAAGTGCTCACTTCAAAGTTACGAGGCACTGTCTAGTCGTTGCCTATGATTGCAGTACAGCAACTCCAGTAACAGTCGTCTTTTTTTGTTTCCAAATGTGTATCGTGCTCGCTCCAGATTCCTGGAGTACCGCAGATGAGAGTTGAAAAGTGCGTTCTCCGGGTTGAAAAAGAATGTCATGTCTCCCAAACATGCGAAATAGCGAGGCCTGTAAAAAAAATCAACATTCGATATCCGACTCCATATTCGGCCTTTTTTTCCGAATTCGATTTGATATTCGATTCAAAAGTTACTATTCGGCATTCGCAAACCCCTACCTTTAATGCTTAAATATGCTCCAAAAAGCATTAATGCACTTAACTCAGTCAGGTAGTGTCATGCACACGCTCCCCACCGCCCTGATTTCACCCGGGTATACACAGGAAAACAATTACTTGGAAGGTTGTGCCCTCTGCCGACAAGCTATGTCATGTTGCGAGGCAGTTTTGTACACAGGCGGCAGTTTTGTTCTTGCTGCCGCAGCTGTCATTTACCCTCGGCCACGGTACCCGAGTGTTGCCGAAATTCAAGAGTTTGTTTTCTAACCAATAAAGTTCATTTCTAAAGTTTCTAACCAATGTTCAAGAGTTTGTTTTCTAACCAGCCTGCATTATGTGAAGCAATATGTTTGAAACCCATCGTCATCTTCTACGAGCCCTGTTACTGTGTTTCTAGCATAAGACATGCAGTCAAAACACAGCGGGAAAAACACTAGCATGAATGGGGTAGAGGCTTCTGAAATACCCTGCACACAAAGGGTTAAGCTGTGTTAGCTAAGCTTTCATAGAAAATGAAAGCAGAAAAACCTGGTCCATTCATGCTTTCAGATGGTAGTGGTTATTACCTGCAACTTTTTCACAAGCTGGTTCTCTCTTTATTTGTAAATCTGTAGGCATTTTACAGAAGTTTTTCTCTGATGCCTACAGATTTAAGTTTCCATGGCAAGAAACACAAAATGGAATGAATACTATATAAAACAGCCAACAATGTCTTTGAAGAGCCCACTAACAAATGTGAGACCTGCTGAATACTGAAAAAAAAGAGGCCCTCTCACCTCCATCATGACACAACAGATCTGGTAGATGCATTTTGTGATTGCATCAGCAGTTCCGGAAACAGTCACTGCTCGTTCGGTGGAGTTTGGGAGCATCTCACTGGCCACCTGAATGGAGGCTCCCGTCACCTGCAAGTCACGGTGGTTGAAGGGAGAAAATCATTCAGACCATCGGCCCCTTTGACAGAAACCTGGGAAGCACCACTAGGCCTTTTCAAGAAGCAGCGCCCTCTAAGGGGAGCACAAACTGGGGCTAACAGAACTAAAGACCAGAAGTAACTCTCAAGAAAAAGAACACAGGCAAACAGAGTGCCCGGGAGCACACAGGCATGCAATCTCGCTCCATTTAATTTCACAGAACACCATTGCCCGGCCCGTGTTCTCGCAGGCAAACAAAAGTTTTCTGACACGCATGTTTTAAACTGCTTTTAGGGTCAATTTTTAAACACGATGTGCTTCCGTATATAATCTCAGCCCAGTTGACAAAAAGGGCAAGACTCAGGGTGGCCGCTGTACTTTCCAAGTCAAGGTTTAATCCTCAAACCCCTCTTAGAATTACCCCATCTTACATTAAATGCTCAACTCCGTCAGCTACCCTCATCTACAAGGCAAACAGCCCCACGCCCTTCTCCTTTTAGACAATGCCTTCATTACAGAGCAGGCATTCTTAAAAGGGGGGGGGGGTTTGAGACACTTTGGGGACACCAGCGCACCTCTCGGATCTCCTTGATCTTGGAGCCCCCCTTGCCGATGAGGGAGCCGCACTGGCTGGCCGGGACGATGAGCCGCAGGGTGACGGGGGGCTTGGGCAGGTGGCTGCCGTTGCTCTGCAGCTCCTGGAGGGTCGGCCCCACCGTCTGCACGGGCAGGCACAGCAGGGACAACATCTGCCCGCTCTGTGAAACGTCCACCGCTCCCCCGCCCGCACCGCCTTACCTCTTCAAACTTGCGGGCAATGAGCGAGAAGGCCTTCAGGATGGCCTCCGTGGAGCCCGTCACGGTCACAATGCGCTCCGGGCACGAGCCGTCTGAGATGTTGATCTTGGCACCGCTCTGCGAGAGGAGCAACAGAGTCAGACGCACCTGTCTGAGCACGCTTCAAAGCCACTAGAGCAAGCTTACCAAAAATCCTTTTTCATTTCAGTTTGTACCATACCCCACCCCCTTTTACCCCCCTTTGGGTCCCAGGGTCAAGTTGTGAGGAATGAACTGCACTTCACAAGCTGTACTTTATGGGCTACCAATAATGGAATACATTTTATCACTAGACAATACAAGAAAAGAAAAACTGAGACAGCATGGCAAAATATAGCGCAATCTTCAACTTACCTCTTCTCTGAACTTTTTTATGTTGTCCCCTTTCTGCAAAAAAGCACAAAAGAGCACATTAAAAAAACTGCCGTGCCCTGTCAGTATTGGCACTGTTGTGTGGATCTGCCTTGCTTAAGTAAAGGTACTTCTGGCCACCTTGTGGATGCATCGAGTGGGCGACGGCGAGTGCTTTTTAGATCCAACTGAACAGATTTGAGCCCAAGGAAATCAGACTGCGACTTAGCTATTTTGAAGGAGGAAAACATGTATAGTCATTTTTAAAACCCTGGATAAGTATGTTACCTAAATAAGAGGGCCCTATTTAGAGGTTTAGCAAATGTAAGACGCATAATATCAGCAATGAATTAAGTACTACAGATATACTAAACAGCATTCACATAAGAACTGGAATTAAATTTTGCTTCCCCATTCTGCATCAGTTTTGGAAATACAATTTCTGAGTTTATCCAGTATCTGCATCTAGAATGTTATTTCAAAATCTCAGTGCTGAGAAACTGCATACACATAGAGATGCTTGCATGCTCCAAGTGTACTGATACTACCCTGTTTAAACAAATAGCATCACGTGCGAATAAGTGTCCTTGTATGAGTGGCAGGCAACAGGTGTAGTGACAAACAACTTACTTTTCCTATGATGCTTCCCACTTCCTGCATGGATAGAGAGAGAGAAAGAGAAAGAAAACAAGACTCAATAACAGTGTCACTGAATCCAAGTTTCCTTAATCTAAGAATGCCAGTTGTATTTACAACAATTTTTGGCAGTGCTTCAGGCTGAATCACTATATGACATACGCAGAGACTGCAAGATATGGCTACTGCAGTGGTAGCAGTCTTTCTCAGATGATTGACTTGAAGCATCGATAATTCAAGTTGCGCTATGAAGCTCGAAAGCCACATGAATTTAATTTATAATCATATGCTAGCTGTCCTCTTTTTTTGTTTTTTCAATGCAAAACGGTGCACACTTTGTCACACTTCATTGAGACGACGCTTGCTGGCAGAAACAAGCTGCACAGCAATGTCGAGGTATAAATGGATATATCCTAAAGAAGTCCTAAAATGACTTCAAGGGACATGAGGTCCCAATGAGGTCCTTTTTTGTTCCTATTTGGATGTTGCTTGTCCCAGTAACCTCCCATATGCACCCTTTTAGAGACACCCCAAAAACATTTTTTCTTGTTCCACTTGGGATGTTTTTAGTACTTTACTGGGAGGTCCCTAGGACATCCCTAACCTCCCGGATGGGACATCCCTAGCATATCCTTTGGACGTCAGTGCGTTGTCTAAGAGGCCATTTGTTATTACTCGGGTGCTTGCTGGACATGTCAGAGCTCGCACTACTGCTGTATCACCCCACCTTCCAAACAAGAATGGAAACAAAATTGGTGTAGTGAAGAGCACGCTTAGTGGGGAAGCATGCCTTGGCTCCCATTTTATGCCAAAAAAACAAAATATGGATGATTCGACTGTCTGATTCTATATTAGCTTTATATTTAGGCAATGTCGAAAGCTCATTCAAGCAGAAAAAAATCCATGGACTGAAGTTGCTTGGCGTGTTTGAAGATACCTACAATGTCGGTTACTTCAGTGCCATAAAACTGTCACGGAGTGTTCAGCTATTGCTAATATGTCAGTTAAATAGTAATAGAAAAGGCTGCATCAAATCTCCCCACCGGGAATTGAAACGGTTTTGGTTGCTTCAAGATTTCCGAGTGGATTCCCATAGGAAGCACAACCAAATATAATTTACTAAAGATGCGAACAGAGAACTAGAGCAGGAAAAATACATAAAATGATGAGCAAACGAAAATAGCAATTCACAATGCGAACAGACCCTGGATTCTCACAGTCAGGCCTCGGAGAACAGAGAAATACCAAAAGGGAAAGAAAAAAGGAAGATAACGAAAGACGATACAATTGCTATGCAGCAGCAGGGGCATCTTATCAAGCATGCCTGAACGGCTTCGCCCCCGGCGCGGCGGTACAGGGGCAGCTCATTTCCCCGGGCAGCCCGCCTGCTCGCTTGCGCCCACAAGCGGCGCAGAGCACGGCGCGGTCGGGCGCCAGCGAGTTGGTCGTCGTCGGCCGGGAAAGCACAGAGCGGCGCCCATTTGCGCCTTTGTTCCCGCAGGAACAAAAGGGGCGGCTTCAAAACCGAGAAGGGGCGGAGAGGGTTCTTCAGGAGCGGCGGAGCTTTACGGCGAGCCACGGGGGAGGCGGCTTATCTCCTGGGGCAGCCGCCGCGTCAAAGGGCGTTACACAACGCGGCGAACACATGCCAGCGGCAGCTCGGATCTTGGAGGACGCGGCGGCGGGAAGGGCGCACACGCCAGGGAGAAGCCACGGCCTCGCGGCGCTACGCAGCGGCAGCAGCGAAGGACGGGCGTGCACCGTCGTGTCGCAACGACAGCCGACTCGCCGGTGGCGGCACGGCTGGAAAATGAGAGGAACGGCTAAGGAACGGGAGGGCTTCTTGACAGCCGGCAAGCAAATTGTCCTACACTGGACCGAAATAGCGCCGGGGACAACGCGGAAGAGAGGAGAGACGTCGCGCGATACGCACGCACAAAGGATAGAGGGAAGAGGGCCCAGCGCCAGAACACAGAGAACGGGAGGAAGGGAGGCGGCGGTAAGTAAAGACAAGAAAGAGAGAGGGCGCGAGAGGGATCGGGAAGAATAAATAAAGCCGGCGCGAGCAAGAAGGGCGGGCGAGGAAACGAATAGTAGTAGTAGTAAGTCCCCGAACAAACGAACAGAGACAGGGGGAGGCTGCTGGGAAAGCAAACAGCCGCGCCGACGTCACAAAGTTGCATATTCGGCAGAAGAAAGGGACCGGGATGGTTCAGCAAACAGGAAATGGCCCCGCTGCCCGGCAGCTAAAGTAAGCCTTTATTTATAACGCACTGGCCGCGAGCGCGCCGACTCAGCACGTGGGTAGAAAGGGCCGCTGGTTAAGGTATGGCCGTCCGCAGAAGCCCCAAACATGTTCGCACGAGAATTCTAGTTGAAGCGGCCGAGCGCGACCAAAAGGCCCACGAGTAGGCCACCTGTAACGTTCACCTTTGATTCGGCTGCGCGCTACTGCTCAGGCGTTAACCCGGTAAGCACACGGCGCAGCTAAGGCTTCTGTGTTATGCATTAAACTGCACAGTAACAGGAAGTAAGCCGCGGAGAATTTTTGTAGATGACCATTAAGAAAAGTGGCGTTTAAAAGAAAATGGAACATTTTAGGAACATAAAGACGATTTGTAAAGCTTGCTAGACGGAAAGAAAAAAGGAACACTAACTTTTTTTTTACAATTCCCTTTATTTTTATTTTTAAAAATAAGAAATCTGCCTGTAAAGGGTGCACCACCTTTCGCACTGGTACAATGAGGCAAAGCCAGCTTGCAGATCCCTTACTCTTTTTTATTTCGTTTTTTTAGGAGGGAAAACAATCGTTTCCTAGGTGGTTTTTGACATCATTTCCCATTTTTTTTTACTTAAGGCGACGCGCAGTGCGGGCTACGTTAGGGCTTAACTGTAGTAATAACTTGGGCCGAACCTAATGAAATTAAGAAAAAATAGGAAATCTGCCTGTAAAGAGTGCACCACCTTTCGCACTGGTACAATGAGGCGAAGCCAACTTGCCAATCCATTACCCTTTGGGTTTTTTTTTTTTTAGGAGGGAAATAATAGTTTCATAGGCGGCTTCAGGCATCATTTCACATTTTTCTACTCACCCCGACGTACAGTGCGGGCTATGTTAGGGCTTAAATGTAGTAATAACTTGGGCAGCGCCAGCTGGAACTTATTCAACGCACGAGCAGAGAAGACGCATCATCATCTCTCTCTATCGTTCTCTTCGTCCCACCTTCCCCGTGTTTCGTATACAACTCAGGTTAAGTGACCAACCACCCACCCTCCATTCCTCCTTCCCACCACCTTACCTACCTCTTCTAAAACATAACGCTAGAATCTACTAGGAAGGAACCCCGAAACGCTTGCATAAGTCAAGCTCAAACGCAGGTCGAAGACACATCGGCAGTCAATCCATTAGCGCTGCTCCCTCTCTCAATCGCAGTACTGCGCGCAGAGGAAACGCCGCCGCTTCTCGAACCCCTGCCGTCACCAGGATCGCTGCGACCCGAAGGGCGGAGAAGAACAAGAAAACGGCGCGCGTGGCACTCGCTGGGGCGCAAGTTGATCTTGAAAGCAGATCCCGACCATTGGTAATTAACGGGGGCCACCTCGCGCCTCGTTAATTCACCCACTTAAGGAAATGGCCGCGCGCGCGGGGCGGCGTCAGCGACTCTGGTTGCCGCTTCGACGGGGGCGCCGCCGCCGCTCTCTTCGCCTCTCCCGGTCGGCAAACACGGCGGCCCCGAAAAGCTGCCGGCAAGCGCCTTGCGAGGAAGCGTCGCGATTTCTGCGATAATGACGAGCCACGCGGAACCTTCCCCTGCCGGGCAAACAAACGGCGGCGCAAGTGGAAGCCGCTCTGCTCCCACGCGCCCCCGAACGGAGCGATTCCGAGGAAAGCCAGAAACGGCCGGGAAGGAAAAGGGGAAGAAAATTAGAAAATAAAACTAGACCGGGGGTTGGCACTGCTCACACGGCTGCCGCATTTTGAGGAAGAGCGGTACCAGCGGAGAAGGCGGGTCGTTTACAAAAGCGAAATCGGTTAAAAGTGAACTAGAGGAGCTCAGCAATGTGATGAAAAACTAGCTTTGTGCGCTGACAAGCTACTCGGAGTCGAACTACCACACTACAACTCGATTTAAGGGTGAACAGTATTCTCGTGCTGGTCCTTCGCCTCTAAGGTCTGGACGCGTCAAGCTCCGTCATCTTTCTGTCTACCCATCAACTGCGCATCTAATATTGCACTTAGAAACCTTTTTTTTCACAGCGATTCTCAAGCTTCAAGCTTCACTTTGTAAGCCTATATCACCAATAAAGTCTTTCATGTATAACGGTACTATGATGAGCGATAAATTTAGTGACAAGTACGGTGATAATCGCTCGAGCACGATTTCGATACCTCACGTGTTTACACAGGCATTTCCAGGATCGCAACTAACAGCACTCTTATGGAACCTCTAGGTTAATAAAACCTAGCTGCGCGTTCTACTACAAAAGCACCCCCCCCCCCTTCCCCGACTTTACATTAACGCGTGACATGCAGTACAGGTAAAATATATAACGCATTCAATTTGCATTCATAGCCGATTTAGTGACCAAAACGTAAAGGCAAGTCAGGCAGCTAAGCACCATCTCAAACTTGTGGCTGCACTATCTTACAGAAGAGAAAACAGCCTGTCTAGGGAAAATAAAAGAGAGGAGGGGGAGATAATAAGGTGCCGCGTGTACCGTTGTAGCGCGGAACGCCGGTGATTCGTTTTCGTTTCGGGCAACACGGCGACGTCCGCGGCAGCGGGAGATACGCGAAGCCGCCGACCAGTTTCCGCTCCTTGGCCGCGTTAATAACAAGCCGCGCTCGGGGGGAAAGAAGCCTGCGGTCTTGCAGCGTCTCACGGCAACCCAAGAGGGCACGCTGGCACAAGCAAAGGTGAGCGTCGACGGCGCAGGCTACGTGCTCGCCCCTCGCTTGCAAGCTCGGCCAACGAGCGAAGTGCGACCCGATACCCGGCTCGGGACAGAAAGCAATCCGGGAAAGCTCATTCGGGGGCGACAACGAGTTTAAGAATGGCTCCCGCGAGGGAAAACAGTCCTTCTATTTGTCGTCCACAAGGAGAGCACCGGGGGCCGCGAACAATGGCGCTGCAGCAGTGAGCGAGGCGCACCAAGAGAGCTTCAAAAGTAAGACGGCAAGAAAAGGCCGTAAAGAAGGCGGAGTAGACGACACGAATTCTTTCATTTACTCCCGCGCTTTCTTTTCCCGTCTTTCCCAATCCCTGTTTGTCGCTGTCGCTACTACGCAGTTGTTCTTCCTTGTCCTTATTTGTAGCCGCATCCGCTACTACACCTTGCGCACCCAAGTCTCCTCCCCCGCCCACTCTTTTTTCTCGCCAGCGTTTCCCACGTCTGCCCCGGGGCACGTTCTGCTGCTGCCTGCTACTGCGCCGGCAGCAGCACTGCTTGAGCAACGCCGAGGTGTATCTCTGTCGCTTTGAATGTTCGCCTGGGGACGTCATTTTCCGCCGAGTTGTCCCCGAAGTGGGCTCGGCCTCCTCGCGCCCCGCGCACGCGCACTGTACTCTCCGGCGAACACCGGTCCTCCTCGCGCGATCGCGTTGACGGGAAGAAGAAGAAGGGCCTCGGGAGGAAGACTGGAACGGAGCCAAGGAAGAGGAGGACGAAAGAGGGGCACGACAGCGCTGTGCACGCCCGGGACAACTCCGCGCGACCGACCCGCTGCACTAGATGTAATTGCGTCGGCTCGGCGCTAGCCCGGCCTGCGGAGATAGCGCGACGAGAAACACAAGGGGCGCGCTTAAAGCGCTTTACCCTCCCCTCGCCCAAGCGTTTTATTTCGCCGCTCCTCTTTCTACAGTTCCTAGAGCGGCGAAACTTGCCCCGTAAAGAAAGAAGGCCTACAAAGGGGGGGGGGGGGGGGGGTAACCGAGAAGCAAGGCCTGGTCCTACAACGAACTAAAATACCCTCTCTAGGAGAGAGAGAGAGAGAGGCTCAGACAACTGAAAACCGTTAAAGTGTAATGCGAGACACCCTGACAGTAGCCTGCAGTGGCAGACATGTTCCTAAGAGCGTGTCGGCAGCATCGTGCAGATGCTCAGAAACCGCGGAACAGGAACAGGGTGAGGAACCAACAGAAGAACAGCGTTTTATTGTTCGGTTTCTGTATAGCGGAGGTATGAAACATACCCAAGTTCATGGCAGGACGAAGGTCCAATGTGGCGACGCATGTGCGTCACAGCACCGAGTGTGTATACGAATGAGGTTCAGATGTTTACAAATGGTGCGTGGCCGATGCTCCTCCGTTTCGCCGACGAGGGTACGCCACGCGGTGCACGCACAGGTGCGCGCACACTACCCAACAAATTCTTTCCCCCGGGAATTCGACACTTCGTACGTAAGCGCTGCTAAACTTGCACTGAGCATGGGGGAGGTCGAGTAAAGCAGTTACATGGCTTTGAACCGCGCGAGTAATGAAAATTCGTATGGGACTCGGGCTTTGTCTTCAATGAATGGAGCACGGCAGCCAAGCAGAAGCAGGCGTAGATGCACCATCCACACTCGTATTTGTGAAAACGACGACTCCGAAGAGCGCTTCGAACTGGTAGGCGGCACCGCAACTTTCGCCCACGTGTTCTCTCCGGGCGAACGAACGATGACGGCACAGAACAGGGATGACGGCAGGATCGTAACGCCCCACGCGGACTTTGCGACGGATGGAAGCCTTCCACGTAACTTGCATCCGTCATGAGCCTATCGGCTAATCAGAATTTTCGGGTACGGAGACTGCAGTCCGGCGGCTTTTCTACATCACGAACTCCTGAACGCTTTCGTATACATGACTACAGATGCGATCCTCAGTTCCCGCCCTTCTTCCGCGGAGGTTTGATTTCTTTCTACCCCCGCATTCCCCAGTGCCATCGCCAAACCTCCGAGCAATTTAAGTTTCATTTTAATGAACGCGTGGAAAACACACTAGAAGCGAGATGGCGACCGACACACGCACGCGCAAACAAACAAACAAACAAACTAACAAACAAAGCGAACTCGTCTCGAGTGAGCGAAACGAAGACGACGGCGCGGATCAGGCCCGTTTTTGTAACAGCCCATCGCGACTAGCAGCGGCGGCTTAACGGCCCGCAGACACGCAGGCTCCCGGAGGGTCTCAAACCTCCGTGGCCTTTCCCGGGCGCCTCCTTCCCTCCGGCCCCTTCACCTGGAGCGGGAAACTGAGAAGTGCCCGCCTAATTGACTGATGAAGGCACTCGGCAGTGCCGTCTTAGCCCGCCTCTCGCGCCCATCCAACGGACGATACATCGGAGAAGGGAAGAGGAAGAGGAGGCGAGGAGACACGGCGGCTCAAAGGAGAAGACGCTCCGGCGCGCTGCCGGCTTTCGGAGCTTAGCGAATCCACAGCGCCGGCAGTGCCGTTCCAACTCGGGTAACTGCTGTTCGGGGAAGAGTGCAACGAGCTCTTCGATTTGCCATTGATCTTGCTTCGGTCCTGCGGCGCGCTGCCGTTTCTTTCCGCGCCCGGGCGGCCACAACGCCTTTCCTCCGTGCTCTCCGGGCAACGGTTGGCGCAACCTCGCAGCGACGGCCTTCGCGGACTCTGAAAGCATTCTAAGCAACTTTAAGCTTGATGTGACTCAAATTTCAATGTATATCACGAGGAAGAAACATGCCAAGCCGTTACACGAAACGATCGAACAAGTAACTTCTCCCAAAGGTTTCCAGACTAATTAAGCATTACGATTTCACTGTACTCACAGAAATGAACTATTTAGAAGCCCGGCCTTGTTCAAGGCCCGTAAGTTCGTTTGTCGGCGAGGCAGAGCATTGACGGTGCTACGATTCATTTGGAATTCTATTTCGCGGCGAAAGAGAAGATAAGCAACCAGCTGAATTTTCTGCATCTGTTAGCTACGCTGTAGAAATGCCTCACTTCGCAAATAGTATGAACGATATTCACTCCATATAACGCGACGCTTCAGATTGACAAACGGCACTGTGTAACACCGAGGCTGCCCAGGATACTACTGAATAAACATTACAGGCACATAAAGCCTGCATACCGATACTATCTGATTAAATAAAATGAGGGAGACGCAAGACTAAAGCGCAAAGTTGGGGCGAGTTGGTTGCTTACTAGAAAATTCATCGTACTAGCGATCAGTAACGTAGAGACAAAGCCAAAGGAGAGCTTTTTCCGCGTTTCTGAGGCACAAACTGAGTTGAAGTTCTAGCGCGTGTTTCGTCTCTTTACCGTTGTCCCTGTGGTAATGTTCGCTAGTACGATAAATTCCCTAGGCGCAAGACTGTTGCCTGACAACGCCGCAATCGCAACGGAGACGGGGGAGATAGGCGCCAGCTCACAAACGCTAAGACAGTGCAAAAGCGGAAGCAGCGGAAAGAGCACCGCCAAAGGAGAGTTAACACAGGCCGCAAGCCCACTTTCCAAGGGAAATTGTGCCGCGCGCGTGCGTATTTGTGTTGGCATCGGAATCGGTCGCGGGCCATGACGTCGGCGCATCGCGAAGCAAATTTCCTCACCCTGTCACGACCACCCACACACATGCATGCCCTGGACTACGGGTGCTGGGGGACAAAAAAAAGAAAAGAGAAAGACAGCTTATTTCCTTTTTGCCTTCTAGAATTGGGCGCACGTGTTCTTTTTTTGCACAGACGAGCCAGCCGTGTAGACGCGATGCCAGCTTCGCGCCCGCCAGATGGGATGCCCATGAGCAGGTCCTTTCCGAACCAGCTAACTCGGGGAGTCTATCTTTATCACTGCGGTCCCATCCGGTGCCAACAATTCAATCAACGATGACGCGATGTCTCCGATTAGTGGGCACGGCATCCCGCAACACGAAACATGGCTAGCTGCGTAAGTTAAAAACGCGGGTCGCACAGCGAGGGCCTCCGTTATCATGACAGCTCGGCGTTCATCGCGACGAACATGTCCAGAAATAGGTGGCTTGAAATTGGGGACATTTACGGGACACTGTTTCGTCCGCGACACGAAGCTACTAACCAATAATCGACCTATTCCGACCGCCTAACTCCACGGTGGTACATCCAGTGAATGCCGATGGGAGCGGGGTCCAACGTTCCTTCAAATGAAGAATATGCCCGTCGTGACGACATCAACCACATGGAATGTCAAACGCGCTGCCTGAACTTACGGACATTCCAGGAGGGAAGAGAGAGGCGGAAATGAGCGCATCTTCAGTATTCAGTCCGGGGTAGCTCTGAGGAACTCTACACAACTAAATTTTGGTCGCCTAACACTCCACGTTTACCATATTGCACGCAACCAGTCAACTCGTAATGCGGGCCGACTTTATTACTCATCCCCCCCCCCCCCACCCCTTTCAGTTGGCACAAACAAAACATGCACCATGCGGAACGCAAGCTATAACACCTCTTACTTCGTTCTCTCCGTTAGGCTCAAAAGCATAATGCCCCAGGTAAACGTCCAGGACACTGGAACGCTTTTCGCCGGGACTTGGGTTTCTTTCAACTCCGGGGGGAGGACGAAGCGTATTTCAAGAAAGCACACGTGCAACATCTTACGATCGCATAAACTTCGGGATCAGTATCTGCGTACGTAGGCCGTTCACTACTAAACGAAAACAAGAACGAAGGAAGCTCACACTAGTGCGCAAGACTTGAAGGTAGCGAAGCGGTAAGCAGCAGTAGCGTTTTTCCTCTTTTTCGCCTCACGGCGTTGTTTAACCCTCGCCGTTGTACGAGGGACCACAGCTGGATGTTCGTCTTCTATCGCACACGCTTCTACGACGCGCTTGGCCTCTTGGCCCTCCTTCACTGCGGCGGCGGCCCCCTCGCCTTCATCCGCCACGTACCGCGGACGTCTCCGTTCCCTCCTCACCTATATCTCCCCGCCATCGGGCCTTTGCTCCGTGCCGGGCACTTGCGGAAGGGGGCGTGGTTTGACCTCTAGCGCTGAAGGGTAAAACTGGTCACCCCGCAAAGACTGTCCGAGGTAGCGTAGTGTAGCTTTCGCTACAAAAAATATTTCGGGGGCTACACGTTTCTTCGTACATAAAACAGCTACCCAGAAACTCTAAGATCTTGAAGGATTACGAATGCGAACAGGCTAGGGAACTAGACGCCAGCCCCGCACCCAGGTAAGCGTAAGTTCACCCTCTCGGATTTTCCCCGACACACACACACACACACACACACACACACACACATATATATATATATATATATATATATATATATATATATATATATATATATATATATATATATATATATATATATATATATATATATATATATATACATACAAAAGCTAAAAGTAAAAATCACCATGTTTATCAAAGCTCTTCGTCCAACCAGCTCGAAATTGATTATCTTGGCCACTGTAAACGTTACCAGGGTACGGTGACACCAAGCAATTTTCTAGGGCTACGGTCGAACAATCGAAACAGTCACTCCGCCAACCGAACGCCACAGGTTGTGGTCATGCGTGGTGCCACAGCAAGAGAGAGAGAGACAGAGAGAGAGAGAGAGATAGAGCAAGCGAGTGAGCAAGCAAGCAGGCACGCAGAAAGGGTACACTGGGGAGGTGTGTGAGAAGGGGGGAAGAGAGCGAGAGAGAGCGAGAGACTCACCTTTCCCTGCATAATGAGGCGGACAGTGAGAGTGACGGAGGGGCCGTCGAGTGCCTTGGTGTCTACAGCTGCCATGGTGGCGTAGGTGGCGGCGGCGGTTGGAGGAAGGACCGGACAGGGCACAATGGTGGCTGGCAGCGGAACAGGCACGGAGGGGCGCTGCGCAAACAAAGGGAACAGGGAGATGAGGATGAGGAGGGCGTGTGGCAGAGAGGCGCGCAAGCGGGGCAGGTGTGCACGGAGAACGGAAGGCGTTCCATTCAGTGTCCTCCATTTCTTGCACTAGTATTACGAGACAGATTACATAACGTGCTCTTGCCTTGCCGCGCCTCCGGCACACCCATTAAACCGATGTAGCAGCTTTCACTTGCGTGCAGGCGCGTGAATGTATACACCGGCCTGAACAAGCCATGAAACTGCGGATCCGACAGCTTTGTTTCTACACAGGTATTTATCGTATCATCATCTATCACATCATATCATCTCATATAAATCATATAATCTATCACTCAATGTGAATGAAACTTCCTTTTATTATTATTGAACAGCACTTCGGGGAATGCGTGTAGCAAGTGACAATCTCCGCTTACCTGCGTCAAACTGCATATAGCGCTTGTATTTACGTTTTTCTTTTGCCTAACGAAGGTAAACCAGCACCAGCTGTTGGCATACGTTTCAAGAGAATTCAGAGCCTATGCACAACGCTTCTCTGTACGCGGGGCACGAGCTCACCACGGACATGACGGCGTGAGTCGCGCATTTTATTCCACGAACGTATTCGCCTCCTTGATAACGCTATCGCTGGGCGCTTTTACGATGCCAGATACCGAGCTGGGGGTCGTTGTCGTTATTCCTGGCGATAGGCCGGCATCCATGAGCGCACTTCACGTGCAAAATACCGCTACACCCGTAGGGTGCTCTTTTGCAGCCATTCTTCGCCGAATAGATCGACTGCAGCGCCACACACGTGTGCCGTGTACAATGCGCACACACCAGGTCCCCCCCTCCCTCCCACCCCCCACACTCAACGCAGAGGCGTTCTTGCGTCGCGAATGGAAGACGAAAACGCCGCAGTTCCCAAGAGCAGCAACAAACATATGCACCGAAACGAAGGCACGGTTGCAACTGCAATTCTGCCCAATCGTACAGGATAAATTAAAGTGAAGTGGAGAGGCCATTAATTTCCCTTTACCCAGCAATGTTACACTGCGAGCGCGGCGTCGAGTGGTATTCCGGACAATGGAAGTTTCCGTCCAACGAACGTCGTGCGCGTGGGCGTTTTCAAAGCTAGCCTAGCCTCAGCCAGGAACAAACGCAGCTCATCCGAACAAAACCAGAACGCTTTGGCAAATATGTCACCAAAAAGAAAGCGAACAACTCACAATTTCTCCACCCGAGGTATCCCGTTCGCATATGTACAGCCAGACCAGTCAGCCGTCCATCAAAACGCTGACACAACGGAACACAACCGGCGGCGGTGTCGTCGCGAGCGGCCGGAGAAAACGGCCACCGACGCGGAACGTGCCAGGGTACAACCGAGGGCGACGCCGGAGCCCGCAAGGTAGCAGCACAGGAAGAGGAGGAGACAAATGTGGCGGTGTAAGGTAGGCGGGGGGGACGACGACACGTCGGCGCTGCACCGGCCGCGGCGGGGACGACCTCGCGGGTGACGAAAGCGCTCTCATTTACAGCGCCCGCTCTCCCCAAGGAGGGAGGTTCTGTTCGTTCTTCGCGGCTAAAACAGTAGCGAAGGGGCTGCCCTTTACCCAGTGGCCTCGTTACGACGACGGGCTTCCCCTAATGGGCACCGGGCGCGCGTGCGGAGATACGGGCTCGTCACGACGGTCTCACAAGGTGGACCCTGGCCAGGTAGAAGCAACGAAAGGAGCAAGAATTTTCAGGGCCGCCGGCAAGGACCGTGGCTTCGCGGAGGCTTCGCGGAGCGAATGATTGGTAGCACGAAATAGAGACGGCAATGCAGCCTATATCCGGCTTGCGGAGGTCAAACGTCTTTCTTTGAAGACTGTCCCTGAACTTTTATGTAGGAGCGGCGAGTAATTGATGGAGTTGCTAAAATGGGTGTAACAATTACACACTAAAACTATATATAAAAAAAACAGCAGCGATTTCTTGCGCTGTTGAAGAACGGACCATTTATGCAAGGAAAGCGAACAGAGCGAGAACGGCCCGCTTTTTCACGAAGCAGGGACAAAGTTATGTTGAGGAACATCATAAAATTGTGCTAAATTGCTCAGCTATTGTACCGCACACGTGAGACCCGTGATTCGCGACGCCATCCGCATAGCCCTCGGTCTGCAGCATTTTTTCCCCCGGCAAACTGAAGAACATCCACACGAGTTTCAGTTTCGACAGGTGCGAGCGTAGCTGATCAACTTTCCCGCCTTTCATCTTCACTGGCGCTGAGACCACATGCCAATCAGCGTTGAGGCCATAAGCCAGTCGGCGTTGACGTTTTCACGGTCGTTGGTCGGCGGCACGCGCGCGACAAGCGAACGCCAGAGAAGCAGCGTTCAGAATATTGTCGTTAAGAAGCGCACAAAAAACGATATCAACAAAACAGACGCCTTGGACAACTGCTTATCCTAAACAAAGTCCCCGAGAGGTAAACCAAAACTATACCGATGCGGGGAGGAAAAATTCGCGCCCAAGGACCACGAACAGAACAATGGAAGTCAAGACGGATGACTCCTTGCCGGCCTTGTCTATAGTTAACAGATGCGCGTTCCTGTCGACGAACGGTTCAGAGACATGAATAGGGGACGGAGGGGGAAGGGGGGGGGGGGGGGGGAGAAACTCAGTTACCCAGATCGCGCGTAGTTTTATGGAAAACAGAACTAAGAAGAAGAAAAAGTGAAGCGAGGGTGGGTAAGCTCTTGGGCGCTATTAACGAGAGTTCGAAACCATGTCATGTGCAAGGGCATGAAGGAAGGGGGATTTCGCAGGGAGAAGTTATATAACAAGAGGATGAGGAAGAAAGGGCCACGCGAACGTAATCGAATCGCTGTCATCGAGCTGCTGAACAAAACGCCCAAGAACAACGAAATCGTGCTGCATGGAAAAAAAAGAGTACGAGGGGAGGGAGCGTGGGGGAAGGAAGCCCAAGTAAATGAGCCCTCTTATGTTTAGGCACTTAATTACGTTAAGCGCCTGCGCCTAATCAAGTTCTACGGCAGGTCCCATCTGCAGCGCTGAGCGATCTGAGAAGGTTGGCAAATATGCGAAACAGATTTCGGCCCCGCCGCCTCTGCCCAGCAACTCGATCGTCGCGCACACACCGATGCTTTAACGAACCTTGGCCGTGTTTGTTCTTTCTCACATCGACATATATCACCACCTTCCCTCTTTTATCTCCGCTCGCACATTTTTGAGCAATTTTCCTATTTGCCAGGTCTTGTTTGCATGCGACGTCAACACGGTGACTCCCGTTAGCTTCACTTCACGCCAGCCAATGACACGAAGGGTGGTTCACGCAGTTCAGACAAAAGGGTGAAATTAAAGCTACTACAGTTTCCTGCAACAGAGTAATTACTATTCATCCACAGAGCCATGGACTATTCCATCTTGTTTATTTTTGTTTATACTCTGAGTAGTCATATAGTCAGAATATAAAATTTCTGTTTAAACTAAAAGAGGCAGTATAAAACATTCAAATTAATAGGGGGGGCTAAAATATGCGAAATACCAAAATTTCTCCGATAGTCAGCTTAACGGGACGAAATTTATGATCCTCGAGCTACGCATCGACAAACGTAGACGACGCCACGGGAAATGGCCGCTTGCATTCATCTATATAAGCGGCGTGCGTGCGTGCGTACATAAAGTTTAGTGGTCACCCGTTATAAAGGCGTGCTCCTCGCACGCAGCCACCACCGTGATATCAAGACGAATGAGGTGGGCAACACAGAGGTATACAAGTAAACAATACTGACGACCAGAAGTAGACACAAGAGAAGCGAGCGTGAGGAGAGGAAGAAAAACAAACCGAAAGAACTCAATAAGAATAAATCCCTAATAAATACCAACAGAAAGCTAGCCGCAGCATGCAGTAGGAACTGCGCCGGGGCGCGGACACAGTGCATTTCAAGTGGCGAGGCCAGCGTTGCCGGCGCGAAATGCAGCATGCCGCATCTCGCATCGGCTGCCGCCGGCACGCGCCGCCTGCTCGCACGCCATCTGCTGGGACAGCGCCTTAACGATCCTAGGGTTTTTTTTCGCTCACGGACTTTTCACTCACGGTCAACGTCCCCGACGACGCTTGCGTTTCTGCGACGCTCCGCGTTAATAATTAATTTCGAATGTTTAACCCAGGCGAGCCACCGGTCGTACGGTGTTGAATCAAACAATCCCTACTTAACTGCGTTTCGAAATTAGTGCACGGCGACAACAAATGAGTTTCCCCAAAGTAATTTATCAAGGGTGCTGCATACGGCCAAAAAAATTACACCGCTGCATCGCAATGAGCTGACAGCTCTCGCTTTTTAAGTGATCGCGAAGAGGTGGGAGCAAACCCGCCTGCAACGTTAATGCTAGCACCGAGTCAGAAAGACGCGAGACAGGCGATCGAAGACAAAAAGACAAGAAAAAAGAAACTATGAGGGTGAAGAGGGTTGTTTTTGCAACAAGCTTTCGCCATAAACATCCACTGACAGCACAAGCTCGTCTACTGGCAAGGTACTCTGCGCGCATACGGGCACGCCAACTCGCAGTTACCTTTCAACGGACATTTCGCAAGTGTTCTTGCGCAAACGCCAATGCACGACTAACATGTAAAACATAGAAAAAAAAAATAAAGAACCTGGCGCTCGTGAACAAGCGAGAACAGCAACGGCCTGTTGGCAGGGTAACGCGAACGACTTACGGGAACCCAACCAGTCAGCAAATAGGAACCAAGAAATACCACGCGCTCGGATGGGCGAAATCCCTATTTCGCATGCGACTAACAAATGCGATTGGTGTTGCAAATCGGCTTAAGGCGCACGATTCGTTAACGTTTATCTTAGGGATCACGAACCGCCAGGCGGTGCCGCTACAGGTTCGAGCAGTACCGGCGCAGAGGAGAGAAGAGCGAACTATACACGTGGCGGCAGCTCTTAATCCTCCCGTAAACTTTTGAGCAGGGGCGGAGGAAAAGAAACAAGGATGTTGGCAAAATATGTTTTTTTGATCCATTCGGCTGTACTATTAAGCAAGGGGTAGATGCGTGGATTCTTCCAGCAGAAGTTGAAAGGAGGGGGAGGGGGGGGGGGGACTTTTTTGCGTCGCTCATAGCGGGAGTCGAGGAGATTTATACGCTTCCGATATCAAAGCCCGTGCTGTCGCAGCGTTTGCTGACAAAAGCGCAATGTATCAGCAGGGCATACAGCGCCGAGACCGAAGCCCTCTATAGCGCAACCCTTCTCTTTGAAGTCGCCCTGAGCAGTGTTGTTCGACTTAGGAGACTCAAAGCCTTCGGGCCAGTACTTTTGAAGTCCCTACCCGGCCTGCACACGGTGAAAAAGCAAGCAGCAACACGCGGGCCAGGCTGTTCTACTATCACGATAGCAGCACATGCACGCTTGAACTCGGTGTCAGACGTATACTATAGAACGAAAACGCAGTTTCTAGTAAAGCGCGGATCTTTGAGCGGCTCCTTGGGGACCGTCTCCATCGAGGAGCAATTTGATCAGCGCATGCGTCACGCTGGAGAAACAACGCTATCGTCTGCATTTCAACATGGAGGAACTCCTGTGCCAAGACACCTTTTCCCGCACAGGGTGGCCGACACTTAAAACGCGCGGGCAGTCATCAAAATTTGAAAAAAAGAGAAAGAAAAGTCGTGCATCGGCGTAAGTTTTAACCAAATGTCTTTTGCGCATGAGAGAAAGGGGCGCTCTCCCTCTCCCTCAACGAGCCCGAAAGCGCTCGCTCAGTAGACGACGGTGTGCAAGAGCCCACGCGCATCAACATCTGAGGCTTTAAAAATTGAACAAGAATTGCTTCAGCCTCATTGGCTGAAGTTCAGGTCACATGGCAGACAGCAGATTTGAAAAGGCCGCAGCAACCGCAACGACGGAAAAGCGCGTTAACCGCAATTTTGGGTGCAAACGGAAGACACTGCATCAACCTAATGAGTGCAGATTGTTGCCTCTCACGCCTAGTGCCTATACAAAGTGCAGGAAAGTCTTAACAAGCGCGAAATTTCGAATACAGCTGCAGTGGCCGCTTTCACCTGTAAATTTGCAGAACAGAAATGCGTCGCATAACACGTCCGAGAGTTCACCATGATGGCGACGTTCACATCTCAATTTCAAATTCGAACTTTCCGTGTTTAACTCGTCCAGCTATACCTGCGCTGTGATACGCACAGCCATGGGGGGTTTCAGATTAATTTCGACCAACTCGATATCTCTAACTTGGACCAATATCTCGACACACGGGCATTCCAGTTCTTCGCCTTTACCAGAAAAACGGCCGCCGCGGCCCGGATCAGATCCCGTGCTCGGACACAGCCGTACAACGTCTTGCCATTGAGCCACAGCGGCGGGTCACATTTCAATTTCGCGGTACATTTATGCCAGCCTTCGTACCAAGCTTATAGTGCATTTAAAGCACGAAGAAGAAAAGAGTGGGCATGCAACGTGGCGGTAGCCACTCGACTTAAAGGGACCCCGCAACACTCTTTCAACATTATTTTTTTCTAAATGCGAATCGCTTTCAGAACCTAGTCAGCAAGCGCATCCAGTACTCAGTGGGGACTACAAAGGGAACCACAAGGTCCTTCCTTCAGCCAATATTTACTCTCTACGCCTAACGGGTAACTTCGCTCCAAAGATTCTGCTCTTTCCCTGTCTTGGCGTTGCTTGCTATCGGCCGCCTTCCTTCCAGTTGCAGCATTAGACCCATTCGATAGCTACATTACGGAAAATCGCAACAAAAGAAAAGCAGAAACTATCTGATGCAAGGAGAAAATCACGCAGTGCCACTCTGTGCTGGCGATACCTATAGCTTTCGCAGTGCTTCCAGGCTAGAATGACATAAAAGTGAAGTGTCGGAAGTGTTGCAGGGCCCTTTTAAAAGCAGGGAGGGCGGCAAGAGACGTGCACTGCACTCTTGCGTGGAGGCAGAGCTGTCTTCGTTCGCATGCACCGAACCCCGCTGACAGACGGAAGCAGAGAGAGATGCCTTCGAAGGAGAGGGGGGGTGCAGGCGAGGCAGCGAAAACAGGCGTCGCTGCAGGGCGGGCGTGTCTCGCCGCGAGCCGTATGAGTTATACGGCGGCGGCCGCGAACACGCTGAGGCCGAAGACAAGCGAGCATTTGCCGCGGGATCAATCAATCCGGGCAAGGAGCTGTCCGGCGGCAGCTTCGATCGGCTCGCTTATCTTGGCCGCAAATTGACGCCGCCTGGCACCCACCCACCCGGCCGACTACTCGAGCGCGCACTTCGCCGTGCCGCGGGGTGCACGGTGGTGGATACCTCGTCTCGCTCCTACTGGCCTTATTCCTTTGCGCCCGTGTACCTAACGCCGAATGTTTTCCTCTTAATTTTCTTTGCTTCGAAACCCTCATTTTAAATGACAAAAAAAAAAAAAAAAGAGCGCGATAAGAATTCCGAATTCCTCGTTATTTCCTTTGTTCCGGATACTTAACATCAAATCTCTTTCTCTCCATTTTGTTTCTCTTCGAAGCATTCTTCTCAAATTGAAAGGAAAAGCACGATAATTATCTGTTACGCCTCAAATACTGTATGAAAATGCTATACTTTTTATAGTCAAAACATTTATAAATACGAAAGGTCGGAGCACGCTCGCAGCGAGCACCCACGCAGAAAGTGAGTGGACGCTCGCGAGACCAGATTACGTCAGTTAAAAGGTCAGAACACACGCCCCACGTCGGTTTGCAATAAGGTTTCACTTAAACATGCCCCGAGCAGGTGACCGTCGTGACGCAGTCCACACGAACGCAGAGGTGAATTCCTTCTTATAGCTGGAGAGAGAGAAAAAGAAAACTTTCCAACCCCCAGCACCTTCCCTCCCTTTTCCCCTTCACCCCTCTCGTGAGAAGACGCAGTAAGACATTTCCCTCTTCCTCCTACACTTAGACTTGAAAGGAGACGCAAGATGGTCCTCTCATTCGCGATTTTAACCACGCTTTCGGTCTTGCTATACTGCAGGTAGTTTGTCCGTTAAACAACAACGAATATCCCGGACATCTCCACTAACGTGAAACCTGGGGAGCGGCGAAGCATGCAGCGTATAAGTGTATTCTTGGCGCCTTGGCCCCTTTGCCAACGGAGATGAAACCACTGGGGGCAGAGGTATACAGCTTTGCTGTAAAAATCTCGTGTCTTCGAAGCATGGAGCGTTCTAGCACGAGGCGTAAACGAGTGTCCCGGTGTTTTTTAGTACGCTTTACGTTCTAGCGCGAGGCGTAAACGAGTGTCCCAGTATTTTAGTATCGTGACTACACGAGACGACGGTTACGACGACGACGACATGAGACGCCGACAGCCCCAGCCCCCAAGGGGCCTCACCCCCGAAAACCGCACGTATTGGCTAACTTGGCAACAAGACCATTTTTCCAGAACACGCATAAAATATGGCGGGGCAATTACGCTACTCAAGGACTGGGTTTTAATGCAGACAAATTTTCGCCTCTCTCTCTCTCTCTCTCTCTCTCTCTCTCTCTCTCTATATATATATATATATATATATATATATATATATATATATATATATATATATATATATATATATATATATATATATATATATATATATATATATATATAAGAGAAGAAAAACTTCGAACAAGGTAAAAGCACGATTGTGGCCTACGTTTCAGCAAAGAGAACTTGCTTTCCTCAGGAAAGCAAGTTCTCTGAGGAAAGCAAGTTCTCTTTGCTGAAACGTAGGCCACAATCGTGCTTTTACCTTGTTCGAAGTTTTTCTTCTCTTGTGTTCTCTACCATCTTCAAAGTTCTACTACTCCCTATATATATATATATATATATATATATATATATATATATATATATATATATATATATATATAGAGAGAGAGAGAGAGAGAGAGATAGAGAGAGAGAGAGAGAGAGAGAGAGGTTCTCACAATACACAAATTGGGATCCACGCGACATTTTGCATTGCCACCGGCAACGTAGACGGCCCCTGCCGAGAGTCCGGTGCTCAACGTTTGTGCCGTTCCAACTATTTACTACGCGCACATAGCACCTCGGTAGCCGAGCAGAGAAGATCACTTGCCAACTCAAGCTTCAGTTTATAAACACCCTCGCGCTCACTGTTGCCTTCCAGCCCGAAGGCGCTGGGACGGAGAGCGACAGACGAGCGGAACTGAGATAAGTTGACCGCGACAGCCCGTTACACTCGCAGGAGATGCTCGGAGCGATGCTTCTTCGGATCCGCGCGCAGGTGTGTGCGGCGTTTCTCTTCCTCCTCCTGCTCCCTCATCCTCTTCCAGCCACAGCGCCGACCGCAGGCACGCGGCACGTGCCACCCGAGACGCGCGGGGCTGTACTTTTACGTCCCCTTAAAGAGGCTGCTGCGGCGGCAGATTGATTTACGAGAACTAAGCGCGCTCGAGACGCTTCAAGTTGGAATAGATGAAGCCCGAGCAGGCGTCCGCGAGGAGGCACGTTTTTGGCTCGGAGTCAGCGCCGCGAGTTAACGGCGGAAGAAAGGCAGGGTCTCGCGCGCGCGCGCGCTCAAGCGACACCTCCTTCTCGCCCCTCCCTCGGGCTTCTCTTTTGTCTCGGGAGCATCCGGGCAGCCATTAGTTTCCATTTAGGCAACATGACCAAGCTGAGGCCAAGCAGCCGAGAAAAATGACTTATGGGCAGCGGCAAGGAAGGCCGCCGTTGCCGCCGGGACACGGCTGTGTACGCGCGCTCTCCTCTCGCGGCCCCATCACACGAGGGGAGACTACATTACAACTTTCGAAGCCGCGGGAGATGATCCATTAGGAGAGGGAGAAGGGGAGCGAGGCAACAAAATGGAAGAGAGGGAGAGAGAGAGAGTGACAGACCTTGGCTGTCATCTTGTGCCACAATTATATTAGGACGCGGCGCGCGCAAGTGCAGCGCGGATAAAATGCCGAGCCAGCCGCATTAGCGTGATCTATCAAGAGCGCGGCTACCGCTTTGCGGCTTTGCTCCCCTTCTTCCCAAGGAGCAAAATTTATCGCGCTACGGCGCGCAAGCGCCTTGAAGCAAATAATGTAGCGACACTCGTAGGCTACGGCAGCCTGAACTAACCATCGCTTACGGCATTTGTTTGCGAAAATCTGGGCACGGAAAAGACGAGGGCAAGAGGCCCCTAAGAAAATGGTGAAACGCACTAGGACGGGACGGTGGCGAGGAGAACAACGATGGGTATAAAGCGGGAAAGGAGAAGAATAAGCGCCAGGAGTGGGTGGGTAAGTGTGTTCAGTGGACGATTTTCAACGGAGAACGAAGCGAGGAGATGACCAACAGAGCTTAGCGACATCCTGACCATGCACGTACGTAGAAGGAACACAGGGGAAGGGATGGGTGGTGGTGGTGGTGGTGGTGGTGGTGGTGGTGGTGGTGGGGGGGGGGGCGCACACACAGACGCTGCACTTGGGCATCTCCAACGTGCGAGGAAAGTCCGACGCATGCGCTTTTTTTTTTCCTTCATCAGAAGAACGGCCGATGTGGCCGTGATAGAAGCCGCAACCTTGTGCTTAGCAGCACAACGCCTACTCGAAGGTGTATATTGGGAGAGGTATACAAGAAAACGTCTACGTCAGCAAGCACCCACTAATGTGGCTCTCCATCTGCACAAGGTTAAGAGGAAGACATGACATACCAGGAAACCGACAGCATAATGTGGAGAAGAGGATCGCTGGAGGGAGGGGAGGTATCAACGTGGATGGGGAGCTGCGCGAAAAAAGTTTCGAAACCAAGAACTACCAAGGTACGGAGACTGAAATCCCGCAAAAATTTTCGCGCGCCCGATTCAAATTTTGCTCATTATTTCCAAAGTTTCAAGGCAACGTCAACGACTGCAGGCAGTGGCGACGCGGACACGAGGTGGTGATTGACGAGCTCAAAAACTGTAGAGCGTTCAGGCCGAGTTCAGGTAGGTTTCAGGCTTTCCCGCTCACGCGCCGAGTTGGTTGCATGTCGTTGTTGGGAAGGATTAAACTGAAGCCTCGGTCTGGCGCGTGCCGGTCAACCCTGCGGGCTCTCGGTGCGAAGGGCCGTTGCCAGGACAACGCGCCCGCGGCCGCAAACGACGCTGGCACGCTCCATGGCCAGAGACCACTGGCAGCCAGACACGACTTCGGCACGCTCGCTCCCTAACGATCCCAGAACCATGCGGGGAGGAGGGCATTCTCCGCAGTGCCGCACTAGAGGGCGCGCTTGCGCTTCACGTCAGTTACGAGCAGCACGACGCGGCAGGACAACGGTCGGAGGACATAAGAAGATAAACTCTACTAGACTGAATGTAACAACGAGGATGGTAATAAAAAAGCGACAGTTACAAAATATCGTATACAGCAAACCCTTGTTATAACCAGAGTCTCTCAAGGGACTCTGTTATAACGAAAAAACTTCATCCGAAATTTCGTTTTATTCGAAGTGCTTCGCGGCCACACTGCAGTGAACCGAGATCAAATCATTTCCGTTTTAACAGAGTATCGCTTATAACGAAGCCAGCTTCTTGTAACAAGGACTTCGTTACAGTGAGAGTTTACTGCGCCTAAGGCCCATCACAGATGCTACATTGCACTGTACAAAAATGTGCATGTTTAACTTCTAGTTCGCAGGCGGCTTCCTCTTTCTCCCCAGTACGCTATCGACAGGTGCCCGCGCTTGCAGGGAGTCGAACCAGGTACCTTATTATAAATTCGTTCGTACACAGCCCCAACCAAGGGTGCAAAGATAAGCCACTTCCGGAGCGTGGAAGAAAAAAAAAATACTTGTATTTCCGGGCGGCAGATTCGCTGCACGGAAGTACGGCAAGAGCAAGCGTAGCCTGCCACCGCCCGTATAAACTTGTGGTGGCCCAGGCGGGGGGAATACACGTGTCGTTTTTATTGCTCGCTTCCGGACCGAGGCCGTCGTATCACGTCGCGCTGCTCCCTCTCCTCTATCGCCGTCCCGCGGAGACCAAGAGATCCCCAGCTTCTTCCATTCGCTACGCGCCCAGCATCAGCTGCTACCGCCGCGTGGCGACAGACGTCTTTATTGGCCGGCCTCCCGCCAAGTCGCGCGGGCCAGACAGAATACCCTACAACGGCGCGCAGCGTCGTTTCGGGGCGGAGTACACGAGCGGGAAAATTGAGGCGGATGCGCTGCTCCCTTAATTCCAATTTTTAGTAATTTCTTTTTAAAAACAACTTTTACTCAAATCAGCGCGGTGAACCTACCTTTAAAGCGCACGATATCAGTGATTGAGCGCGAAGTATACGAACGTCAAACGACGTATGCTTGCTGAGATATTCGGTAACGCGCAATGACAAAGCTGCAATCTGGAATCACGCGTCACGTGACCGAATTTGGCTCAGCAAATCGTCCCCACTGGTCTCGTGAAGCAGAAAGAAACATTAATCAAAGGTCGAGCCTCACACGCAGCCCGATGACCGAGAGAGAGAGAGAGAGAGAGCCCGCCATAACACCGGGGGGACTCGGTCTGAGCACGCGAGAGGCAGCAGTACGAATATCCGACCATGGTATAAACGGGATTACCGATGAGAACGGCGCCAAAGGAACCGCAAAAATATCGCGCGAAAAGGACAAAATAACAAGAACAAGGAGACAGGACCCAGCCACTAGTTTTTATAGCCAACAAGGCGCAACCCCCGACCCCCCGTTCTCTTTCGGCGGCGTATGGAGGCCGTGCTGACGACCGGCCGCAGTTTAAGCGCTACCGCGCTACGGACTAGCGACGCTGCAGGCGAGGTAATCCTCCCGGCAGCAGCACAACCCAACGCAACACACGCCGGTTATTGCGCGGCTCGGTGCGACGACGTCAACGCTGCTTTCCGACCTCCAGCCGACCGCATCTCTAAACTCCGGCGCAGTAGTAGGCAAAAAAAAAAAAAAAGTCGTTTCGGCCGGGCACCCCGCGTGTCCTCTCCCTCCACCCGTGCCGCAGTATTGGCACGAGGGCTTAACGAGTGCTGCTGGAGAGCGGCACTTCGAGCTCGGCTCGGAAACTGCCACGCGCGACGGTCGGGGACACGAAAAGGCGCCCCGTTAACAGCCCGCGCAGCGGCGAGAGCGTTTGCAGGTAGGCGGGTGGGGCCCAGGAAACTTGCCCGACCGTTGGTTATTACGGCTGCCGCTCACGTATATATAAAGCCGCGCTAATCCAGACGGCAAACAGCGGACGGGGTTACGCCAGTGTTTTCCGGCGGCGCGTATATGAGAGCCTCCTTGCGGGTATACGCACGGTGCGCGAGCCTACGCACCCCGTTGTCATCAGAATGGGGACGACGCACAACAGTGCTTTATGAAAACTGCCCCCGCAAGATTCATACCGGCCTATTATACGCTGCCTCGGACGATCTGTTTGTGTTTTTTTTCTTTCCCTTCGGGACTGCCGCAAATGAGCAGGGCAGCGGGACGCGTGTCGATGCGCGCAGTTTTGGAGAGGAGTTGCGCGCTGCGTGGCACCGCGAAATGTTTTCAGCGTTTGTTAACGCCCATAGGTTCTGCGGGGGTGTGCACGCTATTCCCCTCTGGGCAAACTTTGGCTTAACCCGCGGTTCAGACAGGGCACCGCCGTTATACGCGACCGAACGCCATTCGGGACGACGCGGCCACGGCCTAACAGTTACCCTCGCACGCTGCACTGCATTCTTGCAGAGTCGAATGCTGCACAACTCTGGGGCCTCCCATAGTCCGACTACACCGCTGACACCTTGTTTACCGTTGCACCGGCACGCACCACGTTTCGATTGTCTTTGCCAAAATTGTCGTCTTTGTGAAGCTTGACGAACTGTCGGATTTTCGTTCGGTTTCAAGGGGTCAGCAGACTCAGCACCACGCACGCAGCTTCTGTAAAAGCCGATCCTTCTAATTCTACGTTCAGCCAAATAAGGGTATTTTGTTCTTCGGCCACCGCACCACGACCCGGTCCCTGTGGATACGTCGGATGGATCGCGGACACAATCCACCCGGCGCTGTTGTTTTAAGGAGTCGTATTGATTATCAAAAGGAGGCCTTCAACCGGTATCTGGCGGTGAAGGTAAGGACACCTGAGCGATTGGCAACAACAACTCGCAGATCGTTTTTCTGCACAGCAGTCACTAGAAGGTCCTATGGATAGTTCTGCGAGTTCCCGTTGACCGAAATTGGAGGGCGTGGTTGGGGATATATGGGAGCTTTGCCGCAACACTCGTCGTGCTCTGCACCGCGAGTCTCCCGGAACCAACGTGGCTGGAGTTGCTCCAGACGTGCCATTGCGACAACTATCTGTATTGAAGCCCGTTTTTGTGCCACTAGCCTTAGTACTACGCAATTTTTCGTCATGGACGGTTAAGTACACTTACACAACAACGTCGCAGTCACAGAATTTCTGTCAGGAAATATTACGAAGCGATCGGCCGACCACTCTGAGCTCCGCATTTTAAAGCACGGCCGACAGGCTAGTCAGACAGCGCGCACCACTGCAAAATTTCAAAACTAATTGCATTCCTGCATTGGTCATTTTACACGGCGTGCCCTTTCTCAGCGCCACAAAATGTAGCTGACGCTAGCAGGCACCATTTTCGCGGGTCTTTCGTGTGGCCACCAATTCTAACGACGCAACTCCGGGAAATTTAATTACGCAGTTACGGAGCAACAAAGCGCGCGCAAAAAAGCGTCGAAAATTTGTGCGAAACAATTCCGCGAGCAGACAGACGCTGCTTGACATTGGAAACGAGGAAAAGGGCAATTTGCAGCACGCGCGCTTGATTTCGACATTGCGTGCTCAGCCACACACTGCCTCGAGGCGTGCCAGTGCACGCGCAGCCAGTGCATCTGATCTGTCGCGCCCTGTTCACGCTAACACTAACACTTTGCCGCTTCCGGTCGTCGACACAAGAACTTCTCGGTGATGAGTACGTACTGTCGTTCATACCACAATCTACGTGCAGCACTGTGGATGCTACATTGTTGTCAACAGGTCGCCCACTCAGGCGGATAACTCAGCCTCAGGGGAGAAGGAAATGTCCTTTCAAGGCCCCCTTCACGGTGAGTTAGGCGTGCTCAGTGGGCGGACTGCTGACAACAATGTACCATCCACAGTGCTGTACGAAGCTTGCGGTATGAACTATACCTGCTAAAGCTTCCGAACGCAGTCGTGCGGTCAGTCGCAGTCGCTATCAGCGCACGATTAATCACAACGCGAGAAGACTCATTCCGAAATTCGCGACTCCTCCAGCCTGCAGACCAGTTAAGCTGAAGCACTTTTACCAAGTCGGGGTTTGCCTAATACAAACAGCGGTATGCTCGCCAAGTACCATACAGTGCATTACCCCGGAGCCCGAAAGAACTACGCCAAAACACACACCTGTTTCCAGCGCCTGTGAGGATCCATGTTTTCCAGCACAAGAAAGGCCTGAACTGCGCTTCGTAGATGAACTTTCGCTTCTTCTTCTTTACCAACGAGCCCTTTCGCAAGAGTGATAATGACAATGGTGCTCCTCGCGTCGAGTGCCACATGCCCGCGCTGCGTTCTTATTTACCCATTAGACGGCTACGTTGCTATATCTTAGCGGATTGCACACACTGTTCCAAGCGGTGTTCCAACCTTAACAAGGCCGGCAAGGAAGCATGCTTCGCAGGACTTCCTATAAAATTCCAGCAATGCTGGCTAATTTGCTGCCTAGACAATGAAACGACGACAGCGCCACCTTTATGGGTACTAATGTTGCAACAAACTTGTTCCCTGATTTAAATGTTTCGTATAGTCTATTATTTGCTCGGCTAGTTTTGCTTACTTCTTTATTTGCCTAACGGTATTATCATTTAATAACGCAATTGTCTTTTACGAAACTGTGGCTTGTGTTAGTCAACATGTCTGCTACGGTGTTGTCGTCTGCCGTCGTGGCCCCCGCGCTTTACCAATTCTTGATGCTTTAGACGCCTAATTAGACTGCTTCCCAAGCTGTCTACCATGCTGTCCGTGAAGGGGATTGACAGATAACAAGAGGCCAACAAAGCCATTCCCAGCATTCTTCAAAAAACAACTTAAACCCGGTAATGACTCGAGTCTTCCTTTTTATCGAGCAGTTTTTCACCCCAGCTTAAGCATGAGGTGTGGGTGTACTTCTGCGATGACTAACGAAGTTATCAACGTAGGCAAAATATCGATGGGCAAAACAACCTAGGCTGTCAAGGCTGTGTACAACGACACTGCATTTCTACGCGCTTCAGTTTTTGTGTTTAGTGGTTTTTCTTTACCGGGAGCAAAAAGGCGAATTTTGGGTGTGGTGGTTTAATTTCGATGCAATCCATGAGGACGATTTATATTAGTGCTTTTCGAATAAGGGAAACTTTTTTGTGAGAGCTGAATGCCATGTTTTGTTATTTTTCTAACTTTCAGTAAAATGAAAATAGAAACCACCACACGGATGAGACAAACGACGAAGACGCTGCCTCCAAAAAACAGAAGCCGGCTACTTCAAAAGAAACAACATGAAGCGACAAAGCCGAACCCCAAAATTTGTAGGGCAAGCAATCGCTTCCAGAGCGGCCATTGGCGCCCACGAGCGCCGTCACTTCTAGCAAGCAACTTGCGCGGTCTACACGTGCACACAGGTACACGCGCGCACGTGGCTCGTGCGTGGCTTGCGCCGCACTTCTGCCAAAGATGAGCCTTTACAACTGCCACGTGCTTCAATTCGCAGTAAAAAACAAATAATGTTAAGAGAAGGGCATACCATTTGAAACGTACGAAGTAATCATTATGCTCCCTGCGTACGCCCCATCTTTTTTTGTCCGTGCTCCTACCTCGCACACCTGTAAAATGCGAACCCACGCCGAATCGCAAGCCCCAACAAGATCGTAACTGAAAAAAAAAAAAAAAAAAAAAAGCGAGCTCCGGCAGGCGAGTTTCGATTCACGAAGCGAGTGGCCTCGTAAAAATCGCTCAAAAATATACAAAAAAAAAAAAAAAAACGACGCGAAGGAAACGGCCCCGAAATCGGACATTTCGAAGCAATCTCGGCTCCCCCGCGTAGTGCCGGGGTCCGAACCACAGCAGAGGGCGAGACAATGGCCGACGTGAGTTTTTACGGCCCTTCCAATACGACGTTTTCGGCGACCGCAAGTGCAAGAGTCATCACCTTAACTGCTCGAAATCGACCGTTACACGGACGGGGAAAGAGCGGGCGGCGCAGCGGCGAAACAAAGCGCATTTGTGTTTTCCAGCGGCCTTCGTTAGAATCTCGACACGGAACGGAGGAGCGGGTGTGCGTGATGAAACGACAAATTCGGTTAAGGGATACGGCCTCCGGTCTCCATCTTAAGCCTATAACGTCGGCCCCCTTTGACTTTTCGCTCTTTTCTTCTTTAATCTGCCGTTCGGTTCCTTTGTTCCGTTCCGAACTCGCCGAGCAAGCTCGTACCCGAGGGCAGGCGTGCCAGGCCGCCGAAAGATAAGCGCGAGGAACAAAAGCCCGGACTCGGAGGAGAGGCGGAAAAGGAGAAGAAAACAGAGACAGAACCCAAGGTGCGTGACCTGGAGCGCTCTCGCGTCTCGGCTCCCCAATCTTGACCGAGTGACTCCGGGAAACAAAAAAGTTAGTCCAAAGCGGGGAAGCATTTTCACAAGTGCCGTTCCTCGCCCCCGGTCCCTATTCGGAACAGATGCGGCCGTGATGAAGGGAGGGGAGCAAACAAAGGAATCGGACGTCTGCAACGGCCCCCCTCCCCGGCTCATTTGTGAGACACCTTCATCACAGCCGGCCCGGTCACGCGTGCGTGTTGTCAGGCGGGCCTCCACCAATCACTCTAAAAGCGCGCGCGACGTAGAAGAAGCAGACTCTTCCCTTTTCCCCGCTTGTCCTCCATCAGTGGCTTCCTTGCGGGGTTGCCGGAGGGGAGGCGTCATGACCGCCACCCCCACTGAGTTGTCTCGGGCGAGCAGATAGCCCTTTACAGCAAACGTCCCGCGGCCGGCGGTGGTCGTCGTGGCCGTCAATCTGGGCCGCGCTCATCGATTGCCACGGGTTCGTGCCGGACCCCGGAGCCGCTTCATCATCCCACGTCGTTGACAAAAGCAATAAAAGTGCTCCCGAGTACGATGCTGGCTCCGTGGCATCTTCTCGACCATGCTGATAGCCTTTAGCCGTGACCTAAGCGCCACTGACACGGCACGAAAAGGCGAGAAAGGGATCATATTTGTGTGTGTGTGTGTGTGTGTGTGTGTGTGTCTATATATATATATATATATATATATATATATATATATAGAGAGAGAGAGAGAGAGAGAGAGAGAGACTGTCAATCAGCGTGACTGCATTACACCTATGAAAAAAGAAATAGCAGTCCTTGGATAACCACATCTTCCGACGATTAAAGGAATGCTCAACATAAGAGACAAGGGAAAGACGTCACTGAGGTGATTGCGATGCCGGTCGCTAGTCGGAGAACTCTTTAAAATAAAGCTGTGGGGATGTAACTCGGGGAACGCTTTCGTAGCAACGTACCACTCTCGGCACAGCTTTGCCATGCGCCATATACGTGCGAAATATGGTTCGTGCGATGTACTCTGTACGGAATGCTTATGAGCAGGTTTTGTACGCGACACGTGAGCGTGACGCAAATGATTACCGAGAGGTGACAGAAGTCGCAGCTGTAGAAGGACGTGTGTCGGAAACAAAAATTGTAGGCGGTTCTCTTTAAAATTTGACCTGCTTCATAATAGCGGGACATTTAAAAAGAAAATTCAGCGCTTTCTTTTAACTACAAAACGTCCTTCACGCATGCGGCATTATTACGGCAAAAACCTTGTATGTCTCATCCAACGCGGAAAGCGGGCGTCGTCCGCAGCATCGACACGGATAGCACCAAAGTCACGTGACCTCAGCGGCGGAAACCGCGCAGTGGAAAAGCTCGCTGAGGGTCTGGCGCCTCATTCAGCTATCGCGTTGCTAAAAGTAAGCAATCTTAAGCGTACCTCCTGAATTGAAAATTTGAGGATCTCTAAGTGGAGGCAATGAATGTAAGTTTATTTGTGTTGCAAAGTATCAGATGGTGGGCAAAACGTACACGTTGATTAACAAAGCTGCGTTAAAACAAACGTGGACAGAACGAGGTGAGGCAACAATGGACAGTTTTAGCTGACCGTTTTCGACGGTACGCTCCGGTACGGGCGGCCCGCTCAGCGCAACCGGAGCCAATGCCGTGCGCGGCCAGGCGCGCCAAGCATGCGCAATGACGCTCCTGCTTGCTATCGCAGCGGAGCGGACCGTGAAAAACGGTCAGCTAAAACTCGCTATTAAAGGAGCCATGAAGAGAAAATACAAGTTTGGTTCATTCGAAAGATTGCCTCGTAAGAATCATACTGACACCACTTGTAACGTAAACTTCGCTCAGTTAAGCTATATAATTAGAAAGAAAGGGAATGGCCATGCGACCCACTAGCTCATTTCCTGCAACAGAAGCTATGATGTCATACCAGCCAGCTCTCTGACTGGCGGAGGCCGGCGAAAGCAAACGCAAATTAGGAAGAGCTTATAAGCTTGTGGAACGAGCTATTTGCGCTTAAATTTAGAGTGCATTTTTTATATTGCAGTAAGAATGTGGGGATAAACAGTGGAAGTAACGAAAGCACACGTAAACATAGAAGTACCGATGCGTACGGTTGTTGGTGCTGCGCGCACTATACTTGTTTTAGCTGCACAGCAGCCCGCCGCTTTCGAGTTGTCGCACTGGCTGATTTGCGAAAGCGACGATGTCTTACGTGACCTGTTTGTCGAGGATGTTCCATGTTTCATGAAACGATTACTTTATACAGTAACAAAAACAAGCCAGGTGCAAATTCGGGCAAAAACAAAGCGATGTCAGACAACGGTCCGTGCATGAGTATGGAAGCGCCATCTGGGAAGAGTGATGGCACGCCCCGCTGCAGCCGAATCACGCAGTGCAAGCTCGTTTGTATACGGGCGCTTATGACTTCATTGCTGACGTCCCGAAATCGCACGATTTGGCGGGAGAATCAAGATTTTAACCTAAATGGATTAATTTCCTAGTGAATACGGCATCGTTTGCTGCCGGACAAGCGGTGCAGGCACTATGAAACACGAAATCTTTCGAATAAAACAAACTTGTATTTTGTCCTCATGGCTCCTTTAAAGACGAAGAGCGAGACGCATGCCCGCAATAATTTTGGAACACGGAAGTGTTTTATGCCTGGATACACAAGATTTCAGTGACGCCATATCCGCCACGAAAATGACACCAGTACAACGAAGCGACACCAGTACAACGAAGCAAGCGGCCTGTAAACGGTGCACCCCTGCACACAGAGTCTTCTTGCGGGGAAGCAACCTTTAATACTAAAGAGCACGTTATACTTAGGGTTGTTCGTTTTCGGCTTTTATATTTTAGCACGAAAGTGTTTTATGCCGGGATACACCAATATTTCACTGACGTCATATCCGTTACGGAAATGACGCGAGTACACCTTTGCCGAAGCGACCCGCCAGCAGGACGTCGCTCACCAAGCACACCGTCAAGACAGCCGCCGACCCGCAAATCATGCTCATTTCGCTGCACATTTCAATTTCGTGTGTTACCGATATATGACAGGAATCAATCACAGTTTTTTTTTTTTTGCAATCGTAAACTATCCTCTAAGAGTTGTTATTTGGAACAGCCGCGGCCGGCCTAAACCACGCCACTGTACACCGGCAACCTCACACGAACTTTCAGCCTAGACGCAAGTGGAATCCACCGCTTTTACAGAAGCTGTATACTACGTAGTGGTGATGCATTGTACCGCCCGCTCGAAACGGACCCGACAAGAGTTTTCTCCACAGCTTACGAGACAGGCACGCCCTTTAACTTAACCGAGTCTACATGGCGTGTTTGTAACAGTACCAGCGCAGCCGCCGCCCTTCCATCACGCCGCAAAGTACAAAAGGAGAAACTTTGCGAAAACACGAACTGCGCGTCAAAGCCCGTACAACATGAGCTTTCAAATATAAAGAAACAAAAAAAAAAGATGTACTTGGAAGTGGGGAAATACGACCCGCGTTCTTTTAATCCCGACCGGAAAAGTTTTTCATTAACCGCACGGAATTCATTAAACGCCGAAAGCGAAGAAAGATGCCCGAGAGCAGAGAGAGGACCGTTTGAGCGTTCACAATAGCAGCCCGAGGATTGCAAAACACGGACGGCAAGGAAAACCAAAAGAACACTTTGCATTATAAAATCCCATCCACGATTACCAGAAATAACAACCATAACAATGATAAGGAAGAATGGGATGAAAGCGGTTTCGAAAAGCGCGCCGAGTCTTTCCCAGCCGAAGATTACGGGCGCGAACAAAAGAAGCCGTTGCCGCTACTCAACTTTCGTTCCGGTTGTGAAGCGGCGGGCCAAGGGAACGGCGCGAATACATCACTCGGGGAGTGAGCACCCCAGTGTTCTTTCTGCACGGCGAAAGCTGGCGCTTTCGGATTACAGCCGTCTTTGGACGAGGCAAGCACGAAGCCAAAGCCAAAGGCGCAAGCCGTCCTCCTCAACTGCCTCGCGCCGCAAGAGACGGTGCACGCTTTGCTTCGCTCCAATAGCGCGAGTACGGACTCGCTATTTCGTAAGCGTTGACCGCGGAAAACGGAGATGCGGACTCGCACTGGGACTGAACCTACAAAGCGGTTTTCTCCGGCCCCACGTGGAAAATAAGATAGTTCCCTGGCGAACTACGGGGTTCGCAGAAGCCAAAATCAGACGGATGTATTTTTAAAGCGAAGCTTCTTATGCCTTACAGTGGCGTTCGATGTCGCTAAATAACGTAGCACTGCAGGAAAGCAAACTCTACACAATGGGTATCACAAAACGATGATGATGATAAGCAAAGGCACATCAAGCGCCTCAAGAAAAAAAAAAAAAAAAAAACGTTTCTAGTAGTTCGAATCGAACGTGGGTCACTCGCGTTATGAAGCCGACGTCTATCCGATTCCGCCATTTTGACACGTCGAGGCAGTTTTGACTTCTGACTTTGACTTTGACTCAGGTCGCGTAAGAGAAAGCTTCGCATTTTAACCATATTTCCCTTAAGGGAGAGGCTTTAATTTTTTTATTAGCAATCGCCTTCTCACCGCCGACGTTTGTACTGATACTCCCTCGGGGGGCAAGTGCAGCTTTCTGGCGTATCCGGGCCAGCTCTATAGTGACTAATAACCGAAGTTGTTGAGTATTATGCAAAACATTTTCGCGCGGTTATTATTGAAGCTATGAGCTTCCATTGTGTGAAATGACTGTACGCCGAATCCTAACCGGATAAAAGCCATGCGAAGTAACTTGGATCCGTTTGCAGGAATTTCACAAATCTCTCTCTCTCTCTCTCTCTCTCTCTCTCTCTATATATATATATATATATATATCAAGTAGTATTGAGCAGTACAGCCCCTTGCTGCATGCGAAATCATCAAATTTCTGGTTGGTTCTAGGTTCTGGAATCTGTGAGCGAAACTGTTATGAAAATGAAATATAGCAACAGATACGAATCATGATTTCGCTTGCACCCGTCCTTCCGCCACTTTTTCCTTCTTGAGAACGTTATTTTTGTACCCTTGTGCTTGAAATCGGCGACCAAAGGCCTGAGGCCCAACCACTGAAATAATTTACCACGAAAACGTATTAGCCATACGGTTCGCGGTTTGCACGGACAAGATGAGGGGACTGGTCAATTTAGGGTAATCCCCCAACAGAGATCGGCGGAAAGACATTTCTTCCTACTTCAGTTATGCTATCACTGCCCTCATAGCAAACTGCATATTTGTACACCTTCGTGATATTCATTTATATCACCAGACAACATTATCACGCTAAAAGACGGCAGGCAATTGCAGCGTATATCGTGCAGAAACATTATAAAGAGTGAGAAAAAATTACATACGCAAAAAGAAAACAAAATAATAAGACGCCATTGTATCTTAACGGTGAGAAAAAAAAATAAGGAGCAGAAAAGAAAGCGTTCTTTCCACGTTAAAGGTACTCAGCAGAAGAAATAATAATAATAAAAAAAACACAGCACAGTTACCGAAGGCCCACCGTTTAAAGGTCGACGCTTAATTCACTTTTGCGGCGCATATACGCAAACCCGTAGCCCAAACAAAGACTCAAGCTCAGAAAAAGCAAGGAGGAACAACAACACGATAGAGCCGTACAAAGAAACAAAAAAGAACAAGAAGCCACGCGGAAATACGCATCACGAGAGGTGGAGGCGCGAGGGAAAGAAGTACCTCCCGCGATCGCTCGAGAAGACGCGGGAGAGGGAGCGGAGGTTTACGTGGGCGCAACGCACAAAGACAGCCGTCGATCGCGAAGAAGACGTTGGCGCATGCATTATACGGGAAAAAGGCTTAATACGCCCGAATTCCCCCCGACCGGGGGGGAGGGGGAAACACGTTATATATACGCCCGCGCTCTTAGCGGGCCACCCTCCGGACTCCCCGCCTAAGACATTCGCCACTTCAGACTGAACACGAGCGTGCCCCCCGTTCTCTACTTTTTCGAAATTCCCCTCTCATTTTCTGCCCTTCTCGGGCCATCGCTTCGCCTCCAGCTTTCCGCGACGTTTCCCTCCTCGCGCGCCGGGCAAGTCGAGGATTCTGATCGACCACGCGAGCATTCCAGCGGTGACACTTTGTGAGCGAGCTCTCTCCGGGCCTCTTCCTCTCTCTCCTTCCCATCCCTCCATCGACACGTTCCATTTCGCTGCTCCCCCGCTTCCCTATAGCGATTATACGTCGGGGCTTTTCCATCTCGTCCTTCATCTCGCGCTGCGGGAGCGCGTTTCGCTTCACTTTCAGGCCCACACACCCTCTTCCCCCGTCTTATATTCCCCGTAGGAGGCGGAGGAGAAAGGGACGCAGGAAAAAAAATAAACAAAGAAAATGCCCACACACACACAAAAAAAGGAAACAAACACCCACCGGCGATTACATTTGCATAAGCTCCTTCGTTCAGGCCGTGGGGTTGCGCGGCGGCCGCTTGCATCTCAGAGGGGCAAGCAGCGCGCGAGCGGTATTTTCGCTCTCTTTTTGCAGCTTTATACTATGCACTGCATTTCGCACGGCGGTGGCGTCAATCTCTACTCAGATGTGTCCGTCTATGGCCCTCTCGTGCGCAGACGTCTCCTATCTCGGAGCAAGAAAAGTTCTCATCAACACAATGTCAATGATTACCAAGTCGTACTGCGTGTGAAAGAAAGCACTAAGGGCCCCGGTAACCATTTCCATGTTAATATAATTACCAGACATGTTTATTAATAAGATCAAATTGGCCTCTGAGGAAAGTCACGTGAGAGGAGAGAGAGAGAGAGAGAGAGAGAGAGAGAGAGAGAGAGAGAGAGAGAGAGAGAGAGAGAGAGAGAGAGAGAGAGAGAGAGAGAGAGAGAGAGAGAGAGAGAGAGAGAGAGAGAGAGAGAGAGAGAGAGAGAGAGGGTACAAGACGTAAGAGCTTTAGAAGTGCAAAGTAGGTAAATGGGAAGTGTGCATGGTGCGTGTGTGGAAGAGGGGGAAGGGAGTTACAAATACCTGGGAAACACGAAAACGGAGAAATCCGCACAGAACCTGGGGGGAAAAAATGCCCGCGTTTTTCGCTGCATCACTGCAAACTACGTCGAAAAGTGATACGCTTTTACCATTGGACTGCACAGCCGCCACGACACCCGGCCTATGCGAAGAATTAGTTCTGCACCGGGAGTCGACGCAGTTCTCTCGACATGCGTTCCGGCCGGAGTCAATGTTTGCTTTCTAACCACGAGTGATATTTATTACCAGCAAACCAATGGAACGAAAAGTGAGAACAGTAACCTCGAATCCACACACGCGCAGAATCATGAGCGCTGTCAAAAAGCGTACTCTGCCTACATATATTTTCCAGCGTATCTCTCCGTGACATACGGAACGGAGACTGAAGCCACCTGCGGGAAAAAAAAAAAAAACTATGTCTTTAAACTAAAGAAAGACGGAGGGAAAGAAACGCGTGCAAACATACACGAAGCCAAACGGAACGATCCGCGCATCGAACGCGCTACTTGCCGACAAATGATTGAGCCCGACCCTGGTGCTTCTCCTCGGCGCCTCCCGAAAGGGAGGCGCGGGAGGAATTAGGGATCCGCAGGAGGGAGACAAACGACTATAAAGTGGGTAATTATCTCCCACCGCCGCGCTCAAGCGTGTGCCCCGGGCTGTCCGGCTAACGAACGGGCCCTATACTTTATGGAAGGACTCGGCGCGGCCGCCGGCGCCCAACCTCCCCCCTCCTTCCGCGGAAACGAGGGACCTGGCTTCTCTTCCTCCGGAGATTCAAAAAAGCGCCGCGGGCGGTGCCGAGGAAGAACGGGGAAGCGAGCCTCGGAGTAGCTAGCTGCCGCGGGGCCAAATGGGTTCCCCCCATCCGCGCCGCGCAAGTGGCAACGGCCACTCGTCGCGAGCAGCGACGTTTTCGGAGGACGACGCGTGGCCGTGGCGTGCCGCACTTCTTGAGCGACTCGTCGCAGGAGACGAGGGCGACGGAAATTAGCGGAGGGCGGAGCCGGCAGCGCCATGCCGGGTCAGTAATTAAAGAAGTGGGCAGCCCAGCCCCGCGCGTTTCTCTGCCCGGCGGGAGCCGAATGAAGACGAATCCCCGAAGGCAAACCCCCAGGGAGGACCAATTAGGCCGCCTGCGCACCAGTCGCGCGGCTTGCGAAAGGTCGCACTCTCGGCACCCTCAGCCAGACGTCGCTGCTTCTTCGGCGGGTTGCAGCGCAGGAGTGGATAGCGATCCTGGATGCTCGCCGTTGGATTGGAGCTGCGCAAGATCCTTTCACACGCTCCTCACTGCATGCGGGCCGGCTGGCATGAGAGGGAAGCAGGCTCCGGCAGCGTGTAAAACGATACAAGCGCGCCTCCTGAACTTCGATTATGTAAACTCAAGGATCGTGTCTTCTCAAATTGCTCTAAAAGCGAAAGAATAATAACAAGTCCCCGCAAACTTTGCAATTTCCAACGCCCCTTTTGCGGCCAAAAACGCTCTTAACGCGGAGGCAAACCTTGTGAGTCCTTTCTACACACATCGCGCATCATTTGACGAAAACGTGACGCTTTTGAGAGGCAGCCCGAATGGTGGGCATTTCGGCTGAGAGAAAAAAGCGAACGTTTACTTGGAAGGCGTCACTCCGTTTAGTCAGCCGCGTATCTGTGTCATTTTTACCTCTGCTAACGCTCGCATTCATCTAGGAGGGCTTCCACGCGTAAATGCCGATTACCACCGTGGTTACGTTTACGGATCCTAACAGAGAACCAACACCAAAGGCGGCCACAAAACGAGCCCCGCGGTCGGGGATGCAAAGCATCATAATTTGCAACGAGTAATTACCAGACATCCCTAAAAGTACGTTGCGGCCCGTAAAAGCCATCACCGGCCATGGCAGCGGCACGAGACTTCCAAGACAATATCCCCACAGGCAATACCCGGACGGGCTCACAAATAGCGAGAAAAAGAGACGCCGTCGTGTCATCTTACGAAAAAAATTATCAGATGGACTCCCTTGATTTCAGCGACGCCAACGCAGGAAAGACTTAGGTACGGCAGGTGTGCTATACACAGCGAGCAGCGCTATGCATCTCGGCAACCTGCGCATCGCGGTGGACGTAAGACGCCCATTCGACGAGCGTGCCAACTACGCTGCCAAGAACCGGCGGAGAAGAAGGGGGATTAAAGGGTTCGGACGCCAATAAAGCTTTCTCTCTCAGGGGCGCCCGCTCTTCCGCGAGAGACGGATAACAAACGAGATAACGTCGAACCGGGAGAAGGTCGAAAGATGCACCGTCTCCCCGAGCATCAACTTTGCGGGCAGCGGCCTCCTCCTCCTCCTCCGGCGCTTTTAAATAACGCCGAACCGCCGCATCCAGCCGAGGGTCGAAGAAGATGGGGATAGCGAAACGGAGGCGCGCCACTAGACAAGAATAATGGAGAGCGCTGCAGGAGGAGAATTCGCGGCGACCTCCAAAGGGATGCTGCAACGCCGCGCTCGCAAAAAGAAGAAAAAACGAACACAAGAAACGAGAGGGAGGGGGTTACTTCTCGGAGGTCGTCTCAGCGAGGACGCTAAGCTCCGGTCGCCCGAGCATACAAAGTCAGCGGATTCCATCGCCCGTTCGCTTCTTCGCCCTTTGTTCAAAATCGCGTGACGGGCATTTGCTTCGTCGCCGACGGGATGGGAGAGCACGCACTACAATGCGCGAACGTTCCGGTCGCTCTGGCTGGCCGCTTTCGCTTTCTCGCTCTCTCCATCCAACGAGGCCAGGAATAGCGACGGCGGGCCTTCTGCTCCGCTTCACAGCGTGCTCGGCGGCTGTTCGGCGCTTTACTACGAGTAAAGAGCCGTGCTTGCTCACGCTCCGCGCGCAAACCATACATCCACTCCTTCGGGCTATCACCCTTCGAACACGGGCACTGTGTTTTTTTTCTTCCTGCAACATGCCCTCGTCTTTTAGTTTTTTTCCTTCCCCATAGGCTGACTACATCATGCCAAAGCGCGCCCAGTGCCTGCTTTTTTCCCCTCAATAACTCAGCCAGCGACACTTCGCACTTGGAAAATAAAGGTAAATTCGTACGTTTTTTTTTTTCGAATGAAAACAGCGATAGCGCCTCTTTTGTGATTATTTTTAGGTACGCCTACAAAGACACGTCCCAAATTTTGTGTCTGCTTTATGCTGCCAAATACTCCTTGAGGGGTGGTGAGAGGTCCTTGTGAACAGCGCGACTATACATTCTGATCGTTATGACCTGAGACCAGTAGCGGTCCCAGAGATTGCTTTTTTTTTTTTTTTTTTTTTGGGGGGGGGGGGGGGGCAAATAAAGAACCGCTAACCTCCTTGCGCCAATTCTGTATAGAGGAGGTGATAATAACCATAGAGGCGTGTGCGCTTATGCGGTGTAACACGCTTCGCGCTTGCGCACTAATCACATAGCGACACAGTGGTTTTTAGCGCCCCTTAGGCGGTGCATTGGCTGGCTCGAGCCAGCATTTCTGACGGTCGCAACACGTTTGCGGTCTCGCACAAATAAAATGCTCAAAAAAAAAAAAAAAAAAGAGAGAAAAAACAGCGCCACCTGTAAAGGGTGCACCACTGCACACAGGGTATCACAACAGTGCAGCCAACTTTCGCGCATGCTCGAGTGTCAGCACAAGGGGCATATGCGTATGCACACCCATTTTAAAGGTGATAGTCTTTCTTTATCTACTAACGCAAAAAAATAAATGGGGCAGCTTGCGCTAGTGGTGCGAAGCTAGAGAAACAGCGGAGCTGGGGGTCGACCTAGCTTTTCCCCACTTGGTTCATCTGTCAAATTGCGGGACCGACCGGAACGGCCTTGTAAAATCCGGCTAAACGTGGCCTCACCATCAACACTGAGCCTAGCCTAGCAAGAACATCGCAAAACTTAAGTAGCAAAACGTAAGCAAAAGGAGCCAGGTCGATCCCCAGCTCCGTTGTTTCTCCAGCCATGCACCGCCTGCACCGTCATTTTTTTTCCATTCTCAGCCCCACTTCATCCCCATCCTCCATTCCTCATTTAAGGCGGGAGTTTAAAGTGGTTACCACCTTATGCTCCGATGCCACGCTCGTTGATGCAATGCTGCAACAAGTGTCGGATGGCGAAATGCAGAAATTTGTAGAATTTGGAAAAATGCAGAATCCCCAGGCTGCATTTAAGGGGGACTCCCCTGATCACAATCCCACGGGACTTACAATTCATGACCCACGGGCTTAAAAAGCATCGCGTATTAATAAGAAAAGTTTTTTTTTCAAATTTGTGGAAATGTTCCTAACGCCCTAGTTTGCTTTATTTAGCAATATAGCACATCTTTGCCGAAATAAACAATAAACAATAAATGCGTTTTAATTTATCTACTTTTTATTATATGGCGCTACCGGTCTACCATGCTAGAGTTTTATTTTTTTTTTATTTCAGAACAGAAGTGACACATCTAAAGTAAGCAAACTAGGCCTTTGCGCACATTTTATGCATTCGTAAAACTTTTCGTATTGGTGCACAATATTTTTTCAAGCACGTGGGTCATGATGAAGTCTCCAGTCCCACAGGAATGTTAACAGGCGAGTCACCCTTCAAAGGGGCCATAAAGACAAAATGCAACTGTTTAATTTGAAAGAACTAGGCTTCAGTACCTCCCTCCGCTCCATTCCAGCCACGAAAGACGCCTTTTAAACAAAAATTACACGGAGTATTAAAAGAACTTTCAAATTTCGCGCTACAGTGACGCGTTATGGGCAGGAGTGACGTCATACGGGACAGCACTAACAATAATTTTCCTTGTGTTAACTGCATGTTAGCATTCAAGTGATACCATCAAACGGAACCAGAGGCCCCACTACAATCAATCACTCAGTCATGTTTATTGGCGGTGGCCTATGTCGGCGGCGGCCAATCACACAAGCAAGATTCTGTGACGTCATGGAAAAGTTGCCCGAAAGTGGCTAGGGAGCCGCCACTGTTGAATACGTTTTCTTCAATATCTCCACTATTTGTTCGGAGTTTGCGATAAAATCGGTATCGCTGTTATCGGGTGAAAGCAGTGTTTCTATACGAACCAAGCTTGTATTTTGTCTTCACGGCCCCCTTTATTCCCTTCGCGCCATGTATAAAATCTACCCCTGTTGTTACAAAACCCGCTATAATTTACGGGCGTGGCTTTTCCACGTGCCTTTGTTACAAACGCGGTTTCGATGGGATCAGGGGCGATAAAAAGCACACCGGTCATTAGGCACGCGAAATTGCTGTTGGCTTTGCTTACAGGCAAAGTAAGGAGCCCTTGTTTTCCGACTCCGCAGGGATTGATAACTCCGAGTCGCATTTACGTGGCCGTTTGCACGAAATGCCAAACATAAACCAACGCGATGTTCTGTCCAATAAAATGTTTCTCTACACGTGCACACTGACACAAATGATATTGCCGTACAGTACAGCAATATCATTTGTGTAAGTGTGCAGCCTGCACTATACGTAGTGCAGGCTGTATATAGTACATATACAGTACAAAATATAGTACAGCCTGTACTATATTTTAGCAATGTCAAGGTAGCACTCGATACGATGGCGTGCATGTAAACGTTGAAAGCTCGCTGCTCCTCGCTGACTCTTACAAGAAGAAGACGAAGTATCGTATTTGCACGAGTCTAAAGCGCACCGTTTTTCGCCAAAAGTAGCCTTAAAATATGCGTGCGCGTTACAATCGGGCTCAAAACCAAAATCGGCTGTAAATCTTCCCAGATACTTAGTTGTAATGCCAGCAGGGGCTAAGCAAGTTTATGAAGCACAATGGATGTTTGCTACCGCAGTTACGTGCTTCGAATAAAATGTATTCTGCCACGTACATGCTGTCATGTCTTTTATCATCTATAATTGGCGTCAAATTTTTTCACATGTTCATCAGCAAATTTACGTATGCGTTACAATCGTTCAAATACGGCAACCCTGTCCGCGCACGCCGCTTCAGATTGGCCTCAAACCTTGCTCGTTTACAGGTAAACAACATGAGAAGAAAAGACAACAACAGAGGCCTCCTTCAGAACAGCCATGCTACATTATTAGCATTACATTTCACTCACGCTTGCAGTAGATTGCTTTTCCCGTGCCTCAAGCACAATTACGTGCGGCAACGGCCCACTCCCTTTCGCTGAAGCCCCCCCTTTCTCTGAGGAGAGCGTCCTAAGCCAGCGCACGTGCAGAAAGGTACTAGAATGCGGGTTAATTTGGGGAAACAGAGAGAGGGCGACAGGGGGCGGCGCTGAGTACCGCACGCGAGATACCTCGGTCGTCCGGTTACGGCAGAAAGGGGTGGAGGACGGGCTTAGCGCAGAGCTTAAGTGCATCTGCGTTGTTGTGTCCCGCGAGGGCACACAGGACGGGGAAGAGCGAGGGGAGAAAATTCCTCATCGACCCGGGATCGTGGAGGGCCAGAGCCCGAGGCCGGCTTCAGGAGTCCGGGACCTCGTTCCATCCGAGCCGCGGCGCGGAGGGTCCGCGAAAACAGCGACCATCGTGTACGGGTAATACACTATTGGCACGCTGACGGCCCGCGGAGTGACGAAAAAACCGTGGTTGATTCCCCTGTCATAGGAATCAGTAAAATACGAAAGTGAAATGTGGTGCGAAATCTGCGGCTGAGCATGATTTGCGGGTCGGCGGCTGTCTTGTAGGTGTGCTTGGCGAGCCACGTCCTGCTGGCGTGTCACTTCGGCAAAGGTGTACTGGCGTCATTTCCGTGACAGATATGACGTTAGAGAAATCTTTGTGTATCCCGGAATAAAACACTTTAGTGTTAAAATACACAACCCGAAAACGAACAAGCGTAAGTATAACGTACTCTTTAGTACTAAAGGTCTTCCCCTCAAGGAGACCCTGTGTGCAGGGGTGCACCCTTTACAGGCCGCTTGCTTCGTTGTACTGGCGTCACTTCCGTGACGGATATGACATTCACAAAATCTTCATGTATCCGGGAATACAACACTTTCGTGTCAAAAGGAACACTGGAAACCACAAAACCACCGTGTTCACGCGTGCGCGTCACGACACTGCCACCCAGTTGGTTCGTCTTACCTCACCAGCGAAATTAACAAAAGAAAACGAGTGCCTTTGAACACGCCTATAGAACGCAGGTATTACATGTCCAGTCTGAGTTAGCAGGACCCGTAAATAAAGGACTAGACGCAACATGCCCTGGAAATTGCAGTCGATTTCTTTTTCGTGAGAATAAAAGGCCGAGCGATATAAAAAAGAGAAAAAGAAAAAAAATAAAGCCGTTCCACTCAATTTAAAGCTGTCGGAAGTGCACGGCAGTGACTCGCCATAATGGGCTGTAGCGCCGTTATCCGCTCGCTGCTACCAGCCAACAGAAATCAAATTTCCCGCCTTCGCAGTGCTCGCGCGCCCCCTGCCTGAAACTGCGCCAGCGGGAGTTCTGTTCTTTTTGTGCTTGCTTTTCCTCCCGCACGCGCCGGCGTTGCACTGGCCCTTTTTTTCGCTTACCATCGCAAAAATCAACCCAACGAGCGTTCCTAACTAAATGAACGCGGGCGCTGCGGTTAATTACATATATTTTGCCTCAAATGTACCTACAGTTTTCTTTGCGCTAAACAACATAGAGACGTATCACAAGCGCCAGCGGTTCACGAGTTTCCAACGCTTATGACTATATAAACCGCTTTGCTTTCGAAGCCTCGCGGTTACGCCGCGACGACAGCGGCTACGACGGAACGCCGGGTCTAGTTTGGTCCAGCGAGCGAGCTAAGACGACAAGGCGCGGCCCTAAAGTGCTCTGCACTTAAAATTGTCAGCCCCAACTACCCGTCCGGACTGCGCCTCAAGCCACGCGGAGAAGCTCCGACGCAAATTTCGAGCAAACACTTTGCGCATGGATGACGTCGATGTTGCAGTCTTGTTTTCATGGTTGACTGCTAGTATAACGCTTAGTAACTACGAGAAAAGCCTCCATTTTTTTTTTGCATTCCCCAGCCCCCGACGCACGACTTTAAGTACAGATTTAGGCATCGCAACCGAGTAACGATTCTTCCGCTCTTACTGTTCTTGCAATAAAGAGGCTAGGCCCTCTGTTTTTGAGACTACAGCAGTCCTCCTAGACACTTTCTTCAAGGCTTCTGCGTTGAGCGAACGACACGCCACCAAACGCTATGTAAGAAATGGGTCGCAACACGGTGCAAACATCACAAGTGGGGAAAAGTGCGCGAAGACTTAAAGCGAATGGATCCGGAGACACGCGCACAAGCGTTGAAGTCTAAGCCCCACCGACAGAACCGAACGGGTACGCGCAAGAGAGAGAGAGAAAAAAAAATCAGGCACCAGAGGAAGAGGAGACAGGAGTAGCGCAACCACGACCCATCGCAGAAGCCATTCCGAAGGAACCGCCGACCAACGGGCTCAGGAGAGACAGGGCAGCCGTAGGGAGAAGCAGTCGCGAGGCAGGCTTAGGGAAAAAAAAAGCGAACAAGAAATGAAGAGAGGAGTAAAAAGAGAACACCCAAACGGGAGACGGCACCACCGACTCAGGAGTCGATTTGCTCCGCGCCGTCACCACACACTCGGTTTGCATCGCAGTTTGCGTTGCGAAGCAGGGCGAACCTCCTTCCTACCTGGGATACCGGTCGCGGAAGGAAGGCGAGGGACGGAGGAAGAAGAGAGCGGGAGCGATAAGCGCGGAAGAGGCTGGCGGAATGCGCGCATGCATGTATGCATGCCTCAGACTTGGATGAACAGGCGCGCGACGTCGAGACATCCCTGCTGCTCCTCCTCCTCCGACAGAGCTCATCCGCGAGTCGCCATCCTACTGAATTGTAAAGGAGAAGAACGGCACGCGGCGCGAAGTAGCGCGAGGATCCGGAGAATGACTTTCTCTAGAAGAAGAGGAGGGGGGGTGCAGAATGGTAAAAAATGACCAGCAGGGCAGCAGCAGCAGCAGCACTAGCGGAAGGTGTGTGGAAAACGTGGAAAAGATAGAAAGGGGAACGAAGGCGCGAAATATAGCAGGCGGGATTTGCTGCCGAGCAGTTGCGCTACTCAGCTACCTGAAAATGTACAAGGCGCGCCCGACGGAATGAAAGCGCGCGAAAACGGGAGATCGCAGCTCGCTGAATCCATGACGCGCACAAAAATGTTAAAAAAAACAACAACGAACGAGTGCAGGAGGTACGCCGTTAAGGGCCCGGAGCACAGGACGTGCAAGAAAAGTATACCGGGCGGGGGCCTTGTTTCTAGATTTGCGAGTGGACTTCTGGCGCTGAGGCTGATGCGGCCGTTTGCTGAGGGAGCTGGGCGGCGCGGCCATGCAAAGAGGGAAGAACGGTCGCTCGCTAGGGGAAGCGAGATGGGTTCGCGCGAAGTGGTAAACGAGAAGGGACGGGGCGCGTGGGAGCAAAAGCGCGCGACGACTTGCACGCGCCAACTCGATGAACGCTCGGGGGCGAACTGGTCGCGCCAACTTGCGCAGCGCGTCCGAAGCGGCATACTATAAACTACCCCGTGAGCCGAGGCTCTCTCTCTCTCTCTCTCTCTCTTTGCATTTGCTTCGAGTACGGTTTTGTTTTGTTCTCATTTCTCAGATTCTTCTTACCAGTTTCCCGCCCTCACTTTTTTTTCGCTCCCCAAATGCGCTCTCCGCCGCCCGGAGCGGTAGTTTTCCAAGCTCGGTCTGCATTTGGCGCCAAAACACAGAATCCCCAAAAGGGCGGGTGACTAGGAAGTGATCCCGCGATTCCGGAGAAGAAGGAAGATGAAGATCGCTTGGAGCGACTTCCTCCGGCAAAGCTTCAGCTCGCACACACAAGTCTCACTCCGCTTGCTTGCTTTTCCTCCGTTCGTTTTTTTTTTTCTCGAACCATAGTGAGCGTTTCTTGCGAACACACAAGCGTGTGTATCCTGTCGTTACGAACCCACGCGTCCTCTCTCGATTTTTCTTCTTCCTTCTCCACGAATTGCTACAGAAACGCCGGTAACGAAGCTCCAGGGGCAGAAAAACCGGGATACCGGCATTACTGTTCTCCTCTTTGAAGTAAAGAAAGAAGCACATATGCCCAGCGGCCTGAGTAAAGAAGAACGGACTAGACGGTAACGCCTGCTGGGCGCTGCCCGTAGCGAGCAGCGTTTAGGGGTCCCAGTCAGCGCTCCACGTTGTTTTGCAACAAAAGCACGCACAGTGCACCCACACGACGTGACGTTATACCTCGTCTCACCCCCAGCAACGGATTAAAAGAAGAAAAAGAAAAAAACATCCGTCGAACGCAGGAGGAAAGCGGAATGCAGACCCCTGGGGCCGAGGCTATCGGAAGCGCAAAGACGGAGATCGTTACACGCGGGCGACGCCAGAAGTCGTCTGCAGACACGCGTTTCGACGACGGATGCGGGCCGGATAACGAGCCATCGCAGGCGATCTGACGAGCGGTGTGTCCTGCGAGCATGCAGCTTCAACGCGCGCGCGCTCTATCCGCTCCGGGCGCTTCTCTCCTCGCTCCTCCCCGCATCCTCCCTCAAATCTGCGCGCAGAGGAGACTGCCTCGCAGCGCGCGAGGAATGAACCTCGCGTGGAGGAGGAAGAGCCCCGGAAAGCGCTTTTGTCAAAATAGCTCCGTCCGCCTCGGTGTCTCCCTGCAGAGCCGAGTTTCAATCCCGACACAGCGGCAGCGTATTTACCGGCGGATACGAGTAAGCAAACGCAGGGTGAAAAGGGGGGAGGGCGCCACCTTAATCCGCGATGAAGCTTGCCGGCGCTGATTTGCAAGCGCGCGAGAGAGCTGTTTGTCTGCGGATCAAACGGCACGAGAAAAACATCCCGGTCCCGACCCGCGGCGCGTAGGTGTCCTCAAAAAGGTCACGGGTTGAAAAAAAAAAAAAAAAAAGAAAACGGAGTAAACACGGTGTAGAAGAGCACCAGAGAGAGCGAGAGAGATAGAGAGAGGGGTGAAATAAAAGGCGGCGAAATTGGGACTTGCCAGGTACTCTTGTTGGTTACTGCTTTTCCCGCGCGAATAAGGGCGAACCCTGGCATCAGCTCAACAGAAAGGTGCAATGCGAGTGAAATAACGGGAATTGAACAACCCGAAGCGCAGCAACAAACCAACGGACAAAATGAAGCACTGCGAAAAAATAAAAAAGAGTATCCTGAAAGCGAAAAAAAAAAAAAACACGAAACAAGGCGGAAGACGTCAAACAGTGCGCGGTAGCGGATGAACGAGCCGGGATGGCGGAGAAGTGCGATCAAATTGATGCTCTGCAATGGATACGTTCGAGCGAGTGTATATACCTCTATCCGGCGGACTGAAAGAAGAGGGGGCAATAAAGGCGGTAGAGGCTTCCGCAAAACCCATTGTTTCTGCAGTGTGCGCTCTTTCTTGAACGGCGGCGGCGGCTTGCGTCTGCTCTTTCCACGTGTGCTGTTCTCTTCGGGCCGCCGCACTCGACGATGAACGATGCTGCGAAGGTGCTGCCGCGGCCGACGCCTCTCCGAACGCAGGGTGGCAGAACTGGAAACGCACGGTTCACTAGAAGGCTTAAGAAGTGCCATTCACTTGCCTCTCACCCGACGAGGGAAACGGCCATACTAACTCCCTGTCCTGGCTCCGTGTATGTTCCAGCTATTTTGAAAATTTTTACTTTCCCTGAACTTGATCACTCTCGTCAGCAGAGTGGCGGCGGTCTGATAAAAGCTCAGGCATGCTCCTAATCTGGAAGGTGTTCTTGGGCCGAGGGGGGCACTACGAGAAAGGGGGAGCCGATTGATGCCGGTAAATGCAGCTACCTGTTCCCTTGGCGCCGAGGGGAAGAAGGAGAAGACACGTCGAGAAAAGCGATAAATAAAAGTGAATGGAAGGAGTCGGCCACAGCAGAAAATGAACGGCGAATAAACAGCGGCCAAGAAACGGCTTCAATTTGCTACGCTCGCCGTCAGCCGGCGCCTTGCAGTGCGCGGAGGAGGAGACAAAGAGGAGGAGAAGAAGGGGTATCGGAATGGGCGCTAGCTGCTAACGAGAACGAAAAAAAAAAAAAAAAACCGCGGATAATGCCAAGGAGAGAAAAGGAAGGTTAGAAACAAATTATGCTCATCTCCAGAACCACTGCAGTGTTACGCTTTTTGTTTTGGTTCTCGTTTCAAAGGAATGGCCCCTTTTCTTTTTGTATAGCGCGGCATCGTTTTCGCACTACTGGCGCTAGGCTCCGGCGACTTCAGCGTTGCTTAGCGCACTTCTCCGCCCCCTTCCAGCGTGCTTCGGCGGCGCCCTAATTTTCATTTTGTGCCCGAGAATAAACACGCCTCAGGCGCTTCCTTAGCAAACAAGCGGGGCCGGCGGCCGTCAACATTGCGCGAACGGCGCAGCGTGGTGCGGGTAAACAAATACGAGACTGTGACGGATAAACAATCCGCCGGCGGGCCGAGAGGAGCCTGCAAACAAGGCGAATATATGTGCGGATAGAGCTTTAACGAAATTGCTTTGAAGCAGCGGGCCCGTGAGAAGAAGTGGGAGAGAAGAACGCGCTCAACAGGGGGGACGGGGAAGGCGCACGCTCGAGCCACTGCCCGGCCGAGACACGCACCACCGAGACAGCTCCCTTCGTGTCCTGGTAGGAGCCCCGCATCTCTGTATAATCGACGTTAAAGCCTCCGAGCATTAGTTAAACTAGACATTTCGGATGCCCCAAGGTCCGGGTTATTAGAACGATTAGAATGGAGTGGAGTGCATTCGGCAAGCATTCTCAGATAATGAATGGCAGCCTACCATTGTCCCTGAAGAAGAAAGTGCATGACAGCTGCATCTTACCGGTACTCACCTACGGGGCAGAAACTTGGAGGCTCACTAAGAGGGTTCAACTTAAATTGAGGACGACTCAGCGGGCAATGGAGCGGAAGTTGATAGGTGTAACATTAAGGGACAAGAAGAGAGCGGAGTGGGTGAGGGAACAAACGCGCGTGAAGGACATATTAAGAATAAGAAATGGGTGTGGGCAGGGCATGCAATGTGAAGTCAAGATAACCGTTGGTCATTAAGGGTGACAGAGTGGGCCCCTAGAGAAGGCAAACGTGGCAGGAAGCGGCAGAAAGTTAGATAAGCAGATGAGATCAAGAAGTTTGCGGAGTAAATTGGTCGCAATTAGCACAGGACCGGGATAAGTGGACATCCATGGGAGAGGCCTTTGCCCTGCAGTGAGCGTAGATAGGCTGGTGGTGATGATGAAGGCCCGGCCCAGAGTGCTCTTTCCCCTCCGTTAGTCAGAAGTGTACTGAGGAAATGATACACCAGTGTCAGTGCCTGGAATTACCGAATTATTAAGTATCAGGATAATGATGAACAGGTGTCCGTTGGAGATAAGTTGGCTAGAACTGCCCAAAACAAAGCTACGTGCAGCAGTTGAGCCTTTTCCCTCCGAGTGCTGCGCTCAGACGCCAGAGAAGCCTCTTTTGTGCGGATAAGACCGCATGCATCACGAAATGGAACACCAGAGGGAGTGACAGATCGTATACAAAGAGCCTCGACTACACACGTTGGTGACAGCTGACGGAACAAGGAAAAAAAGGTCGCCCCTTCGTGTCTCGAAATCCCAGGCTCTGCGCACCTTCCCGACATGTCATTAGCCTCGCCGCTGAATTCGGAAGAAGCTGCAGCTGGCGCAGCTGTGACAGAAGCTCTGGAGAGCAAACACGACAAATAAACATGCGCCACAAAATGTTCATGCGTGAACGAAAAGCGAGCGTCAAGCGGCATTAGCTACCGCTACAAGGAAAACGCTGAAGCTCCTTGAAACTGCTAGAAGTGCTGGAAGCGTACATAACGGTGTACAAGGGTGCCTAAAGGCGGTGTTGAGGCATGGTTGCTTGACTAACGTGCCTAACTCAGTTCAACAATCGCTACACACCACGCGGAGAAATGTGTCCCAATTTTTTTAGCCTGAAAAATTTGTTCAACGTTACTTGTACAGCACTTAAGCACGAATGACTACGGCTTGGGAATTAGCTTCACGTTCTAAACCAAGTGCTTTCTTTGTAAAGTCGCTGCATCAAACGTAATCTAGCAAGCAGAACGTTAGGTTATGCCTGTTGAACAAACGATAAATACAAAAAGACCGCAACAAGCGTTGTTCTCACATTTTTTCCTTACTTTGTTGCGGGCGTTCGCGTATAATTCCGTAATACTTCGTTAAGATAAGTGAAGTGAATTTGCGCCAAATGCAATCGGTCGCAGAACCGGAATCGCACTACTGGCGCACACTGCACCGCACCGATCTGAATGATCACCCGTACATTTTCTGCAAGTCAAGAAAAAAAAAAAAACTGTGCCTTTGCGGCATGTTAAAGATCCCCAGGCTGGCAAATTTATTCCTCAGCCATCGTCTATGGCGCGCCGCATATCCCAGAAATGGCTTCGATGCGCAAAAACCTACATTTCGGGCATTACAAAAATACACTCATGACAGTCCTATAGCATAATCGAGATGATAACGACACCCTTCGGGGGCCCGCCTCGAACAGGCATGGAGACAGTACTTAGGGTAATGCGCTCAAGGACGCAAGAGACATCTTCAAGCAGGCTCCGCGTCACCCAAAACCGAAGGCAATTAAAGGAGGCCACAAGAGGAGCGACGAAGGCGGGCAGTGGGTGAGATGTCCCTGCGGACAAGTCGGTTAGCAGCGGGACGGGAGGAAACCGAAAGGGAGTGAGGTCGGGGGCTCAGTGAAGCTCGGTGCCTGATGAGCGCGCGCGGTTACGCGCCTCCGCGCTCTCCTCACTGCTTCCTCTGCCAACGACAGTTTTAGCCCCAAGCGACCTGGCGCCACGTGTACCTCTCTGTCCGCGACCCTGTTTGTGCCAGTCGAGAGAACCCATTGTCTCTGCCACCGAGGATCCCCGCCGTCGCGCCAGCTTCTCTTACCTGAGCACGCGCCAGCACAGTCTTGCATAGTCGCCAGCTACGCTAAACGCGAACAAATGCGCTCGCGGCACAAGAGTTCCGACGCAAATAATGTCCCCCCCCTCCCGGATACTTTCTTGCCTTGCGCCAAATAACGCAAAGCCCATCTTCGCCGCTGCGCTCAGCTCAGCGGGAGTGGCGGTTTCGACGAGAAAAGTGGGGGGTTAGCTCGTCATCACCACCAACGCAAGCGAAACGTCAACTGCACCAAAACTGTAAGCTTGGCGGGTACATTAGATGTGGAGAATGCGAAGCCGGACTTAGCCAACCAGTTTGAAAATTTGAAGAAAATTTGAAACCTACCTAAACTACATACAGCCTTATGGCTACGAGGTGAAGTAATACAGTTTCTTTCAGAAAACGTCGCAGTTGTTTACCAGGTGGAAGGCACATTTTTCTCTTCCACGGACTCCTCTACTGCCCACTAACCCGAATTCTCCACACGTGACAAAGAGGATGATCCATCCCGGAACACGTACGCAAGCCGGGAGAATTTTTCACTTGGAGCCAGGAGTACACCGAGCTCTATTATATAAGAAGGTGCGGGAGTGACTACACTGTCGAACTCCTCATTACAGTATAAACAGCTACAGCTATACAGCTACTTACAGCTCATTACAGCTATACTGCAAAGCATCCGGATTGCTGTGATCTTCACACGCACACCGGTCGGCTGCGTTACGCCCAAAGTTGAAGAGAAAAGGTGCTTTCTTGGAATGACGCTCACAGGACGCGTGGCTGAGGAACGAAATTTATTTCTGCGCTGTGTGCAGGTAAGGAAACGAAACTGCTGCATTTAAAATGGGTGAATCCCCTGAGCGATATGAACGGCTCAGCGGCACTAAGCATTTGACGCCGCATCAGGTTGCGTGACAGTTAATTTCGGTAGTTAATCTGGAGTAATCAACTTTTTCTCACGGCAGTACGTTGGCATGCAATGAATCCGCCGCATTTCGATGCAATTTTCTGGGCATGCAAGAAAGAAACAGTAACTATCAGAAAATACGTCCGGCACGAGTGTTACGGTAACAGGCGATAGACAACGTAATGATCACAGACAAAAAATGCAATCACAAGCCTGATCACAGACAAAAAATGCAATCACAAGCCCGTGCTTGATTATAACACTAGCTTGCACGAAAAGACCGTAAACAGCGTGGGCACAAGGACAGAATAGAAACGATGCTGGGGTACCTGCGGTTAAAAGGCGAGCACGAAAATTGAAACAACAACTTTTATAGCGACGATAACGCGCCCGGCTCGGTTTTCGGCACATCAATGTCGCATACGTGGGGAGACAAGTTATGGCTCGCATTTACGCGGGCGGCCATGAAAGCACTCGCTCTGCTTTATCTCCGAAGAAAAGAGTTTCGAGCTGACGACCACGTTGTGTTCTTCGCCGCTGCAGGGAACACACGGCGCAAGGCGTCAGTAGAGAAGTGATGGTAATTTTATAAAGCGAGATTACCGGGAGCGACGTTAAAGCTTGCCCATCAAAAAGTAAAAATGTACGAGAATAACAAACAACAGAACTGAAGCACGAAATCACGAAATCTCTTGCGGTGTTATGTTATAGGTCTCGCCACTCCCGTCGGCTGCCGAACAAGAAAAATTGTGCTATATATATATATATATATATATATATATATATATATATATATATATATATATATATATATAAATGGCGGCGTTCGTACACGGACACGTGGTTACACCTTGGCCGTGCATAAAGTGTCTCCGCAATCTCGGCTCGCAGTTCTTTTACGACGCCAGAACCGTAGTTAGGGTAGGGTATGCGGCGGAATGAGGAAAAGGGGGAGAGCCCAATAGACGATAGAGAGAGAGGGGAGGAGAGAGAGAGAGAGGGGGGAGGGAGACGGTGGATTGTATTAGGGCGCTCACTCGTAAAAAAGTAATCATGCTCTACGCCGCTTCGGCCTCAATACACGCGCGCGCGCGCAACCGCGGCTTTACAGCCGAGAACACCCTCGACAAGCCGAACAACAAAACGCACCTGCAGTCAGGTGGCAAACACAAATAAAGCACGAGAGGAGAAGTCCAAATATGGGAGGGGAGAAACATTCAGAGTGAGAGAGGCGCTTTCTTCCCCAGAGCCTCCCGCGTTGAACCAGTTCGGCGTGCACTAATGTAAGTTGCAGCCCTTTCCCCGAGCTCCTTGGTGTGCGGGGCGGCCTCCTCCCGCGGTCCGTGCCGCTTAGGTACGCACGAACGAACCCGAGCTAGTGCGCATTAGCTAAAGCGGCCTCGGTCGCGCTAGGGGGGAGGATGGGGGTTGCAGCGCCAGAGATGACGGTAATAGCTAATAATAAGCGTTTTACAGCGCGCGGAGAAAGGCGAACTCGGCCAAACGCGAGAGCCCGAGGCATCAAAGACACCCAGCGAAACGAGCAGCAGGAGCGGCCGAGGGGGCAGGAAAGGGATGAAGAGAAAAGAAGGAGCCGCACCATTGTGCTCGGAGGGAGCAAAATAAAGAAGAGTGTAATAACGGCGGCGTCGTTGGAACGTTGCAATAATTTAACAACCTCCGGACGCGCCACTGCCGTTCTCGGCGCGCCGCGACCGGCTTTTTTAGAGCAGGAGGGACGACAGTGCGGGACTTACGGCGCGGCGGCGGCCGAGCCGCGTTCGTTTGGTCCCTTCTTTTAACGGCGCTTTTAATTTTCATTCGCGGCCTAATCCCGTTGTCTCGCTCCGCTCACCGGAGCCACCGCTGCTGCTGTGGACGTCATTAGAACGCGCCGCGCCGCCTTCTCCTATAAGCCGAGCGGAGGAGTGCGGCTCAACACACCGCGCTATCATTAACCGGCTTCGGGAGGAGGCGTGCCGTGTGTGTTCTGTCCGTACATCTTTCGCCACTGCTCGTAGCGCATTTTTTCTTTCGCTTCCCCTTCACTCCTTGGCTTCGCCGTCCGGCCGGGAAACGAGATTTTCTGTCCGCATTATTTAACTCTCGCCGGCCCACACACACGGAGGCGGGCGAACGCTCCCTTTTTCCAGGTGCGTCAAATATTTACGCAAACCGCAACGGAAGACCGCCCGCGCGCCTCCTCCCGTTTTCTCCATCGCCCTCACGCGCCCCCACGTGAGAGTAGCAACGGCGCGCTTCGGCCGCCGCCTCTTGTATAATTTGGTTAAGATTAGGTCCGGCTCGCTAAATTCCCAAATACAATACGTGCTTTCAATCTCCCTCTCGGTCGCCGGAAAGGGAGAGTCCCAGAGCTCCCGCTCGTTGCTTTATTGAAGAAGCCTCGGCAACCGCCTTTTGCTGCCTGCCCAGAAGCGAACACCGGGAGAATTAGAGGCAGGTGAAAGAAAAAAAAAAAAAAAAAAAGAAAAAAAAAAGAATCGAGAGCTCAGCATTTTTCTGCGCAAAGAAGTGCGCCTACCATAGGTAGGAACAGTGCGCACACGTTGCAGCTCTTACAGGGAGGCTCGGGCGTCGGATGAGGAGCTTTAGCGGCTTTACGGATAAAGCAACAAGAAACGTTGGAAAAAGTTTAGCAAGATTCGTCATTGATCAACACGCACGACCGGCGAAGAAATGAAAATATAAACAAGTTTGAGAGAAGTAAGCAGGCACAGCAGCAAGAATTATGCATCTCAATTCCCGCAGACAGGAGGGAGCCACCAATGCAGCGTGACTAGACGACGCCCGCCGAACGAGGTTCACTGTAATCGGATCGGACCTTCGGATCAGAGCCACTTGCTTTTCGTTAGCGTCTTCTCACGTTGCATCTCAACGCGTAGCGTCTTTACGTCTACTATAGAGAGACCTCCGTACTACGTTACTTTTATTGCGCTCCCTTCCAGGGTGAACGGAAGCGGCAGGTTTTGTATCAAATCAGTGGCTCCTAGTTTTCTGCTCTTTCGGTTTTGACGAGGCCGCATGTTACGTGTTGTCACGTGACTTTCAGGAGATGTGACAACCTGGCTGCCGCACAAAAACGATGAGCGTCGTTCGGCAGGCGCACCAGCGTATCTCTGGATGGGATCAACCTTTACACGTTTACTCGCAGTGATGACAAAACGCTCTGAACGGGAAAACGAATTTTCCGAAGCGACCAAGGCTCCTCAAGCGGCAGCATGTGCGCCCGAGTTAGAGTGTACCCGAGTGATACAGTTTCCGACGCGGCGCTGCAAAACATCTATCAGATTGGACGCGTGCGGGAGCGGCGCTCTGGGGGTCTTCCAAGTTCCGACATCCCAACCGGTTCAAGGAGCGGGAGACGTGTGCGCAGACGCGTCGCTTTCCGCATATGTGTTTCGCCTTTCACCGTCAATACCAGTGACTTTGCCATGAAGAGACGCAGGTAGGAGCTGGTACCCCTTTCGTAGCAGTAAGACGGACAAGACACAATGGCATCGTTGCGAGCCCTGTGTGAAGCAACCGGCCCCTTTCAGGCACCGTGGGATGACGCGCCCTAAATTCGGAAACTCGAACTGACGCAGAAGATCTTGGCGGTCATGGCCTTGATTGTATGCGCGCGATACGAAGTGAAGCCGACGAGTGCGGCCTGAATGTTAGAATAGGTAATCCTGTCAACCATGACCTTACTTACCCCTCTGCGTGGACAATATGCACAAGTTGGTGAATCGAGGGGATAAGTGATCGCGGCGGCACTAAGCGGCGAAGGTACGCCAGCACACGCCATTTCCTTTGTCGATGGACCCGTCTATCGTGCTTCTGGGACGGTGGTGTACTATGGATCGAACCATTCCAGTAAGGGGACTCTACGGTAAATCGCAATAAAATTAAAAAAAAAAGCGCTTTAGAGGCGTAAAACGTTCATTCTGCTAGGCCCCACTCGACACGAAAGCAGTATGACGACCAGGATCAGCAACACCTTCTGCCTCCCCAAAAATCATCCGCATTCCCCTTATCACTCCACTTTCCCCACAAGGGGTGACAAAGAAGTAGCGCCGTATTGAAGATACCTCATTTTTTTATCCCCGCCATTGGAGACAACAGATGTACAACAGATGTACTTGGCTCGTCTGCATAATGGCTAGAACCACGTTCACGTAGACACGGCGTGGTGACGAAGACACACGAACCCACACACGAACACACGCTCACAATCCCGCCGAAGCGTGGAAGAGAAAAGTACTCACCTCAGCGGCAGCGTAGAAAGTGACGTAGCACGAGGGAACCAGCGTTGAGGTGAGGGGAGAAAGAGAGTGAGAAGGAGTGTTCAGCCTTCACGGTTCACGCGGTCATCCCTGCGAGAAAGAGGGCGAGGATTAAGTTACAAGGAGCAAACGGCGAGAACAGAGATTGAGCCACCACTCAAGAACGAAAATGAATCGACAAGAACGAAAATGAACAAACGAAAAAGTACACACTGCACGAAAGTCGGTGTCGAATGTGGAACTCTAAACGGGGCGGTAAAAAAAAAAAGCAAGTCTCATAATTATTATAAAATCTGCTCGCGGGTTCACATGCTACTCCAAGTCTCCGAGAAGTCAGGGTATTTGTAAGGCGTAAACCTCTATACAGCCACTGAAGGCGTAAATCTCTATACAGCCACTGACCCATCTTCCCATCATTGTGACGGCGAGCGTGCGTGCATGTATGCGACACTTTTAGCCCACAACTGAAAAAGAGAACACAATTATTAGCACTGGGTATCAAAGCCTGCTAATGCGGGTTCTGAAGCAGAAATAATCACTGAGCAACCATTTTATTTTGCAAGCACATTAAGAACAGTACTGAGTACTAACGGAAGGTGTGGACACATCTTTTGGTGCGAAATGTTTAGGCCGGGGTATTTTGCTGTTGTTGTACCTTACAGGCGATAAGTATGATCGACTTCACCCAAAGATCAGAACGACTTACTGTCGCACCTGGAGTCAATCTGCAACGTTATGATAGCCGCCGTAGGCTGAGCGAGGAAGGCATTTTCTAGAAGGGTACTTCGAAGCACCTTCTGTGTAATATTGCACACATCTCAAAGCTGAAACAAGCGTCGGGCATTGGGTTCTGGGGAGTCGAAACCGAGCTTCAGTTTGTTACGCGGTCATTTCCGCGCGATGCCTATGAGAAACGAGGCGACTGACACGATTACTGTAGTTACAATGTTCGCTTCTCTTAAAGGGACAGACAACCGATTTTTGTGGCGTGCATGTCCTCTATCTCACATAAAAGCCAGCGTTTAATATACAGGGGTAAAGGCAAGAAATTTTGAAATAAACTCGCGGAAATAATTTTATTTTTGCACTAAAATTTCCGACTGGTGGCGCCACGCAGTGTCTAAGCGTGACACTGCTTTTTGTGTCAAAACAATCCCGTCGGTTTCAACGCGTCATTCAAAAACCGCACGAAGGAATAAAAAAGGTTTCGCATTGTTGTGTTAGTCGCGGACGCGTTTTTGAATATCTCTTATAATTTCACGTGCAGTTCAAAGCACGCTGCTGCACGGCTCACTGGTTGCAAGCATTCCTTTTCACGGGCCGTGCAAGCCTCGTAGATCTAAAAATAACGACTTCAAAAGTTCTATGACGGTATCGGCAAATCCGCTTCGCGTTAAGGTATTCTAAGTGATGCCCTTTCATTTGGAAAAAAAAATTTATTCGACCAAATTCGGTTGTCTGTCCCTTTAAAGAGTAAAAGACGCGACATAAGGCTCCAAGCATTGTCAAAATTTGCATACTGACAGAATGCGATGCACGGAAAAAAAAAAAAAAACTTTGATTTTTGGTCCCTCGACACCGTGAGATAAAACTGACCTCCGATCGTCCACCTAGGTGACGTGTTAGCGCGTAAAAGTTCCGTAACAACTATCCGCGACGACGACAACACGAATCCCCGAAATCGCTTCCAAATTTGCCGGCCAAAGTTTGCTTCCGGGAAGTCGGGGAACAAATTACTCCCCGGCAAGCTGCTTGCGAATAAGCAGGAGATGAAACGAAATCAAGATAAACAGGACTGGCGGTACAAAAATTCCCGGCAAAAATTGGATAGAAACACGCGCGCTGTATCTCCAGCTCCCAAGGTCCCGTGTGCTATTAGGCGGCCGCCCAGGTAAACGCAGGGAGCGCTCGAACACCTAGATCCGCGTCGACTCACGAGAAATCCCGGAGGCCGGAGGAGAGCACGACTTCGCTCTTTTGGGGGAACAAATATTGAAAAAAAAGGAGAGAGAGAGAGAGATACAAAGAGAGAGAGATGGAGAGATGGAGAGTGGCAAATCCTTCGCGCGCCTTAACTGCAAGACCGAAGCCCGCACAAGCGAGCTCCAGTGGCCTAACGAGCTTCAACCTAATAATGCATGCCAGCTACGCGTACGGGGAATACAATGCGCGCCCCAGTTGCCGCCGCCGTCGTGCGTGGACGAATGAAGACGAATTACCAATTGAAACTGAACCTTTTTCCTCCGCATCTTTGCTTTATTCTCCACCCGCTCGCAGCCCCGCCGACACCCCGGCCGTGTCTTCTTTCTACTAGGCTACGTCGGGCGCTTGTTTCAACGCCAGTAATTAAAGGCCGCCGCGCTAATGCGCCCCTCAGAGGAGTCGTTCCCTAAACACGCAAATTAAGATCACCACCGCTGATCGGTTCCCATGCAGAACTTTCGCTTCCCTGCGCCGCTTCTCTCTATCTCTCTCTCTTCTTCCTCTTCTTTTTTCTCTTCCCAGCCTCCGGAGCGCTCCCATCCTTAGTCCGGAGGCACGCGCGTGCACTTTGCGCTGTGTCGGACCGTCCTCCTAATTCGTCTCGAGGTTTCCCAACAGCGCTAATGACTCATTTGATCCGTAAACGACGTTTCCTCCCCGGCGCCGCCGTCCAGCTGTCTCGCAGGAGAAGGGAGAAGAAGAAGAAGAAGCAGATGAAGAAAACGACCACCGGCTGCAGCCTCGTTAGCACCCGTCTTAGCAGCGGCGCGAAGGAAGTGCAGAGTGCGAGTGACTTTGCGTTCAGAGGTGCACGCGACGTAGAAAAAAGTGCGCACTAAAGGCACAACAAGGAAATACGTAAGAGAGCGGAAGTGGGGCAGAGAAATGATCACCGAGGGAAGAGGAGGGCGGGCAGGTCTTGCGCGAGGAGCTGCGCACGGGGCAAATTTGCGAAATGATTCTAAATGCTCGCTGCAGATGCCGCTCGACTAGGCGCACCGGGACCCACTCGAGCCGTCAGGCGAGCGATGCGTGGCGCTCGTATTCGCACGTGTCACCAGCCATCTGGGGGTAATATTAAGCGCGCGGCCCGGGAAACCGATTAGGTCACCTTAAGGTTATGACTGATACTCATGAGGGCGTTATCAATGGCGCACAAAATATGCGCCAACACACGCGCAGACACGTGCGCGGAAAGGCGACAGACAGCCTGCGCCGAACTGTCATCAAGAACCTGGAATCCAATCAAGCCTTTCGGCTGATTTTCTGCGGCTATGAATACAACTTTTTTTTTTTCGTATTTGCCTGTGGTTCCTACCCTGAAACACTGGGCGAGAAAAAATAAATAGGCCAGCTATGATGAGGAAAAAAAAAAGAGAAAGAGACGAAGTGGAGGAGAAACCGCGCGCATGACGACGGCTGCAGTGCTCCTCCTTTAACCTTCACGCTGACAGACAGAAAAGAGGAAAAAAGATAAGCGTCGAGTGGGCTTCATTTGACAGCTTGCATAATGAAATCGCTTCGTTACTAGCGGGCGCCCATCTCGTTATCGGAGATATTTTCGCGAGAGCCGGGTGCGGTTTGCTTGAACGCCGTGCCCAGTTTAGGTTATGAACAAAGAAACAAAAAAAGAAGACAGAGAAGAGAAGCATCGAAAGAAGCCCGAAAAACACCATACCGCACGACGACGAACCAAGGACTTTCAGACTGGGAGCTCGTTAAATCTCGAGCGTTGTGATATGAACTGCCTTCGCTCTGCGCGCTACGCGAGGGCCAGGGAAAATATCGCCGCAGTAAAAACAGCCGAGAAAAGCGCTCCGCAGTGGCGACTGCAAACGGGCAAATAAAAGCGCCGCAGAGCGAACAATGGAGAGCGGAGGAGGCGGCGAGTTTCTTCCAATGACATGCCCGTTTCGTCCGTCCACTGCGTCTTTTTATTTTTTTTTTATTTTCCGTCGTCGAAACTCTTTCATTCTTGTCTGGTTTCCGAGCAATCGTTTTAAAACGCATCGGTGCCATGACTGACGAGCCCGTAAGCTCGCCCTGAGATGCCGGCGGCCGCCACGCAGACTCCCGTCTGTCCACCCGCGCCAACCTGGGTGACCAGAACGATCGACACGCTTTCTTCTTCGACGTCCTCTCTCGCAGGCGAGGGAAAAAAAAGAAAGGCGGACAACGAACACAGAAAATGCACTGTCGTCTTCTGCAGCGCAGCGCAGTAACGGCACGCACTCAATCTTCCTGTGGATAAGGCCGACGAGGCAGGTGCGCAAGATTAATGGCTAAACAAACGAGTGGTCGTCCACTCGCGACAGGGCCAATCGACAGGGGCTGTGAGCGGACGCGAGTAATGCCGCTGCAGTCGGAGTTATAAAAGCGGCGCGGACGCAGTCACACGTGCGGTGGCACATAAAAGCAGTGGCGCACTGCACAAGGATTAGGACAGCGGAACTATAAATGGGAAGGCATGGTAGGTGTATATGCCACGTTACAAATAAAAAAAAAAGCCAGGTTTAAGCAAGAAGCTGGAAAGGCTGCCGATCCGGGCTTGCAAGGCAGGTAGATAAAACGACTGACAGTTTCTTTCGGTTGCCCCGAGGAACGAGTCCGTTAGGCCACAGCACAAAATTTTCAGTCTATTATTACAGCAGGGCTTAGCGAAGCGCTTCACACACAGCGCTTTCCTAAGAGCAGCAAGTGACTACTACGAGCGGGTGGGCGCTAGCAACAACATGGCTAGTTTCAAGAGCTAAAGTGAATGAGAACGACGGGAGCCTAAAGGTAGGCTTGAGCTAGTTCCTAAGCTCACGAAATATTCTTCCTTACAAGAACAGAAGAACGATCTCAAACCGACATACGTATACCCAGAAAAGTAAAAGCCCAAAATTGGCGCAGCTTGAACTAACGGCGCAAGCTTAGAAAAACAGCAGAGCTGGCGGCCCCTCTCCCTTCGTCGGAGACCCGACTGTTGCACCTTACATGGATTTACGAACTTAACGCTGAAAGTTTTCCATAATTGGCAGGCCCGGATCGTTTCGTCCGCAGCCGTTCACATCTATCAAAAAGTGGACCACGTTAGCACGCGCGAAAGTCCGCGGCAACCGACTTCGCCAACTCAGCGCCTGTAGCGCGAACTCGGCGGCTGTGCTCCGCACTTCAGGCGCGAACGCACGTGAGCTGGCAAGTAGAAAAGCACACGAGAGATCACACGACGAACGCTGGGCAGAGTGTTCTCGAAGGTAGAGCGGGCCGACGCTCAGCGCTCCTCACGAGGCGCACGCTCACGTGCACTCGTCTTTTTCCTTGGTATTTTTGCTGGTACCGCCATACGGCGGAACCAAAAACTTAGCTCTGTGGTTAAAACATGCGTCATTAACTGTACGCGACGATACGTTGCACACGTTTTGTCCAAGGCATGTTTGCGGACGTCCACGGTATAATTGCGAGACTACCAGCGCCGGTACAAATCGCTAAATAACAGTAAAAAAAATCGGCAGTAAAGCTGCATCGATAAACAGGAGAGAAGAAAAATTGGACAAACGGTGGAATCAAGTGCAGCACCGCATCGCTTCCCTGGAGCGCCATTTTAACGAAGGGCCCGCGAAGTCGGAGCGAACCAACACGAGCCGCGCCGTCCGCGCAAATACGGATACCGGTACACACACGAACACAAGAGCGCACGGGATACCGGGAGACAGGCACGACTCTGAAGGGAACGTACGGTGAGAGAGGAGAGAACATGGGGAGCGCGAGAGAAGAACGCCAGTGCGGCTCATGCTCGGGGACATACACGGAGCGGGAAATTTGAAATTAGATTCCGATGTTTCCGTTAATTAGGAACAGCTTCCCCCGTTCTTTCCCTCATGGCAGGCGGGAGCAAAAAAAAAAAAACAGAAACAAAACAAAGCAAGGACAAAAGAAAAAACAACGCGACGGAGGGCGACAGAGAGGATCTGAGCAAACACGATGCTGCGCGAAGGGCCAGATTTTCCCGCACAAATGTGTAGAGAGGCACACAGAGGGACACGGCAGCAAGAGAAAACAAGCCGTCGGTGCATCAGGTCCAGACAAAGCAAACTAGGCGAGGGAGAAAGCGGAGAGGAGAGGCGGCACAATACCGACGAGCGGGTCGTCCAGCGGATAAAAAAAAAAAAAAAGAAAATAAACACGTGGAAGAGCGGCTTGTGAATCGATAAATGAATCCGGCACAACGCGGTCTCCGGACGAGAGAACGAGGGGGAGAAAGCGATTAAAGAAAGAGGTAGCGATGTCGGCATCAATAATAATTAGGAAGTCAAGCGGAGGAAGGAAAAACCCGTCGCACCGCCATTCTTGCTGCCGCCTAGTTGCCTCCTCAATCTCTTCCTCCTCCTTTTCACGCTCCCCCATCCCCTTCCCTCCCTCCCTCCCTCACCAGCCATGCCATTCCCCCTCGCCGTTAACACTGCGGGCCATCCAAGCTTACAGGGCGTCCCCCCTCTCCCCTACTTCGGTGCCACTACCATTGCTCTCCCGCTATTTCATTGTACACCGTGTCTGCCCTTTGCCATCTCGGAGGAACTAGATCGTGCACGGAGTTAGCTCCACCCGACATTGAAGACCCCCTCCCCCTCCGCCCCCCTTACCACCACTCCTCTCTTTGTTTTCGCTCCCCCGCCAAAGTTCTTTCGCTTGCTTTTTACTCGTTACACGACAAGGCAACGCGCTAATTTGTGACTACTTCCGGACAAGAGTCCCTGATTAGGTTTGCTTCTCCCGACTCTGCCGCTGCCGTGCTCGTGTTTGTCTTTCCTTTTTTCTTTATCTCCTCTCCCGCTGCCATGGCGCTCCGGGCCTTCGGCTCGAAACGAGGCGCATCTTCAATTGAGAATTTCTTGCGCTCGGAGCACGCCTCTGCCTGCTCCCGTGCTGCGCGGCCAACCAAAAAATGAATAGGCAGTGGCTCGCAAATACGAACTATCAGGTCCTTCCTGAAAGCCTCACTAAAGCAAGCTCCACTACAGCTTCATTTAAAAGTGATGAAGTCAGTAGCGGAACTTCACACATTTAACGTCGTCATCACCGTCGTCATCCCCGTCGTCATCCCCGTCGTCATCACCGTCGTCATCACCGAGGGCAACGCAAACTTAACGGTGGGACGGATAGAAAACGCAACCAGCCTGAAATATTCACAAGTGTTAGGATGCTGGGAAGACGGAGCTACCTTTCATGCAGGCTTGTTCACATAATAGGGAATCTCAGTTCACATAACAAGGCAAAAAAAAATTATTCGCGGGTTACACTCGGGAAAGCTGGACATAGTATTAAAGCCCTAATGGCCGCATTTATAGCCTATGTCCTGGGTATGAGTAGCTATCATTTGCGATTTGTGACACCTCGAGAGTCACAATAAACCATGGCGAAAATGCCCAGGCTCGTAATTTCTGCTCTCTGTCTGCAAGCGGCGTAGGGCTGTGGAGTGTCGAAGGGGTCGTTTTTTTAAAAAAACTGCTTTCTTTTTTCTGGAGGGCTGGGGGAGGAGGGGGTGCACCTATGCTCCAGGGTGTCAGAAGATTCCAGCCCATTCAATGAACACGACAGAAAATCTACGTTGGGGTCGCAAAAATACCCCCCCCCCCTCCCCCCCCCCCCCAAAAAAAAAAAAAAAAAAAACTACTACGGGGTCCCCTAAAAAAACCTTGTGGCGCGTAATGCTTGTCACTTAGTGTACCACTGAGTAACGTAGCCGAGTTGAGCATCACGGCGTGGTGGGCGGACGTTGTTTTTCTGCAACAGGTCGCTTCGCACGTTTCGCAGCGTTGCGATGGTCCCGTTCTTCGTCAGCCGTGAACTGGCGCAGAGGAATAGCTGTCGCTGCGGCTCTCTCCAGTCTTCCACTTGACTCCACTCACGTCCAGGCGTTGCCTAGCAATACGCACTCTTTTTCATCGTGTTTTACGTCTCAGGCACGCGGTACGAAACGGGTAGAGTTAATCGGAGGCAAGCGGCGTCTCTACTGCTGAATTTATGGGCACGCGCTATATAACGCTTCGCAGTCCACGGGAATTTAATGTGCCACTTTTCTGCAGCGGGTTTCAGATGACGGCGGGGTTTTCGCACAATAAGCCGAGTAATCGGAACAAGAAAATCAAACGCGATCACAGAAAAAAATTCCCCGCATTTCCCCGAGGGGAAGAATGTGAAAGTGCGAATGCACGAGTTGAATTTGCGCGGTTCGGTAATGTTCGCGAAAGAGAGATCACACACACACACACACACACAACTACAAAGAAAGAAAGATGCATTTATTCACAGACACCTATTTGTGTTGTCGTTGTACTTGATTGCTAGAGCGGATCTCAGCTTTGAAATTTCGTGTCAGTACTCCTTTAAGCAGGTGCATTAGCCCTTCTCACACCCGATTCTTGGCCAATCCCCCACGTGGGTATGTGCCATGTAAGCGGCCAGGCAGCGCGCGCCCATCTCCCCCCGTTGCCAAGGAAGACGAGGAGATTCCTGGCCAATCCCCCACGTGGGTATGTGCCATGTCAGCGGCCAGGCTGCGCGCGCCCATCTCCACGTGCGCGGACATCGCCGGTGGACGCAGGTTCAGGGTCGCTTAAGAAGTGCATTGCACTTAAAACGCAATACTAAAGTTGAATCTCGAAAGCTTACACGAGGAACCCGTCAGCCAACGTCTATTCGAATGGAAATGGCGCCTGTAAAGGGTGCACCACCGCAGACCGAATGACATTGAGGGAAAGAAAACCTTACAGCGATTTCTTTTCCCTTCTTTTTTCACCCGGCCGATCGTCAGCTTACCACGGAAATTTTGATGCGCGCAACATTTTAACACCAGAGCAGAACCGATTTTTGTCGAGTATATTTTCTTTATCCCAAATGAACCCGAACCCGAAACACCTGAACCTGAAGCGGTTTCACTGATAGCGCCCAAGAACTCTTGAAGTCGTAATTTTTATGTCTACCAGCCATTCATGTCCCGCCAAAAGAAATGCTGGCAACCATACCAGTGAGCCCTGCGGCAACACACTTTTAAGTGCACGTGCGATTAAAAGTGGGATTTAAAATTTTGTTCCCGGCTAAAACAACAATAATGTGCAACCTTTCATATTCCTTCATGCGCTTTACGAATCACGCCTTGAAATCGACAAAATTGTTTGGACACGTAACGTAGTGTCACGTTTACACGCCACATGGCACCACCTTTGAGACTTCAAAAATTTTTAGCGCAAAATTAAAATGATTTGCGCCTGTTCATTCAAAAATTTCTTGCGGTCAAAACGCTGGACGCAGTATATATCGAATATATATATCAAAAGCTGGACGCAGTATATGAGCTAGACGACACGCACTCCGCAAAAGTCGGTTGTCTGTCTCTTCAAAAGTTATCCGCGCTAGGAGAGCGGACACTTATAAAAAAAAAATTCGCTCTAGGAGTGCGGATAGGTACAGCCCACCAAAACAACAAGTGAAGGCAGCACCGCTGCCTTCAAAACATTGTTTAGAAATAAATATACAATTTAAGCTTACACAAATACTTGTGCTAAAAGGTGAAAAATAAGTGAATAAACGTTTCAGCAGTTTCAGTAGCTGCAAAGTTTGCAGGTCACGTGACCAGGACACGCAAGGTAGTGTCCCGTTTCTACACTACGAACCGCCGCCTTCCAGATTTCGGAAAGTTTAGTGCCAATTTAAAATTATTTCCACCAATTTGTTCATAAATTGCCTGTAGTTACCCGATTATATAAAAGGCTGGCTTTCATATGAGCTAGTGAACACACACTCGACAAAAATCGGTTGTCTGTCCCTTTACCATTTTGGTTCCGCCGTCGAGCGTTACCAGAACGGCCACCTCGACTTTCGAGAACCCTCTGCCCTGCGTTCGTGGCGTGATTTCTCACATGCTGTCCTCCTCGCCAGCTCACGTGCGTTGGCACCTGAAGTAGGGCCGGGTTCGCGCTACAGACGCCGAGTTCGTGAATCCGGTTGCCGCGGGTTATAGCGCGTGCTAACGCAGTCCACTTCGGGAGAGATGTGAAAGGCTGCGGACATAACGACCCGGGCCTGCCAGTCATGGAGAACTTTCAGCGGCAAGTTTGGAAATCCGTGCGAGGTGCAACACCCGGGTCTCCGACGTAGGGAGAGGGGCCGCCAGCTCTGCTGCTTCTCCAGCCTTGCACACGGAGCAAGAATATATAGCAGGGGAAACGGTCCGTTGCGGCAAGCGCGGGCGAGCGACCAGATAATGTCACAATGAAAACCAAGGCGGACTGCGAAGCTTCGTAGCTGCGACGGCAAAGGAGAGGGTAGCGGCACCTGATGGACGAAGTGATAGCGGCCGCAATTCATTGCGCAGCTACGCAGTGCAATGCCGATCGCGATGGCCGCGCAGTTTCTTCGGGCGCGGCAGATGCCGCTAGCTTAACGTCTGACGAGCACTGGTGACAGTATCTGGCCGCGCTACGAAGCTTCGTTTCCCCTTGCTCCGTGGCCTTGCATTACTAGTGCAAGCTGCACCAATTTTTAAATCGGTTAGGTGATACCCGGAGCGACGAGAGTACGCAGAGAAAATAGGGCTTTTGTGCGGCGTCGGTGCGCGCTTTAGCCCACTCCTGCCGGAGCAGCGCGCTCACTCGCTAGAAAGACGGCCCCACGGCGCGTGAAAGGGAGCCAGTATGAACGCGCTAGCCGTTGCCAGTGCAGCGCGCCCTGTCGTGCACGTGAGAGATGACAGCTAGCACATCGTTCACTGCACAGTGCGTCATACTGGGTTGCAGCACACGGTCTGCGACTGACGTTGCCTGGCTTAGTCGCGAGTCGATAAATAGGCAGATTTAAAAATGCTCATTTAACCAACACAATGATAGACAGTTCGGTAAAAAATCTTTTCCGCTAATTAGGACCGTTAAAATTACCTTTACTTAAGTCTTAAGGAGCACCAGAACAACACAAATATAAGGCGTTGCCTGCGCTACCTGCGGTAGCTCAGCGTTTAAGAAGCACAACGCCCTAACAACACTGCGCGAAACAGCGATGGAAAAGACAAATTACCCACTACTTTGTATTCAGAAATAAATAACAAGTGCCAAAAAAGGCGTTCATTGTTAGCCCATTAAAGAAGAGGTTTACCCATGCACTTGATTCCGCCCTAATTAGCAAATGCGAGTGGCTGGAACCACAATAAATCCGAGGCACAGGCTCAGCAAGTAACTCATTTCTTTCTTTCGACGGCGTTCTGGGAAAAAAACAAAACCGACCGAGCAGGGAGGACCCACTTTGTCAGGAATTGAGTGAGGAGGGGGGGGGGGGGGGCAGAAATTCAAATGCCAAATAAAGAAACGAAACGGTGGAAAAGATGGAGAGCAGGAGTGAGGTAGCTAAGCAGAGAGAGAGAGAGGAACAGCTGCGGAGAGGTGCTCGAAGAGTCGCCCAGGGCGCCCCTCGGAGCCAGTGTGGCAAAATGAAGCCCCGACTGCGAGATCGCCACAGACCGTCCCATTGTTCCTCTTCTTTTATTCTCCACTTCAAAATCTGCCTCCCGCCGTGTTTGCATTTCAGAAAAAACCAATCTGCCGCAGCGCCCGCGCAAACGACCTGGCGTAGCAGCCCGCGTGCTTCGCTGAGTGGGACACGGCAGAGCGCGTGCACGGTCAGAAGAGGAGGGGACCTGTTTTGTTTCTTGCGCATCTCGCTTGGCCGTCTCAATTTGTTCACCGCGTGCGCCAGCTCTCGCGTGAGCTGCTCGCTCTCCGGAAGCCTGTTGCGGCTGCTGCTCTTCGCTTGTCTGGGAAACATCAACGTCGCGTTTCTCGCAGCACGCGTGCCTCGCGTGGCGCCGCTGAATGGGGGCTGTGATATTGGTACTCTGCCGCTTTTATTACGGCGGAGAGAAACTGCTCCCATTTTAGGTGCAGCGCAGGATTGCGGAGCGATATCTCGCTAGCGCTCAACAAGTGCCCCATTGCTGCTCGCTTCTAACGCGCCAGAAACCGCGGCATGCACGCAGGAAGTTTCGCATGTCGGAAAATGAAACTTTATAATATACCCTCACAAACCCGTTCTAGTTCGCTCGTTCAGTATATTAACCAAATTTCTCGCTGAGAATTGGGTTCTCCGTACACTTGAGATGGCGTTAAATTTAACAACGTTACAAAATTAGCGCTTAACTGATTATTTTTACGGCCATTCCCAACGGCTTCGTAAAATCGAAAACGAGTGTCCATACGCAAGTTAGTCTGCTTGTCTCTGCAGTAGAGCAATGATTGATATCACGTGAACTGCAGCCATACGGCTACGACGGAAAACTTTTCCCCGTTGGAAACTTACCACTTCTTTGGCCCTTGGGGCCTCTTCTAAACATGGCGAAAATGATTTGCAAGCCACCTAAAGCTGCTGACTAGTCCGCTCTCGTGATACAAACGGCTAGACTCCTGGTTAGCTTTACTGGCACACTGGCAGCCCAGCATATTTATTTCTGGTTTCAATCCCCGACCAGAGTAATTTTTTCGTCAACTGCAAAGCTCATTGTAGCACTTAAGGCTGCATTTCATGTGCAAGTCAAGCTTACACTCGAGGAAGCTTACTCCACGTTAGCGGCTTCCCCTTAACCGTACGCCAAGGTCTGTCTGCATGCGCTGTGCGTGTACGGGCGTTGCGTGTGAGCATAAGAGTTTATTTCTGTACTCTGCCCTTAGAAATAGGCGACGACACTTTTTCCGCGCACATTAACGCCCACAATTTTCGTTTCACCGTGAGCAAACGTAAAGAAAAAGAATCAACATAATTATTCGTGTATTTTCCTACCCCCCCCCCTCCCCTCACAAAAAACATTGTCACACGCTTCTATTTGAAATCGAAGCACGCGGGCAGCGATAAGTGGCAGCTACGGCACACTCTTTAGTAAGCTTTATCATTCACACCATTTTCGTCCTTTTTACATCGAAATGGGTTCGTCGATGTGGTGCCGTATCAATTTCTGTGTTCCACAACTTTCGGAATACACAAGCAAGAAAACAGGCACAGAGGGAATGTGTAACACAAGTGCCCCACTAACGCATGCCTCCAAAAACATACAAAAAGCGTAAGACAATACGTACTTTCGTGGCCCGGCTAATTAGCTTATACCTCACCGTGTTTCGAAAGCCGGCAAATTGCCCCGGTGTAAGCCCGCCGTGTGCTTTGCTCGGTACTTACCACCGCTGCGCACGCAAGGGCCGGAGAACATTCCACCATTCATTCCAGGGACGGTATCAAGTTTTTATCGTACGCAAGCAGTAACAAAGAAAGTCGCAGGGGGGATAGAGAAAAGAGACGAAAAAGATCGAGTGGCGCCAGCCGGATCCGAACGCAGGCACAGCCGCAATTCCGGACGGCTGGAAGGAACTGCAGTCGTTCCGAGATAAAGCGGCGCGTAAAAAAAAAAAAAAAAACGCACCGCCGTCCCGCGCAGAACGTACTTGCACACGCAGTGCCCATAGCGAGACCGAGGCTGGAACGTACCTGGTCCGGAGCCCGGCCGCCGGCTCGCGTTATCGTCATTGAGAAGCCGCGGCGTAACCGCGGCGGCGCCTGGCTCGCAGCCCCCGATGGAGAAAGAAGGAAGAAAAACGAAGCGAACCAAAACGTGGTCAAAAAGAAAAGAGAACGCAGCGGATGGAAACAAGCCGCAGCATCTGTTTAGCCAAAGCGCGGCGGCAGGAAAAAAAAAGAGCCGCGATCGGTGGAGCCCGCTATCAAAAGCCGCCTAGTGTGCCCAGGCTCATGCTCTCCGACGCGTTTCCCGCATTGGAGAAGACCCCCCGTTATTACCCCGGCGTTGCCGGCCGCTCGCTCCCAGGCGTTCCCGCTTTCCGTTTCGTTCCCGCTCGATTCCCCCCCGTAGTCTCTATACGCACGGCGCCGCTACGCTAAGACGCCGTGACGCAATACGACGTGGTTTATTCGCAACGAAGACGAACCCGTGCCCCTCCCCCCTCCTGAAGTTGCAGTGGCAAGAAAGTTTCGTATTCGACTCGGCGCGCCAGGCCCCTCGCGGGGCTCCTTATCGAAACTCCACGTTGCGGGTCTCGGGGTTTGCTGCGCTCCTTGAAGAAGAGCAGGCCTCGACCGGCCACTTGGGCGGTTATTTTTTCCAATCGACGGACGCTGTCGCGGCAGTCGGTTACCCCCTTCGTCTCAGCTCCCGGCCACGGTTATTCTCACGTCTCCTCCCCGTTGCAGTTTATTTAAGCGGGAGGCTGCATTTTAAGTCGGCGTTTCGTTCCCCCCCCAAGCTAAGTGGGACCAGATGGCTGTCCAGAGGAGACGTTGCGTGATCGACCGGGCTTTTGAAGAGAGGGGATGACGTAGAGGGAATCAAGCACCATCATCGGTGATGGGAACACGGTGCATATTAAATTAAAACAAACAAACAAACAAACAAACAAACGTAGACATTTCTTTTCTAAATGTAGAGCAGGTTTACCTCAGAGGAACACTGGTCCGTATTCTAAGAAATGGGCCGCGACTGCACCTCCAGGAGCGCACGGCTAAATAGCCTGAGATCTTGGAGGGACAATAAACATCTTCAATAAGAGCTGAACCAATAGCCGCACGTAAAAAAAAAAAGAAAAGAAAGAAAGAAAGAAATAAAAAAGAGGGAGAGCGAAAAAGACCGAGAAACGTACTCTAAAAAAAAGAAACTCAGAAAGTAACAAACCTTGCCGAATGTTAAAATTCGCACACCGATACGCGAGAGGAAGAAGTTGCGACACAATATATCATTGCCTCATGCTAAGGAAAATGAATCAAGCTTCAGCGGGAAAATTTTCGTAGAAGATGGACGCCTCACATTTCGCAAAATTTGAGTTGCACACACGGAATGTTAAGCTGTTGAGGTTATACATAGCGGCGAAAATTGCAACGCCTAAAACGGTATCAAGGCATGGCGATGTACATAGGGCAAACGTGGAGACGCAAATCGGAGCTATCAGCTTCTGTGTCAGTAGTGGTCGCTGACCAGGGGTTACGAGTAGTGCAACGCGACGCCACGCCTCAAATTACTCGCGTCACCGTTGCGTTTGTCCTAAATTACGCGAACATAGCTCAGGCGATGACCATAATTACTCTATACTCCTACAATGTTCTTGCTCAACCAAAAACTACAGATCACACAATGACGAAAAAATTTCACGAAAGAAAATAGAGCGGTTGCGCAAACAGCGAGCTTCGCAAAACTCTGCACGCCTGCAATCAAATTTTTGCGAGATTAAATTTCGGTTCTTTACACGCCAGGCTGCACCTTGGCGACGAGGAGCGCCGTAGCAGAGGACTACGTTTTTGCACTTTGTATGCTCCGTCTGTTCCGTTCGTGCCATGTTGACCAAAACCCGACTGCGCCTGTGCGCACGGACACGGCGAGGAGGAAACATCACACCGTAACGAATGCGCAGTCATGGCAAGGTCCCGGCCACGGAACTAATCTACTTTACCGGAACGAATTCGCAAGTTCCCAGTCGGGTCGGGGTCAACACGGTACTAACGGAACAGACTGTCCGACGTACGCCAAAACTTAGGCACATCGGCGTTTTCATTTTTCGCTTTTATATATATATATATATATATATATATATATATATATATATATATATATATATATATATATATATATATATATATATATATATATATATAAGCCGCAGCGGCCATGATCGAAACCCCATTCTCAGGATTCTCAGGATGATAAGCACGACGCCCAAGTCACCGAGCCACCACGGCGGCTGAATCTTTTTTCACTGCCAAACAAGTATAACAATGCCACGGCCGTCACTTCTTCAATGCTGTCTCTGCTTCTCCTTCCTTTTTTTTTTTTTTTTTTCATTCGTACTTAAGTCGAGCATGGCGGCTCTGAACGGTTCGTTCGTTACTTGTTATCGCAATAGCGACCATCTCCCGCCTAGCTTTTGTAAGGAGAACGGGCGCTGCTTAGAATGAGAATAGAAAAAGAAAAAGAGAAAACAGAACGAGAGCAAAACGCGGAGAGACGAAAAGCCGGGGAGGTCTCCTCATCGCTCCCGCCTCGGGGCGCCCGGACCTAACCCCTCTTGCGAGGCGACAAAAGGGATGAGACTGCCTCTCCCGTGCCTCAAAGCTGTCAAGCCACCGAATCCACCACTGCCGCCTGCTACAGTACGCTTTGTTCGTCGGACGCTTTGCTTTTTTTTTTCAATTTGCGCCTCCTTCTTACCATAGGCTTGTCATTTCTCGGTAGCTTTGGGAGCTCCTTTGTTTCCCGGTTTCTCCGCGATAGACGAGACGCGCTAAGAAGCAGACAACAGCGGGCCAGCTTCTTCCTTTCCCCATTTTGTCCCCGCTCGCTTTTTTTTTTCTACTGAACGGCGAAGTTGAATCCGCTGTGCCATCCGTTCACTCTTCTTTTCTTCATCATGATCGAAGTGTAACCGAAACTTGCATGTGCTCACGGGCAGGCCAAGTACGTTTCTAGAAACTCGCCAAGTTTCGACGGCTACGAGTGAAGGTGGGAAAAAAAAAAAAAAAAAAAAAAGAGAGAGAGAGAGATGGGGAGAATTGCCGGAAACAAACAGAGTAACACAATTGGAAACGAAACGGACTCGCGGCGCAGAGCGCACCGCCAAACAGTATATATACACCGCGGTCTCTGAAAGCGCACAGAAGGGAAACGTCCACGCAAAGAAAGAGGGGAACAAGATATGCGTTCGGCAACCCGAAGCCGTATTTTACATAAGCGCGATACTCCGGGCAGGCCGACGGGCGGCATCCGACGTTTTCTCAGCGGAGCATTCATTTCCCTGGCCTCTGGGGGAAAAAGATATAATTCGACTTTCACCACTTTGACGCATGAAAAGCAAGCTCTGAAAAAATAGCGGGGTTTTTTGACACGAAAACGCCAAACAAAGACATTTTCTTTTTCTAGGAACTAATAACCGACCACGTTGATTGATACTGATTAAAGAGCAACCAGACCTAGATGTTGTCCGTGCAGACATCTTGTCGGGCTGCTTCAAGCTTATCTGGGCGACGTTTTTCGTTTTCTTTTTTCTGCCGATTGTGAGTTCGTCTAGTAATCGGGTGGAGTATTGTGCACGAACATGGGGGTTTGGATGTCAGACCGCGAAGGCGGTAAAATACACAGGAAAGCTTCGGAGGGCGAGATTGCGGCGCACGTCAACGCAACCCTAAGTTGTATAAACAAACTGTTAACAATGACCCGGGTTCAAACCACCAGGGGAAGCTAACTAAAAGTGAAAGACGGTCGCCCCGGCGGACGTTGTCCGCCGGGGCGAAATTGCCCTGACATCCAGTATGGATTGTTTTTTTTTTTTAATTCCTAACCACTCAGTCAAGTTGGTGTTGGAATGAAGCATGCTCATTTGACTTAACTTAATGGGGCCATGCAGACAAAGTTTGTTTTACTCGAAAGATTTCGTGTTTTGTAGTACCCCCAGCGCTTGTCCAGAAGCAAACGATGCTTTATTCACTGAGACATTAATCGGTTAAAGTTAAAATGTTGATTACCAATCCAAACCACGTATTTTCCTGACGTCTGCAATGACATCACAAGAAAAGGCTCGGAAGTGTGCTGCGGAGCCTTGTTGACCGTTAGCCCACCTAGATGGCGCCACCATACTATATTGGGTCGTTTTCTACATTTGCTTTGTTTTTGACCGCACTTGTACTTAGCTTGTGTTTGTTAAGGTATGGAACAACCGTTTCGTGAAACATGGTGTCCGCTCGAGATTTTCGGTCACGCAAGACGCCATCGCTTACGCCAATCGGCCAGTGTCGTCTGAGACAACCGCAAAGCACCGCAGTAATGAGCAGCTAAAACAAGCGTAGCGCCCGCAGTACGAACAGCGGTACGCATCGGTACTTCTATGTTTACGTGTACTTTCATAACTTCCACTGTTTACCCCACCATTCTTACTGCTACGTAAAGAATGAGCGCTCAATGTAAGCGCAAAAAGCTCGTTCGGCAAGTTCATAAGCCCTGCCTAATTTGCGTTTGCTTTTGCCGGCCTCAGCCAATCGCACGGCTGTGCATATGACGTCATAGGTTCTAGTGCAGGAAATGAGCTAGTGGCCATGGTCATTCCCTTTTTTCCTAATTATAAAGTTTATTTGAGTTAAGTTTACGTTAAAAGGGGTGTCGGTATGGTTTTAACGAGGCAATCTTTCGAATAAACAAAACTTTTGTTTTGTCTGCATGGCCCCTTTAAACCTATTTACTAAAACGATGTTGGCAGAGGTTCTAACGAGGCACATGTAGTTTGAAACTAGAGATTGACTAGAGATTGTCTAGAGATGCAGTTTGAAACTAGAGATTGTCTAAACGGGACACAGCGAAACTCTTAGTCCGCGTAAAGCTGGGTCTACAATTGAAAACCTACAATTTTATACTGCCCGCCGAACCGCATGAAGTGTTTTAGTCTGACCAATTGTTTTCGTCCCCCATTTTTTGCTTCTAGAATACGATACGCGTCGGTCGTGTGTGTCAGATTACCTCATTGCCGATGGTTATTGGCGAAATATTGAGCGTTAATAGTCCCCCAGCGAAGGAACGAAGTCAGCAAGGAATAAAGGCAAATAAAAATAGCAGGTTGAAGAAGAAAGAAAAAGTACGCAGGAATTTTTCGAACGCTCCCGCGCCTCGCATCGAGCTCGCACAGCAATCAATAACACACTGTTGTTCGACGAGAACTTTTCACTTTTTCCTGGAGATACAGCCATAAGCCCGGGGCAGAATCGAGGCCTTCTCTGCTCCTTCTTCGCTGTTCTCCTCCGGTCGTCTTCTCCGCCCTCAACTTAAAGATGAGGATGGGGGAGAGAAGGGAAAAAATGAGGCGTGTAGCTTTAATCTAACTGAATTCCGGGCGCGCGCAGTATTATAAACGGCCGACGGAGACGCGCTGGGCAGATGCGCAGCGTCGCGGCGGGACGCGCAAAATTTTAAACGCACATTTCGAAACGAAGCGCCGGCGGCAAAAGGAGCTCGCGCCATTGGGTATTCCGGAATGAGAAATACGCGGACAGCTCGAGGGAGGGCGCTCGTGATTATGCAGATAACCTCCTAAGCGCCGTAATGAGTTGAGACCAAGTCCATTTGCATATTCGAGAGACGCTCGAGGAGGGACCGAAAAAAAAGAAAACACGAGGAGAGCGGGAGAGAGGTCAGGGAGGTGGAGACACAGCAAAATGCGACGGAGCTGAGAAATGGATGAGAGAAAAATGAAACCAATAGTCGATGGAATGTTTGCGGGTCCACGCAATGTCATCTATATACGCTCCTGCTTTCGAAGAGTTCCTCCGGCGCGACCGGGTGATTCGGTTTCGCCGAGAGACGAAGGGAATAAAAGATGAACGCGGAGATTGCGAGGGCTAGTAGTAAGGCTGCTTATGCCTGCTCCGCCTAGGGCATTTCCTTCGCAGACGGCGGCAAGCTCATTCGAGATAGTCGACTAAGCTTTGAAAAAGGGGACACGTCAATTGCTGTTTTTTTTTTTTTCGTTTTTGTCATACCCCCTAATTTAGGATGCGCCGTTAGTTTGGGCTTTCGGTTAAAAAAAAAACAAAAGCTCTCGCTTCTCGTAGCCTGGATGAAAAAGGCTTCTAACATAAAAAAGTAGGCACAAAAAATCACCCCTCCCCCATACTTCCCCTGGTAACAAAATGAAAACCAAAAATGAAAATATAAACTATGGAAACGAGAATGTGGGACCGATGAAAAGCGGAGCCGCGGTACTACCAACTGAACTTCAGCTCGCCAGCGTCTCTCTCGCAATCCGAAATTAATTGTTTCCATAAGAATCATCCACCTAATAAATAGAAAACTCCACTTGCTGAAAAAGAGAAGAAGAAAAAACGACTCGACGACGAGGACCACAAGCGCCGCAGTAGGAAAAGCGCCAAGAAAAAATCGCAACACGGCCTTGCTTCCCCTGTAATTCGGCAATAGCTAAGCCGAAAACTTTTTCGCGAGCATCTGCGCAGAAATCAGTTGCCGCAAGAGTTTTCACCCCGAGGAAGATAATTACGAAACGTAACTGAAACCACTTCGCTGAGCGCTTCGAATTCTTGTCATTCCGCCGATATGAAAGCAGTTTTTCAAGAGCTCATTTTTCTGGATGGTGATAAAAACAGCTCTCCAGCTTTGTTATTTATTTTTTTGAACTACAGGTCTCCCGAGTTCGTAGCGAAGTTTCAACGTTTTATTTTCCGACTTCGACGCAGTCATTTAGATCTGCCGCTGCAAAGTAAGGAAAGGTGGTGGAACAAAGTTTCCTAATTCCGGAAGTTCCAACTTAACATCATCAACAAAAAATATATATATATAACGGTCAATAAACGTTAATGCAAGGAGGACACGCAGAAAGTACATCTTTAAGGTTCGGGACGAACGAATACATTTTTACCGCGAGCCGCTACATTTCGCATAGAAACCTTAGAACTACGCCGAGAACAACAGGCAATGTAATTGCATTTGGAAATAGCGAACCAGAAGCGGCCTCCCCCACCGAAAGAGGTGATCTGTGATTAGCACGACGCAAATAGTACTATATATATATATATATATATATATATATATATATATATATATATATATATATATATATATATATATATATATATATATATATATATATATATATATATATATATGATGCGGGTGGGAGCATCGACACGCGGTATTTTTCATATTTCGCGGGGTTTCTTTATGAGTCAGAATAAATGAATACGCAATTAGTTAGTTACTGAAAATACCGCGGTTACATGCCTCTCGTAGGTACAACGTTAGATAATTAATTACAATTAACTGATTGAATCTCATTAACAAACAAATACTGTCCGCTACTCCGGTGTGGTGGAAACATTATGCGCTAGGTTTTCTTTGAGTAACGGTATTGCTCTTTTTTAAAACCTTGGTGCATGGTAGCTGGGACACCCGTATATATATTTGTTGGCGCGGAAACTTTTGGGCCCACGGTACGAGCATGCGACAGTGTACGTCAGCAATGCATACGCTTGCATAGATAGCTTCGAATTATATAAAAAAAAAAAGAATTCATGCTTGCTTCGTTCAAAAATAAATTGTTCTTTTTTGTGTGTGTGATTACCACTACTCTACTTTCTGTCAAGTTCGGAGTCAGAGAATCGCAGACGCATAACGTGAGTAAAACTCGAGATTCTCCTCCTCCTGGCGCCTTTCCCAGACTTGATTTGTTAGTCCGCTCTAGACAGCCGAACAAACTTCTTTCCCATTACTCCTTTTCTTTCTCTCCGGTATATCTACTCCTTCGTTCACTTTGAAGGGAGGAAAAAAGCTGGAGGCCACTTTGGACGCGGCAGATCCGGCTGTAATTCTTCATGCGAGCTTAGCTCACTGCACACTCCTCATAAAATGGATCAGCAATCATCGCGGCTCGGTACAACTAAGGGGGCCGCTACTGCTGCTGCACACGGCAGTCTGATTTGGCCACACTGTACGTGACAGTAAATTAAACGCCAGAACAGCGGTTGTGCCGTGAACGATTCCCCAGGTTACGTCTTCCACTTCGCACCGCCCCCCCCCCCCTTTTCCCCCGCCGAAAATTGACGTTGGCGAAGGACCCGATCCATTTATCTAATGCAGTACACACTCACTCACTCAAAACCAATGCACATTGCTGGTTATGACGTACGGAACTGAAACTTGGCGCCTTACTAAACAACTAGAAAGCAAACTTAGGTCGGCTCAACAGGCCAAGGAACAAATAATGTTAGGAGTAACACTCAGGGACAGGAAACGAGCTGCCTGGATCAGCAAAGTAAAGTAGAAGATATCACTGTTAAAATAAAGAAAAAAAGAAATGGACTTGGGCTGGCCACGTAGCGAGGTGAACCGACAACCGGTGGACAATTAGGGTAACAGAGTGGATACCGAGAAATGTGTCTAGAAGAAGGGGAAGGCAGCTAACTCGATGGAGGGATGAAGGAAACTGTGGACCCGAGCAGCGCAGGACAGGAGCAGTTGGAGGTCAGTGGGAGAGGCCTCCGCCCTGCAGTGGACCTGAGTGGGCTGCTGATGATGGTCACAATTACACGCTCTTTCTAGAGCCAACGGGATGACAAGATGCCTAGCGCATCAGCGACAAAATGCAGGCGCAAGAATGCCGACCACGTTTACGCGAACGCGTCAGGTTATTTACCAGCGGAAACGGCGGTGATGTAACGGTTTCGACATTTTAAGCGACTGACTGATGGTTTGAGATAGTCGGCGAGAGCAACTGCATGTGAAAACTAGACTAAACATCAACTGCTCACACGCAGCGACTACGACATGTCAGTTGGACAAGAGAGAAGTGCTGCCGTTTGTATCTTCGATTTCTCGCATAACGATAGAAAATTGTCGATCTCCTCTTCGCTCGTTTTTCGACGAACCTGTTGCTGCGGTCCCGCTTCTCAGGCACCACCACACACCTATTGCTCCGATTCGATGGTGGTGCTTTATACATCACAATGAAACAACATGCAATGGGTATATACAGGAGGAGGTCCCGAAGTCAAAGTTTTGGTATCTTCGGCTGATGCAACTGCACATGCACGGCTACATCCCACTCTTCGACGATCCGTTGCTCAAAGGCTGAATGTACCAGTCAGAAGCTAATGCATACCGACATTACTGCCAAACCGTCGCCATCGACGCAGGACAGTCCGTAGTACTGCATGATAACCAGAGGCGCAAAAAAAAAAAAAAACTGTGTTTGATTACTCTGTCATATGAATCGGTAAAACACGAAAGTGAAATGTGCGGCGAAATCTGCAGCTGAGCATTATTTGCGGGTCGGCGGCTGTCTTGTGGGCGTGCTTAGAGAGCGAAGTCCTGCTGGCGGGTCGCTACGGCAAAGGTGTACTGGCGTCATTTCCGTGACGGATATGACGTCAGTGAAATCTTGGTGAATACCGGCATAAAACACTTTCGTGTAAAATATAAAACCCGAAAACGAACAACCCTGAGTATAACGTACTCTTTAGTACTATAGGTTGCTTCCCCGCAAGAAGACCCTGTGTGCAGGGGTGCACCCTGTACAGGCCGCTTGCCTTGTACTGGCGTCATTTCCGTGATGTCAGTGAAATCTTGGTGTATCCGGCAATAAAACTTTTATGTGAAAAAAAAAAAAAAATCTCGATAAAGCTTGCATCAAGTTTTCTAGACAAGCTGTGCGGTAAAGCCGAGTTTGGTGCGCGTTTTGCAGCAAAGCCTACATCACCTCGAAAACGGGTTTGACGGTGTCTACCAATCTAGAACGACGACGTAACAGTACAAGTCCATGTTCATGCATCTGTAACGGACGGCGCCCTATCCGTGAGGTGGCCCCATGGAGTTATTAAACCGGGGACAGCCACTGACCAAGGCGACTGCTCCAATTGTGAGCGTTTTTTGCAGCAGTGAAGTGATACGCGGGCTGAACTGCAATTTAAAATACATCGCATCGCTTTGGCATAACCACGGCCACTTCACCCGCATTGTGGCAAACTGGTGTTAGCCACGGATGTACTTCCTTCACACTGGGGGCAAAATATCCCTCGTTTCTTTTCTGGACTAGTTGTTTGAAAGCGAGGCTTCTTACGACTCACTGGTGGCGTTGAACGCGGAAACGCGCTACAGGAACGTCAAATTTACACAACTGGAGGGAACCTGCTGATGATGATGAAACGCGGTGCCTTACTTGTGCCGTCATTTCGCCAAAACGCACAGCAGGAAAGCCAACTTACACAATCGATCGGCATCCACAAAGGCACACAAAGCGCCTCAGGAGAAATAAAAAAAGAAAAAAGAAATCAAACCTGGGTCCCTCGCCTTATGAAGCATCCGATAGCGCCACACCGGCACGGTCGAGGCAGTGTGGATTTCGAATTCGATTCATATTGCGCGGGTGAAAGCTTCGCGTTTTAGCCGCCTTTATATTGAGAAAGGAGATTTGACATTTATCTCAATTAAATCCTAGTTTTAACTTTTCGCGATATTGTTGTTCCTTTGCTTCAAGCACATAAAGAAGCTCCACAACTGCGAGAGGCAAAAATCTGGTGGAATATTAATTTTTCCCGAATACACAGCGCACTAAGTCCAATAAGGATTACCGCCCGCAAAAGGATCAACCGTGCTTATTTGTTTCTTACACCGCGAGAGTGAGGAGACACCGACGCTCAGGTATACACGCGGTAAGAACAGCTACCACGGCAACTTCGAAAGAGATGAGGGCGACCCGAGCAGAGCAGCAGGAGGATTTGCCCCTTCCTGCCGCTCCCATGCCGTTGGGCAGCCGCGCGTATCTAGCCACTTGGGAAGATGCTGAGACGGTCAATGGGTCGCCAAGGGTGGCGGCAGAGAAAGCCCCCGAGACAGAGGGGCGGAAGCCCGGATAGGAGGCGAAAAAGGCGGGCCGAAGAGAGAGCGAGACCGGCACGGCTGCTCGATAAACTCTTCATTAGGGCTCCCGGTCCGGCCCATTCCATTACGCGGTGGGCCGCGCCGATGGCGGAAGAGACGCGCGCTCTCGTCTTGGAAGGCTCCCGCAAGAAGAACCTGCAGCGGCGACGACGCGCCCATACATCAGCGCCGAAGCAGCGATTTGCGTCGTGCGTGACGCGCGCCCATTTGCTGCTGCACAGTGCGGCCGCCGTTTAGTGCACGTCTGCCCGGTTCCCTGTCAGACGGCGGCCGCGGTAACAGCGAAAATGGACCGGAGTTACAGACCTGCCCGAGGTGATGAATACGCGCGGAAGAGCTCGCGCCAGGCCCGGCGTGAAGTCGAGCGAATTCCGAGCACGTTCTCACTCGTTGGTGCCGCGAACGATGCCGCGGGGGAGGGACTTCGATCTGCACCGCATTTAGGCGGCTGCATTACGGGAAACCAGATACTTTTGAAGACGGCTAACCTGGAAAGAGCAGTGATACGTCGGGAGCTGCTTCTATCTCGGCCGTAATGGAACAGGCTAGACGATAGTGAGGCAGGAAAAATGACTGACACTCGGTCCTCCTTATATGATTAGACAGCGAAGCTGGCAAGGCAACAACAAAAATGGTATCACGAGGAAAAGGACAAAGGCGCTCGGAATTGCAATTTGACAATACTTTTTCTTCCCCAGCATAATGACGGGTGCGCAGTGCCAACGAGTACAAGAAACAATACGCGACTTTTCCAGATTTGCGACTTACATTCTTCTGGATAAGCTTAATGAAACTTGGGAGGACTACAGTTCAATCCCAGCACACAAACACGGGGATAACCATTCCATAGCAGCTTAGTGACGCGGAGGGTATTGCTTCAAAACGGCGGCTTCAGGTTATTTGCAATAAGATTCCGATCGATGAATATTTTTGGTAGCTCCCGAAGTAAGACTTCCCACGGATAACTTCCGCAGTCGTATCAGCAGTCGAAGCTGATACATTTTGTTTTATGATAGATGGGATAAAACACTATTTACATCGGTTTTCCGCAACCATACTAACCCCGTCGTAGCCCATGGAATTCCGAACTGTTTACAAGACAGCGGTGAACTAATACAAGAAGTAAATGAAACTGCGCGCAATGTCGTCGTAACGGCTAATCGCACCACAACCCTCTCCAATACATCTACACAACATTAATAGTTCCAGAGCGTTTGCAAAAAAGCTGGCTTTGGTACAAAGTGAATTCTGCTCGAGGACCCAGCAGAATAGTGACATACAGTAAACGTTCGTTACATCGAAGTCCTGACGACTGGAATCTGTCTTCGCTTTAAGTAGTACTTCATTCAAAGCGGGCATGGTTAGCTCTGAGTGCACTGCACTGGGGACCATAACACTTCGAATAAAGCGTAAATTCGAACAGAGCGATTTCGTTAAACGAGGGTTTACTGTACATACGGCTTCGCTGTAGCTGAAACTGCCTTTAGCGCCAACGTTGGGGTCATGACATGCCTGGCGCGCTTTTATAACCAAGTGAAACACTGCAAGTCTCAAACAACTTCATTTCTCAAAATAAAAGCGCTTCCTACCGAGGCTAGTTTGTCGGTATACGAGTCGTTTTTTACGTTGTTACACGTATGGAGGGGTCTGATGAAGCTTTAAACACTTTTGAACGCTTCTTGGCGCTAAAGAAATGTGCCCTAATTACACGTGACGTGCACGGCATACACCGCCGATCAGGTGGGATTATTAAATTAAAGACAGTAGAAAAAGATCACATTTTGCTATTTTTTTGCAATTATTTCTGCATACCCGTCAGCAACTTCGCTCTGGCGGTTGACCCAGCCGAAACTATTTAACACACGCGATACTTCGCGCAAAGTAAGGCTTTCTTCGAGCACCACAAGCGGAAAATATGTTTTTAGAACGCCCTGCAATTTGAGGGAAATTAGCTACAGTTTGTACGTTCCCACACAGTCAAGCTTGACGGCTTCCATCGCTCCGGTAGAATCTTCCTCTTCGCGATAATTCGGGCAAACCAAACTTTCACTCCTCTGAATAAGAACTGGGCTAAATTACTTCGAACGGCACGTTTTAACTCCCGACTAACTAGTCGTGAAATAACCTTGATGAGCTGGAAAGTTGAACCCGACCGGTGCACGGAAAAGGCATACGTCTTCCGTTTTGTATAAGTACCAGGTTGTCGACGTCTAGCTTGCAAGCGGCTAATTTTTTTTTTTTTCAAATATTTTTTTAAATGTTTGCAAACTTCTCCTTTTAGAAAATGAGGGTGTTGCTTAGTGATGGAGATTATACGAGAATTTATGCGAATTAACGACCGCGCCGTTATGATAACGCGTGAAGTATAAAAAGTTCGCTTTTGCGCAGAAAATGCGATTCGCACAGGAGACGACTTTCCTACAAGGCACACTTCTAGAAGAAAATGAAACACGCTTGCGAAGTGGCTGGAGTCCCGGTACATTTGAGCACCAACCAAACGCGACGCCTCAACGCGTGCACGAAAAGGTGAAGTATGGATAAAATATTGATATCTTTCTTTTTTTTTTTTCAGAAACACAGAAACTTCAAGGCGTAAAGGGGCCACGCAGACAAAATACAAGTTTGGTTTATTTGAAAGATTTCGTGTTTTATAGTGCCCCCCACGCTTGCCCGGCAGCACACGATGCGTATTCACTGAGGAATCAATCAATTTAGGATAAAATTTCGATTCTTCCACCAAATCGTGTGCTTTCGTGACGCCTCCCATGAAGTCACAAGGGCGGGTATTCAAACTATGTTCCAGTGCGTCATTGTAGCTCTGCAGCCTTGTTTACCGTCAGACCTGCCAGATGGCGCTATCATACTCATCCACGGACCGTTGTCCGCCGTTGCTTTGTTTTTGACCGTATTCGCACCTGGCTTGTTTTTGTTAAAAACTAATCGTTTCGTGAAACATGGGGTATCCTCGACAAATGGGGTCACGTAAGGCGACGTCGCTTACGGCAATCGGCCAGTGTCGTGTAAAACAACTCGAAAGCGACGGACTGATGTGCAGCTAAAACAAGCATAGTGCGCCTAGTACCAACAGCAGTGCGCATCGGTACCTCTACTTTTACGTGTATTTTCGTAACTCCTTGTTTACCCCTCTATTACTGTAAAGTGTATGTGCAATACATTTAGGCGCACAAATCTCATTCGGCAAGCTTACAAGCCCTGCCTAATTTGCGTTTGCTCTTGCCGCGGCCTCAAAGAATCGCAGAGTTGGCGCGTATGACATCATAGGTTCTGTTGCGGGAAATGGGCTAGTGGATCGCATGGCCATTCCCTTTTTTTTTTCCTAATTATATAGCTTATTTGAGCGAAGTGTGCGTTAAAAAAGTAGTTTCAGTATGATTCTAATGAGGCAATCTTTCGACTGAATCAAACTTGTGTTTTGTCTGCATAGCCCCCTTAACAATCGATGAAATACAACACTGTGGGCGATGAAGCAAAACGAAAGGTCAAGGGCAGGGGGGGGGGGGTATTTTTGCATACGCAAACAAGATAATGACAAGAACGTGAAACACCCTAGTCGAACATTCTCTTCGAGTTTGTATGGTGAAGTCGACTTCTTATAGTGACAACACTTTGAAGTGCTCAAGCATCTGTTTTTAGAACTGCAATGGCTGTGCATCATCCCACACTGGCCTCGCATACCTTTCACTTTCCCAGCAGGGTTCTCCCAAGTTTTAGTCTCGAATCTGTCATTGTCAGCGGTTATCCTTTCCACAAATGAAGCAGCTAAACTAATCAACAACAACACATACAGTTGTTGTTGATACAACACACAACACTACAACAACGCATACAGCACGGTTACACACGTTGGCTGACGTCACGGAGTGAATGACCCGGCTACCTTCACCGGCCGAGACCGTAGAGGCACGGCCCATTCGACCATGCCAAGCCACGCCGAGAAGGCGATGAGAGCAGCGCGCACACGCCACGTGCAACTCACCTCGAGAGCGCCGAGGCCGCCGTGGGGTTCGGGATAGTGCGGCTGCTCGCACTCGAGCGCCGAGGGGCCCAGCCAAGTCGGGCCAGGCGGGGGACAACGTGGACGGGGACGCCGCGGCGCCGGAACGAATTTCCCCTCCCGGGCGCAATATGCGTTGGCACGACTCTCTAATGGAGGAGAACCGGCGGCGGGGCGATAAGCATCCGGGTCGGCGGCGGCGACGACGATGAGCGCACCTTGTTGGGCCCGCACAGCCGAGGGGATCCGCGAATAACACAGCGCCGCCGAGCGCGCTCGATTAATTGCCCGCGCGGGGACAGCGCGCTGCGCGCCTTCGACGCGCCGCCAGCGCCTTCTTCCAGGGAACCTCGGCCAGAACAATGGTTCAAAATAGAAGCCCAAGAGCTGGAGGCGAGCTCGCAGCCGAATCTCCGTCCTCCGCGCGTCTGCTGGCAGTGAACGCGCGGGAGGCCCCGTGCCGCCGCCGAACCCGTTGCGTACCAATCTCCGGAACAACCCTCTCTCTCCTCCCCCCTCGGGCCGCCGCCGTTGTGCCGCTATTTTGGACGCCGGGAGGAGGGCGCCCCTGGCACCTGCGCCTCCCCAGCCACTCGCCCGGCCAGGACGGAACCAGCGGGCCAAGAAATCACGCGCCCGTGCCTCGCGGGCATTCCGGCCCGACAGATGCGTGCGTCGCTGATGAGAAGAATGGCACGGCCGCCGAGAGATGCGGACGCCCGGCAGCACGCCTCAGACTCGGGAGCAGAGACGAACTTCCGAAAGGAATCCACAACCATGGCCATACCAATGGCCAATTTGCTATCGCAGAGAAGAAAATCAAGCACATGTTACGCCCCCACGTATACGTGAATAAATATTGCCACAGAAGAATGACGGATGTCTCCCCAAGTGTGAGCGACGCGACTACGAGCGGTATAAGGAGCAGCGCTCGTCGCAAAGGGCTGTGGTCGGCAATCCGGTGGCACGGGGTGCGGGGTGCAGATCGTCACGCATAGACAGTAGACAACAGAGTGAAGAGCAGATTAAATATATCCCGCCTCAACAAGCTGAACAGTGATGAGCGATGCAGGAAGATTGCGAGCGAAATCCCTTTTCTTCACGAAGAGTTCAAATGACTCGCGTAACAATTTATGCTACCCGCCGCGGTGGCTCGGTGGCTAAGACGTTGCGCTGATGAGCACAAGGACGCGGGTTCGATTCCCCGCCGCGGCGGCCGCTTTTCTGATGCAGGCAAAAAGCGAAAACGCCCATGCGCTACGAGATTTCGGCGCACGTTAAAGATCCCCAGGTGGTCAAAATTAATCCGGAGCCCTCCACTACGGCGCGTTTCATCGTCTGCGTTGCATCGGCGCGTTAAACCCCCAAATCAATCAACAATTTAGGCTCGAAACAATTCCTTCAAAGGAGGAATTTCAGCCTGATGCTTTCCACTGTCAGACAGCGTCCATTAAGGCATTGTCCGACTGCCTGCTAAGTCGGTACGTGGGATCCTCAATTACGCGCGCCCTTGCCACGGAAAAGCACGCTTCACAGACGGCACACAAAATATAGAAAACGCAGTTTAGATGAAACTTTTGTGACAGCACACGAAGTATGGCGAAGAAAATGCCGCTAAGCGCTTCGATGTAAAAGCCGCCAAACTCACAGCGAACGATCATCCTTCATATAGAGTGCGCCGCATGATTCCCAGGCTGCTCTCACGGCAACAACAAAAGGTGCTTTATTGGGACAACAGGTTCCCACGAATGCCCTAAAAACGCAGCCCATCGCGTTTTCCTGCCCAAGTACTCCTTTCGGTCGCAGGGACGCGGCAGAGTGCTCCGCCTACTTAACGGGAGCCGTGCGCATCCCGACCGGCCAGCGCTATCTTGGTAACGAACTGCGGGGAAACAGCCCGCCCCTCGGGATTTGCTCGGCGGCCAGGCACGCCACTACAGGCGCTCCACGGACGCCACGGCGCGCATATCGTGCAAGAAGAAGCGCCACCACCGCTAACGGAAAAGGGAATTGAGAAAATGGAAGGCGAAGCACCCGAAAAGCGTCGAAGACCAGCAAATGCAAAAGCATCGCACGCACTTCGCGGAGGAAAATTTCCAGTCCGGCACGTGGCGCTTGGGCAAGCGGCAGGGTGCTACAAAAGTGCCCGCGCCAGAACGCGACCGCAGCGGCAAAAGAAAAAAAAGAAAAGCTCCGAAATGAACAACGGTGTTCGCCGCAAAGCGTATAGGGAAGAGAAGGCGGTGAGCACGCGTGTTCGGATTTCGAGAGCCTAAAAGCCATTCTTCAATCTTGCCTTCCCCCCTTCACCGTGGCAAGGAAAGCGGCGTGCAAATATGGCTTTTTTTCTCTCTCCCCGTCCCCACCGCAAGTCCTCTCCATCCCGCACACAGTGAGTGAGAGAGAGAAGAAAAAAAAAATGCGACAGGTCAGCTTGGATGCCCCACAGGAGGCATCCAATTCCTGCCGCGTCGCACGCATTCCGGTGCACTTAGGCAGATTCGGCAGCCCCATTTCGGCAGACTTTAAAAAGCAAAGAGGAACAGAAAGGAAGCAACTCAGCCACGCCGTGCAATAACACGAAGCGCCCGATGCCTGCAACAAAGGCGGTCCCGCCGCGCGCACGGGTCCGCTGGCAACCACCACCCACCGGCCGCGAGCGAAGCGACACAAAAATCTGGAGTGCGAGCAGGAGGCATGTATAATACATCGTTTCGGCAACGATAAGCATCTTTCATGCACGCCCGTTTAGGCGGCGGCGGCGCGCGCCCAGGGAGCTTGCGGGAAGTCGGCGGGAAAAGGAAAGGTAATCCCGACGTAGTAATCCTCTCAGGGGCCTCCTCCCTTTTATCTCTCTTATCCGACCAACGTCGCGTTTCCGAGCGGCCCGTACGTTTCTCATCCGCGGACGCCAGCCGCGCATTATTTATTGACGCAACCCGTCGAAGGAAGAACGCGCTGGCCGCGCAACTTCAAACTCGGAGCGTGCGGGGCGGGTACAAGGCCGCCGCTGCGACTCGGTACATTCTTTACCAGCGGAGGAAACTGTTCGGCGCAGTGGTGCCGAAGAAAAGCGGATGCGGCGGGGGCTCGCCAGGTCGGGCCGACCGGGCCGGCGCAAGCGTGTAGCCAACAAAACGAGAGCTACGTTTACTTTAAAGGCAAAGGTTACAAGGTCAGCTTGACCGACTGAAAAAAAAAAAAAAAAACCCGCAGAAAACCCACGAAGAGTGGAGTAACCGTGCAGCTGGTGCAAAATTTATGAACCTGTTTTACGTTGCACAAAACCGTGCCCACCGTGTTAAAATGACGAACACTCCAAGGTAGCGATATATTCTTGTTCGGCCGCGACCGCCGAACAAGAAAGGGGAAGATAACAGGGCTAAATGTGGAACACTCGCGTGCCGTATGTATACAGCAATAAGCTTAAGTGCCCTCTTCAAAGCGGTGAATCAATGCGGTTCTTGAGGTACGACCAACACCCCGACAACGATGTAGGCAGCGCCGGAGTACCAGGACACGCAGCGCCACCTATACGCACGTATACCGGATGCCCCGTCTCTGCCTTCAAAACTCCAATGGGAGGCACGCCGGTCGTTGTAAATGCGCTTGTAAGAGCTGCCGTACGTGAGGCGCTTGATCAAATTTTCAAGTAGAGTATTGCGACAGCGTTACTGTCTAGTCGCTTTCACCGACACGGCGGCCGCACGCGTGAGATCACCGCAACTATCACTCAGCAAAGGATAACGCATGCACATCCGCTTAACCCTATAACGAGCGTTCGTTAGGCCGGATTCAAACTGTTGTCGCAACTGTCGTAATATCTTTAAATAATGACGTCATTTCACGTCTCAGCCAACCGAACTGCGTGAAACGCCGTTTTTTCACGTCCATAGCGCACGATTTGGCTTTTGCGTCGGTAGTCTTAGGTACACGGCAAGAGCGCAGTTTCCGCCAATCCGCACTGGCGCTGCCTGCACCCAACTGCTGATCCGCATCCCTCGGCCAGGCTGCCCTCATCCTCGTCACTGAACAAGCAACGGCCGCCACGAATCTGGGCGCAAGAAAGACAGATAGGCGCGAGGGGAAAAAGAGAAGAAAAAACAGAAACAAGACCTTGCTTTTCAGCGTACTCATCCTTCGAGCTGGGCACGACGACGAGAAACTTTTTTTCGCTCCCAGTACATTTGTTTACACCGTAGGCTCGGGGAGAGGGCAGCATCGGCCGCCTGCCCGTATCATTTGTCTGCGCGGCTATTCCGGCCGCTCGAACTGGGGCTGCGGCGGCGGCTAAAAGCCGAGAAATTAGTCAAGTCTCTCCAGAGCCCCCCCGTCTGAGCCGTTCGAACTGAGGCTCCAGCGATGGAGGCTGATTCTCAACGGCGGGGAAGCACGCACACATAAAAAAGGGACAAGAAGGCAGTTCTGGGGCGCACGTCTTCTTATCAAACTGAGCGCCTACGGCGATGGGAGAGTTTTTTTTCGGTTCGCACTACCAGTACGCCAGCAGCTCGGATGGGTGGGCTAAAATGCCAGATGAACTGCACCGCCGCCAATTTCACTTCAATTTGTTTTGCATATATCTCGCGGAGAGATTCGCTTTTTTCTCGTGTGCGCGTAAGGTGTCTGCAAAAAGTTTCTCATGAGTGCGCACCATTAGTCACGGAGGATCCGCGTGTTCTCCCGTAATTAATGACCATTTCTGCGATTCGTCTTAAGGAACAGCCGTTCATGCTCTTCTTTGGCCACCATCCCTCATCGATGAGCACTAACCTGCCGCGTGAGAGCATAACTCAGGCTCAGTTAGGGCTGGGAAAACTTCGAAGCTATGGTCCCGCTGTCTGTCTGGTAAATTTCACAAGCGCGTTTCTCGAGTATACACTGCAAGCGTTACACAACTACACGTACCGCTTCTACTTGGGCTTTCCTGAAAGAACCAAGCGCCCACAAAGACACAAGCGAATATAAAATATAATTCGAACCTGTAGACATTTAAAATTTTTTTTTCTTATACAAAGAAAGATTTAGGGGTTAGGAATTTCAAAATGGAGTGACTTTAAGTCAAAAATTAGTAGTATACGCCGCCGTTATTTAAGGCGTCCTAATGCGGTGGCAATGAAATATCAGGCTCCCTCCTCGTTGCCGAGATGTTCTATAACTGTCTGCACGCAATGCAGTCGAACATCGGTAATCGAACTTCGCGTGGAATAAGCGTTTGTTTAAATAGAACGACGGGCAAACTTTAATTAGCAGTACAGCGCGCAATACCATCATAAGCGTTGCGCAAACATTTAAGTAGGGCCGTCCTATGTGTCCTCGGGAGCGCTAAGCCGATCACTGAGGGCCAGCGAGAAAGTACGTGAACACGGTAAACAGTTCAGACAGACAGACAGACAGACAGACAGACAGACAGACAGAGAGAGAGAGAGAGAGAGAGAGAGAGAGAGAGAGAGAGAGAGAGAGAGAGAGAGAGAGAGAGAGAGAGAGAGAGAGAGAGAGAGAGAGAGAGAGAGAGAGAGAGAGAGAGAGTTAACCCCACAAACGGCGGGGCTTGTTACTGGTGAGGGGAAAAAGGAAAAGAGAAGGGGAAGAAAAAGTACGTAGTAACAATGAATATGAGCGAGACGAAAAATGGAATCAATAAGGAAGGCCGAAAAAATTTACAGCATTAGGAGAAAAAAATAGGGGAATCTCAAGGTTATAGCCCCTCGGCCAATTCCGAGTCAGATATAGAAGTCAAAAGAGCGTTTCTTTCTAGTGCCGCGTCAGCGTGGTCCTTCCACGGTCCAAGAAAGTGATTATACAACTAAAGTGAAAGGGGAAATGCGTTCTTTCATATCCTTCGCCCAACGCACTTTCTATAAAAGAAATACCGCGAATCATGAGCGAGGCCGTGCCAAATGCCCTATTTTGTGAGTTTTCGTTAGTACAGAGCCCCTACAAGGCTCCGTAAACGCGTCTTCGAAAATTCGTGACCTTGCAGATTGTAACAAACAATCCGTGCCGGTCGCTTTAGTTTTTGTTTTTATTTTATCAGAGAAGATGTTCCCGACGAGAGCGGTGCATATGCAAACTGACTACGTCTGTTTATCGACGTAAGCTAACTCTCAAGTTAACTGCAAGTTAGCCTTCCGGCACAACAGCAAAGTTCTGGTAATCAGTAAGATACTTTTTTTTGTTATCTCAATGTTGCCCCGACTAGAAAGGCATCAGCGTCTTTCCAGAAGTGAAACAACGAAGAACGTCACGCATACCTGCCCAAGAAAGCTGAACGGCTCGAAACATCATTCTTCAGCCGACGTGATTGAAAAGGCATACCGGGACCAAAAAAAAAAAAAAAAAAGAATCGCCGCGGTAACGCGCAAAAACAAGGCGAAACGGAGACTGCTCTCACAGCGGAAAGATCCAATTTGCCGTTACCTCCGGTAACTTTCTTGGCGCAGGACGCACGGAAGCGTGCTCTGAATGCTCTCCTTTTAATAACACGTAACCTGCAGCCGAGAGGCCGCCGTGTTTTCAAGTACCCTCCCACTTCCCTCCGCGCACTCCCACCGCTATTCGGAAATTCAAGAAGAGTGAAGCAGGCCTGCAAGACCAAGTGCACGCCACGCGCGTATTTCCAGTATTTCCCGCAGATTCAAACGCTGCCCGTTCTGTGCAGATCGCGGCATCACGAGACGATGGCACCGAGGAATTCCGCTCTCTCGAAACAAAATGAAATCTGCGAACGAGCCTTACGGCAAGCGGGCCTGCCTGCCTGGCCGAGATCAGCGCATGAATTTCTCTCGCTCCGGTTCACGCGCCGCGCTTGCTTGCTCGGGAGAGACAAAACACGCGCAGCTGAGCACGGGGAATTCTCTTCTTTCCGACCAGGCACCGACCGAACAGCAAGCAAGCAAGCGCCCCGGGTTCGTTCCCGCTCGGCGCAAACAAAGGCCGTCTCTGGCAAGCCACTCACACGCACAAGAGCAACGAGTCGCGGTGCTTCTCGTTTTGCGTGTTTTTTTTTTTTTGTTTTGTTTTTTTCGTGTAAAATACACTATATTTGCTTTTCCACCTTTTAGTTTAACTCAGTCGGGGCGAAATTTTGTTCTGTTATGCGGCGAAGCATTTGGGAGCTGCGGGAAAGGGAAGCTAATAACCGCCAGAAAACTGTAATCCACTCAATAACACGTTTGCCAGACACAGCCTACCCGACCAAACACACAAAAAAATATCATTGGTACACTAATGCTGAGCCCCAACACAATCTACAAGTTTTAGAGTAGGGAAAGTCGCCCTCCTTTGTCTGCGCAGTCTACCATCACTGCATGGTCTAAGTTTCCCTCGCCATACCAAGAAGGCTCCCTCTATCACAGAAAGCACTGTGGCGACGAAACGGCGCTAACGCATTAGACGAAGAAACGTACTCACAATAAAATGCACCGTCGTCTCCTATTTAGTGTCGTTTACTCCCGAAATTATTCGCCAACTTGCCCAAGGAAACAACTCAACTAAAAAGCGCTCCTTCCCCAGTCCAGTACGTATTCGGCCGGAGCAGAATACTGGCCCACAGCTGAATTCAGGCCTTCACTCCTCAACATCCCCGCGGCGGCGGCGAGGTGAGCGTTTACAGTAGAGGGTGGCAGGATCTCCCGGTCCGTACAGGCCGGCACTGGAATTTGAACATCGCAACGCTTGAAACGAGGACTCAGACGAGCGATGGTATATCTTTCAGACATTAAATAGGATATCAGAAGATTAATGGAGGGTATGCAAGGGCAATCAGAGAGCTTTAAGACGTTGGATAGAGGGACCATACCGAGGTCATCGAGAAATTGACGAGCTTTGAGTAGGATTCTTGAAACACGACGTGTTAACAAGGAACGACGACTATGTCTACAGCACCAGCGAGACCCATGACGTTCTAGAAAACAACGATGCAATAGGACGCAACCAGTTCACAACATCGTTTCTGTAATGGAAAGACATTAAATGCAAGTCCTTACAGCGAACAAAAAAAAAAAAAAAGGTGGAAGGGGGGCAAATGTAAGAGCATTTTTTTCCCGCTAATAATGTCTTCAGCAAATTATAGGTATAGAACGTGGCGCGGCTGGTATTTTCATAAAAAGAACTATCATCGCCAGCCTATTTACGCCCACTGCAGGGCAAAGACCTCTCCCATAAAAGAACTATACTGGCGCTTTAAACATATCGACAATGGCGGACCACCGCTCGAGTCCTTGGTGCAAGTTGTACAAGGAGCTCCCGTGCGCGCGGATCAAACCCCAGAAACTTCGGACACCGCTCTTGCGCGCCCATCCTTCCGCGCACAGCCAAACGACACCATATTGTTGCACGCCTCGCTCTCACTAGAAAAGGTTCGCATTAGCAAAGTGCGCACCACGCGTCACAGGCATTTTCGCGTAATGGGCTAAAACGCAACCCCGTGCCCTCAAACACACAGACCGACCCGACGTACAGTTACTCTCGGCGGGACGTGCCCGGCCATCAGGAAAGCGGCTCGCCGTACATTTGCCACGGCGCGGGAACCGTTTCGCCAGAACAGTCAGAGAACAGACTTTGAAAGGGAAAGAGAGGAGGGAGATCACCGCGGATGTCCTCCGTAGCGACCAAGGGCGGCGAAAGTACGCACGGCCCAAATACGTGCGACCCGGCGGCCGTCGTCCCACTGAACATCAACGCCGCTGCGCACTCGACACGGCGCGCGAGGAGAAACAGTGCGACCTGTTGGGCGCCAGCGGCCCGCCAGGATTATTCTCCGCCGCATGTCGACCCGCGAGCGCGCGCTCGTTCCGGATTTATGCGCAGGTTGATTCCGCAGAGAGGCCCGAAACACAGGCCGGCTCGAAACAAGCTCGCAAACTAAATCTAATTTAGAGCGCCACGCCGCGCGCCGACGACTGCCGGCGTCGCGAGGTCCCCGGAGGTCGTTTGAAATGCAACGCTGCACGCCCGAGCTGACTATTTAACGCAGCAACCCGCGAACTGCGCACCAAGAGACGCCGTACGCAAACAGCCGGAGACAACAACAAGGTCGGGGAAGAAGAAGAGAGAAAAAAAAAAAAAGAAGAAGAAGGGCGCTACGTGAGCGCCGAATTATGCTCGCCCAGCGAGAACCTCGTCTGCTTAAAGAGCGCGCGCTTCAAAGCCGTTGCAGGCGGTTGTGCGCTGTCTCTAGCCGAGCAACGCCGCCGGGTCTTGTTCCCGAACGCGGCGTAAATTATGTACGCTTCGCTCTTGGTGCTTCGCTCGAGTCGACCTCCAGAACTCCGGTGACACCGCGTCGTGAGCGGCGCGTCGCGACGACAAAGACGCCGCCGTAGGAAACGGGTCAGGGGGGAAAAAACGGAAAGGTACTCCGCGGAATATTCACTAAGACAAGGCCCGCGAATTACTGCAGCAGAAGATCACTGCACGAAGCGGTCCATGTTTCGACCGAGCTTCTTTGGGTAAAGCACCGCTGAAAAAAGTTCATCCAACTTTTCGCACAGACGCCGAGGATTTGGGCTGCAGTCAGAGATGCTACTCGTACGGCTTCACCTTTAGGCGCAGACGCCACCATTTCTTTCAGTTACGACTACCTTGCGAGACACAAGGAACAACAACAACAACAACAAAAAAAAAGATCAGACCGCACATGACGCCAGAACTTCGGCTCCGGTCCAGTTTAAGGGCATCATCTTCTTCCGCACAAATCAAGCGAAAGAGCAGTGGCAAAAAGAAAGCTCCGGCCATGCATTATGCACGTGCTGACGCTCGTCCCGAGCTAGCGGCCCCCGAAAGCGAAAGTCCAAACGGCGCGGTGTGCCGCGTTTCAAAAGAACGAAGAAAGAAAAGAGCCCGCAACTCGGCCACATCGGCCACTAGATGCGCGCCGACCGCGCTCTAGTCGGCGTTTTTCTTGCCTTCTCCCTCTTTTGTGCGTGTTTACTCGGCTGGCCGGATGCCGAAGAGGCGCCTCTTCCTCCGCCCGTTAAATCTAGTTGGCGTTCCTCTTGGCCGCGCCTTCTTCCGCAAGGCGCAATTCCAGAGAGCACCAGTTGTGAATGCTGCATGCGCAACTTCCGTACGATGGGACGAACCGGAACGGACGAGGAAGAGGCTGCGCACGCCGCGGCCCGCGCGCCCGAGGGATAACGGGAAAGAAACGGACCTCCGTGCTGGGGTGTCTGAATGGAGCCATTTGCTCCCGCCGGAAGCCCATTCTCTTCACGTCTGCCGGCCGCGATGCTGTGAGCCTAATGAGGATGCCCAGGCTAGCCTCACCTGTAGAATATTTGAGCCGCGAACCTTCCCGGAGAAATAACCGTTCACATACAAAGAGGGAACGGGAGAGCAAAGAAAAAGGGGTGAATTCGACGTGGCAGCAGAGCGACTCATCTTCAAAGAAGAGAGAAACTCTGTAACGGATAAAAGGATCGGAGCCTGTAGAAATGACGACTGCAGCATCGCGCGTCAAACCGATGGACTAATGACGAGTTTATGATGCCGCTTCCTCGAATTTAAAACTAGTCAGTTATTACCTTCGTAAACCTGAAAGTGACAAAAACATCTGAATGCAGGTAAAGGAGTTCTGAGGCACACGCATATAACGACATTCGCAATTACCTTTAGCATTCTCCCCAAACGACACCGCCGGGTGTTCACCAACCTTCTAAGTTGCGGTTTTTGGTGGTGGTGGTGGTGGTTGTGTGGGATCAGGCGGGGTTAGCCTGGCTGGATAAGCCGGCAATTGCTCCGCCCGAGCTCGTCCTAATTAAGCAATGTTAGGGCCCTTGCACCACAAGTCCGCCAGTTCCGCCTCCTGACGGAAGCTTAGTGGAAGGCGCGACACGTCCCTGCGCAGCATCCAATATCCCCTACAAAAAAGACTATGTGGTCCAGAGCGTTGTGTGGGACTGCCAACTTCCGAATCCCTGAGAGCATTGCGGTCCGTCCGGGATCACGCTCTGGGCCGAGTCATTTAACAGCGGCTACGCGTGAAATTATTTCGGAGTACAAATTGGTACGGCTAAACCCGGTGAGTACGGCAGGCCAGGCATTATATCCCTGCGTGCAATAGTGACGTGTTACGTAAAGCTCCTTATGCGGGAGAAGCAATGGAGCGGGAGAAGTCGGTCTTATATTTCTCTGTTTCTTTTTTGTTTTTTGTTTTTTTTTTGTCTGCGAATACGGACTTCGACACTTGAATGTCAAGATGCCCACAGGGCATCAATTAGACGTACAGCGCCATCTGCAGGCGAGGAACGAAAAGGAGCAAGAGAAAAAAAAAAAGAGAAAACGACTTACTCGGAGAATCTGCCTGGTGAGGGTCGAGTGGGCTCGTTCGCGAAGCCCACAGCGTCCTGGGGGAACGGCGGCGCTGCGATACTGGCTGGGGGCTCGCAACTGCACGAAGGAGAAGGGGAGAGAGGCGACGACAAGGTGAGCAGGAGAGTTCCTTCACAAACTCGAACTTTACTGCCAAAACCCACCTCCAACATGTTAGCATTACGTGTATAAGAACAGCTACGACAGGGCCACGCCTCGAATCCCACACTTGGTGACAATAAGAGACGACTCGATAGCGCAAGACATCTAACATACAGCGGGCAACAGACAGAACAAGGACATGTCACCTAACGCGAAGAAGACGGAACGCGAGTGCGATAAAGCAGATATTGACCTTCGAGACGAGCGCTACAGCGCATGTTCGCACGAACACATGAGCGACGCGCGAGCTGTGCACACGTTTTCCGAAGAAAAAAAAAAAAAAAAAAAAAAAAAAACAGTCGCGCTGAAGATAATAGTATCAACAGTATACGGTTCATATGCCAACTCAGCCCCAACACACGGGCCGCGTTTCCATAGCGAACTCGGGCGCTTAGCGGAATAACCATGTCGGCGGGATATGTCGCCGCTTCTTCGTACGGCGCGCGGGCTTGCTTGCTCTTATATAGCGTTGAACGATGCGCGTTGGGAAAGCCATGACGACCGTAGCGCGATCGTTTAATGCCACGTTCGGCGTCAACTGTGCAAGCGCTAACTAACACCAGCTGCTAGTACGCATGCACGGCTTTTACGGGAGTGAGCGCCTGCTCGCGATAAGCCGCGTAATCACGACCCCGCCGTTAGAGATGCAGCATCAACGACAAAACGAAAGGACAACAGTCACCGATGCTCAAGTTCCAACAGCGATTTCCCGGACGACCCATTCGGTGCTGTCCGTACGGTGTGCGACTGATTGTTGCTCGTATCGCACTTGCCACCGAGTGAAATATCCGGGCTGTAAAAAGCATGAATCGCCGCGTTGTAAATGTAGAAGCGGGGCCCAAGAATCGGAATGCTTAATGCCAACGCGGGACTGGAATCATGCACCTCGTGCAGAAGACTGTTTCGCGGTACGGGCAATGGCGCACGACAACAGGGATCCCAATCGCTGTAATAATGAGGGGAGGAGACGCGCATAACAACGCCTCCGAAACGCCACCTGAAGTAGTGGCCAAGTAATGCATCCCGGTACTAGAAAAACAAAAGGGCGCCCTTTCTTGCGTGTCTCCCAGAAGGAATTTTATTTCTGTGACTACATCTTCCTAAAGCCTGTATTTCAAAAAAAAAAAAAATACAAAAACGATACATTCGATAATATAAAATTCCCTTTACGAGGAACCGGGTCGAGCACATAATGTAAAACGCTTGGGCGCGTTTTGGCCATAAGTATCGCTTGTACTTGTGAAAAATTTTAAAGGTCCGTCCACGCACACGTGTGCGCATGCTCAGAAGAGACAAATGGCGACGACGATGCTAAATAAGACGACGTGACGTATACGGCGTACGCGACCACGCACAGACAAATCTCCGTTGCAGCCAAGCATAGACAATATTCCGCGATAAAAATAACGCCGCGCGAATGGCAAACTTCCGTCTCGCAGTAGCAAAGTTACAAAGAACAGCCTCGAAATGAGAGCGCCATCAAGGCTCCCGCGGCGATTAATGCATGCCGCGGAACGCCAGCGTAAGACGTTCCCCCCGTCGTCCAAATATTGAGACCGGCGCAGCCCTTAATAGACCTGGCGGACTCGTAATCGTTTTCGGCGAAGGCAGGGCATTAAGAATGCCCAGCGGAGGCCAGCGGGGCATTCGCCAGCGGGCGCAGAAATGTGGCGGCATTGGCGCGCCGGTGGCATCAAGCCGATTCCGCGGTTTCTCGCCACAAAACCCGCTCCCTTCCTCCCTCCCAGTCCTCGCAGTAATGCTCGGTTGCCGCACGATCCCCCGCTTCTCCGGGCCTCAATCACCGCTCCCGGAATTCCCGATTGCAGGGGCGCGCGCACCGCTGGCCTGCTGCCCTAAGCAGACGCTGCGGGTCGCAACCACAGACGGAAGTCCGGCTACGACGATGGGGGAGGAAAGTAATCACCGCCGACTAATGAGTTATTAGTTGACCACCTTCTTTCCCGCTCTTCTTTATCTTTATTGAGGGGTAAGACTTGACGCAGCAAACGCATACGACGTTGCTCGTTTGGGACGCGTATGGGGTTAAGTTGCTCACAGCGGAAATCATGGAAGCTCGCACGACCTTATAGTTCGAGAACAATCTGTACACAGAAGTACGAGATTTGCGCGTGTATTTTAAGCAAGCCTGTTGCGGCGTTGCGAACAGGGACAGGTAGTGACGTAGCGAGATATAACCGAAACATTATATATGCATATATCGACAGCATGATAAGAAAACATTCAGATATGTTTAATAATATGCACAACACTCACACACAGTACTGAAGAGCTACACACCTTTTAAAAATATCCCGAATGGGTCACGCGTCTCCCGTCTTGCTCTTTTTTTTCTTCCTCCATCTACATCCTTGCAAGGTGTTCCATCAGAGCCACAAACGCTTATTTCCTTGAGACTTTGGAGGACTAGCCGCAACATATCTCGTCGACGAAGCCAATGTGCGTTGCCGGTATATAATCGATTTAGCTTACCGTATGCACAGTGTGTTCTGTGCGTTCCGTGCATACCATGTGTACCGCAACACGACTGGGCATGTGCGTTCCGGCATAGGGTGGCTTAGTTCCGCCAACGGGACGCCGACCCTAGCCGTGCCCAGTCGGGTCCCGGTACATACTGAATACACGGTACACACGGTACGCAAAAGCTCTCTCATGTCCTCCAAAGCGGCATACAGGACGGCTCTCTTTCGGAGCTCTTAGACAAAGCCAACCTCTCCGCCACATGACCGGAGCTGTGGCCAATGAGATGTCGGACTACCCTTGGAACACCACACGTTGAACCCCATGGCGATGATGCAAGATTTAGCTTTATAACCTAAAACCACACCGGTATTCTCGCCAAATTCGTCTAGACGCGGAGCCGCAATGAGACATTTCCCTTTTTAACGCAAATAAAAATCGCCGATATAATAATCAAAATGCGGGAGAGATGGAAATGGGGAAACGGCAATAAAATAGGAGGAGGAAGAGCGGTGAATCTGCGATGAACCGTGCCCAAGGGAAAAGAATATTCGGAGCTGAATATCCCTTCTTAGATGCAAATAAAAGGGAGAGTGTGATTAAAAGCAGGCGACGAAAAAGGGCCCATGCCATTCAGCTTTCGTTCCATCTTTTCCGCCCGAAATGCTCCGGAATTCCTCAGCCAGTGTCTCAAAGTACACGAACACGTACCCGCATCTAAAAGATGGAAAGGATAGTTGAAAAGAAAAAAAAAGGCACACAGAGGAGTAAAGGACGAGGCGGCACCGGATGGGGATGCGAGGAGGCAGAAACGACTCGAAGCTCTTAACAGTGCCGACAGCAGGAACGGATACAACCTTTTCCTGGGCGGAGACAAAAAGGAATTTCCAGATTATATCCCTCATATCTGCGTGCGTCGCATTTCCGAACGGTTTCGTGATTACCTTCCTGATTTGATGACCCAGTGCGTTTTCCCGCAGTCACTGTACTTTCTCTGCCTTTCCGTCCTTGTTACTTCTGTTTCGTTCCCGTAAAAGGCTTTCCGGTATGTCCCTTTGTGGCTGCTACAATAGGGGCTGCCGAAAGATTACAAAAAATAAATACTCGCAAAATTTAGAAAATTTCCGGCGCAGAGAAAAAGGTGAAAACAATTTAAAACGCCAAAGTGCGCCTATGAACAGTTGGTACCGCAGGAAGTCCCCCACGAAAGAAAACTAAGAGGACAGGCAAAAATTTAAAAATGTATTACACAGGAAACTCCAGAGTGAACCAACGATGTAATAGCAGCATAAGTCTCAAACGGAAAGTTTTATTAAATCGATTTAAAAAAGATTTAATAAATGGGTTCGGATTAAAAGGAGGGAAACGAACCGTAACTCAGCGCAATAAAAAATTCTTTTGTTCATGCGTGTCGTTTTCTTCTTTCCGGCCTCGAGTGAACAGAACACCGCTCCTTTTCTTTTTTGCCCATTTTTTAAAAACTTATCGTTCCTTTCATCCAACGACCAATTCAAACGGGCAGTTCGGCTTCATTGCACACCTAGACGTGCGCGCGGGTGCGCGGCGCGGTACTGCCGGAAACTTCCGGTTTAAAGCCGGAAAGAAGTAAGGAGACAAATCATCCTCTTCGTTCTCATTTGGAAGCAATCAGAACGGTGTGCTACTACAAATGCTATTACAGAAGTGTATAATCTCCTAAGGCATCTGCGCGCGCCCAAGAAGCCCATTCTGCCATTCTTCACTGCCTTAAGCTTCAATTCGTCGTCTTATAATTTTAAAGCGGCGACTGCAGAGCCTGCGTGAGGTGCTTAGCGACGTCCGTATATACTACAGATGGTGTGTGTGCGCGTGTGTTAATACATACATACATACATACATACATACATACATACATACATACATACATACATACATACATACATACATACATACACAAGAAAAGAAAACTTCGAACAAGGTAGCGACCACGATTGTTGCCAACGTTTCAGTAAATAGACTTGCCTTCGTCAGCGCGCGCGCCGTGTGTGTGTGTGTGTGTGTGTGTGTGTGTGTGTGTGTGTGTGTGTGCGTGTGCGTGTGCGTGTGCGTGTGCGTGCGTGCGTGCGTGCGTGCGCGCGCCCGCCCGCCCGCCCGCCCGCCCTGTATGTGTGCCTGTACGCCCGCCCTGTATGTGTGCCCTGTACACACACACACACACACACGCACGCACGCACGCACGCGCGCGCGCGCGCGCGCGCAAGCGAAGGAAAATACGGGGTAGCGAGCGTGATGGGACGCGCACGCGCACATTGATGTCTCGACACCAGCAGTGCAGAGTCGATGTCGCGGCGATGCGTTTTGCCAAGCGCTCGCGTGTCCCGGGTTATTTTGCCGCCGAGAGTACGCGCGCACATCATTTTGCTATTGTTAACCACATTCTAAAAACACCTTCAAATAGCCAAACGAGGAATGAAACAACAAAGTCATGCCCGAAAACGCCCTCACAACGCGCAGGATTTGCGCCCACAACCAATGGACGCATAGGAGTAAAAACCAATTCACCTTCAACAAAATTATTTTCGCATTTCAACGCACACATATCAGCGGCCTCAGCAAGAAACGAAGGTTTAGTTAGGGTTTCCATTTTCTGAGTCGGAGGAATACGAGTCCTCCACCCCGCTGATTAAAGCTTCGCTACCTCCGCTAGCCCAAGGGCAGGAGAAGTACGAACAGCAAGCAGAACTCTCGCAGCAGCCCACGGTCCCACGGCGGGCGGGATTACACCCAGCGCAGAGAGCGGGACTGGCTAGCTAGGCGGCGGCCAATAAAGGCGCGAAAGGTCGTAGCTGGCCGCGCCGTATAATCTGGGCGCCGCTGTCCGTCCATGCTATCCCAACAGCACTCGAGGCAAACGACGAACAAACCAGCCCACACACATACACGCGCGCAAGCACGGCTTTATTTGCGTCCGTCGCGTTGGTTCTAAGTGCTAATCCGGAGCCGCGCCGGATCGAGTAACGCAATTAGCCCGCAGCTAACGCGGTTACGTTTTCGCAGTGTGTCTTGCTGGCGCTGCAAGAGCTTCCAGGCTCGCTCTTTATCGCGCCTCCGCGCGCCCACCTCAGCACCGTCGGGTGCGCATAAAACCGAAACGTCCCAGCTTATGAGCTTCCGCGGATGGCACAAGCGAAAGTTAACTGGTGCGTCCCGTTTGTGGTGCTTATCTGGACCGGCATGGTAGATAAATGGGTAAGGAGCACTCACACCGTAAATTTTAGGCAAGCTCGCGCGCTTTACACTCTGTGGTGTGCTGATGTTTCGAGCTCATCTGCAAAATGAACGGCATTTTCTTTTTCGCCGCACGTTAAAAGAGATTACCGCAATTATTGTTAGGTTTGCCTTAGGCTATGCTCAGACTACCGACGCAAAAGCCATATCGTGATCTATGGGCGTAAAAAAAAAAAAAAAAAAAAAAAAAAACGGCGTGTCACGCCGTTCGGTTGGCTGAGAGGTGAAATGACGTCATTCGTTAAAGTTATTACAACCGTTGCGGCAACACTCTGAACCCGGCCTTACGAAACTGCTCCATATTGATTAAGGGCTGTGAAGCACTTTACAGGTATGTATAACACCAGTGTATTTTCATGTTTATATTGTTATGTAAAGCGCGCACATAGAGTCATTTATCTTGTCGCGACTATTCTCGAGGAGTTTGCCCATTCAATCGAAAGAGTGAAAACAAATAACCCTCTAAAGCCTATCACTCCCTTGTTATGGGACATGTAGTTACGTGAACTAAAATGCAGCGTCCATTCCGATCTGAACACCATTAAGTGTCAGTGGATAAACATTTATTATAACGAGATTCATGCCCTGGTGGTGTTGGTAGCCAACCTAATGGGTGGCCTCCTAAAGTCCGGGAATCCTTGGTCCGCGCTGGTCAGCCGGCCCGCCCACTGGTCGTAGGTTGTGCGAAGATTGGGGGTAGGAGATGGGGTTTCCTGGCACTCCCCTACCGCGTGGTACAGGGAGTCTGCCATAGGCAAGCTGAAGCAGGTGTTTTTTCCCACGATTTTAATATTTTTTGTCAGAAAAACAAACATTTTAAAGGTTTAAATATAGCCAGGTAGGGTGAAGAAATGCCGGTAGCGGAGTAGAGAGAAAAATCACCGCTAGCCCGATAAATAATAAGCCGAGAACCAATACAGTGGTCAAATTTCCCTCAAAATACATTTCCCAAGTTGAGGGGAAGAAATGAGAAAAACGCGCTGCGTGACAGCCTTATTTTCGTACTTAGAACAGTTAGAAATACAACGCGAAAACTAGAGGGCGGACAGGGAAACATAGCCCGACACGAGCACGAGCGTAGTTTCAGGGATCGCCTCTCAGGCCTAGTAGAGAAAAACGCGCCGCTCACGCGAGCCATGAAGGAGCGGCCTGACGTTATTGCGCTCTCGCATGCGCCAGCTAGACATTAGGGCACGTGTTAAAAAGTAAAACAAACAAACACGCACACACACACATAGCAAAAAAAAAACGGCATAGTTTCTCCCAAAATAACACAGCAATAGAAGATCAGCCCGGGTAGCAAACAACCCCAAATATAACCGCCGCAGGAATGGTCAATTTAATAGGAGATGCGGAATATTTCAACTCATCCTAGCAGACCCTTCCGTCGCCTTCCCTCCCCAATTGCTTTCCAGCACTGAAGCGATCGAGACGCGGACGGTGCGAAGTCTGCCGCACATTACGCGAAAGTGAAGGGGGATCTCCCAGTAACGGCCGATGATTTGCTGCATCCCATCGCGCGCTCCTGGCCGGGAAGTTTGAAGAGGCTCCTGGCAGCAGGCAGCGAGCGAGCAGTCAATCGAAACCGAGCCTGTAGCGTCGGGACAGGACGGCGACCGGCGCTGTGGAGAGCGAGGGATGCCCGCACCCTGCTGTATACACGCCGGATGCCTGCAGAACGGCCGAAAAGGGATTCACGTGCGGGAGCATTGCGCGATCCGCCGTTTGCCCTGGCTAACGGCATCATCGGCCACGCGGCCCATGAATTGGTAAACAACCTTTCCGGGCTATTTGGCGCAAAGTTCATCTCTGCCACGGCGATCTCACGCGTCCAGAAAAATATGGGCACAGCCGATCCTCTTGCGGCAGTTTCCAAAGCCAGCCGAGTTGAATAAGTCGCTGGACGGCGCGGTTGAAAACAAATGAGGCGGCAAAAATGCCGCTCCCCTTCGAATTTCCCCTCTTCCCCAAGGCGCAGAGAGCTGGCCCACAGGATGCGGGAGCACGGGTAGCAACGCGCAGCCGCAACAAGAGGAGCATGGAAAGGAACCGGTGTGTCAATAGCGAGCTTCGAAAAATTCAACGGCGATGACGAAACCTGATGAAAATCGGCAGCGGCGGCTGCGGCCGTTTGGAGAAATTGCAAGAGTGAAACGCGCCGACCGAAAACAAGAATTTATTTAGCGCCCCTACAGCGGGAAATAAGGCTGCAAAAGAAATCAGCAAGATGTCTGAAGCATTCGCCACTACGCCGGGGCAAGAAGGAGACGCTCCCTTTCCATCGCCCTCACCAACCGTGAGATCGGGTGGCTGCATCAGTTGTTACAAGCATAGCACGTGTCACCAGCCATGGCCGATCTAGAGCGCGCTCCAGAAAGGCTGTGCACCAGCAAGGCGCTTGAGAAGCTGCCCTGCCTTCACGTATTGCGTTATCGATCATTTTCCCATTTGTATTTTTGTCGTTTGTTGCGGCGTCAGGGTCACACAGGAACCCCCGCTTAGACGCTGTCGCTGCAAAACGTGCCACTGCGCCCGGCAACGGTTCAATACACGCGTCTGCGAACGCGACAACGACAATGGCGGCCGCTGTTAGATCCAAGCAGAGGAACGTGTCTTTTCTCAGGTTTCTGATACGACGTCAGGCTAAGAGACACACAGGCTATGTGCGTCAGAGAAGCACAAACAATGTGCGTATCTAGATACCGGTTCATGTTATCTTCTATAAGCATATATTCCGTTTTGCGAGAGTCGTTCAGGAGACATAATGAAAGAGCACAATTTCCTCGATCACGCTTCCCAGGAAACGCTAATGGTTTCGCAATTAAAAGGGGGCTACAAAGCGGTAGTTTAAGGCGCAATAACGAACAACAACCCTGACGCGTTCATTCATCCACTCATTCATTCTCTCTCTCGGTTGCTTTCTTTCTTTCGTTCTTTCTACCTCTCTCTTCATTCATCAGCCAGTCCATGTCCACTGCAGGACGAAAGCTTCTTTCTCTTGCTCTTCCTACAAATTCTCCGTTCAATGATGATGAACCTGGAGCTAAATGTGAAGAACGGTAACGGCTCTGGTCATTTAAACTTGGATCTGAGACTATAACGCTTAAGAAGCAAGAAAGAACGGCAATGCTGATGCATCCAGAACTAAAAGTAAGGCTACGCCAGGGGTCATCCAGGCAACCCTCCAGACGTGCGCACATAGGACATTCCGACAGACGTCGGCGAGAGCTACTAAGCAAACTTTCGTGACGTCAACAGTACGGCCACCCGAGAAACGTTATTCCCAGCGGTGCTTAACCACGGAAGTTCCCGCTTAACTGACGCAACCCACGAAAGTGCTCGGCGCGAGGCCGGACTTTTCGGCGAACTGCGAGTCTCAGCGCAGGTAACACAATCGCCTCCCCACGCACAACTCAGCAGCGACGATGGAAGAAACCGACTCTGCCGGCGGAGCTGAATGCGCGGGCCCGCTGCACCTGAGCTGGCTGCAAAATTAGAGAGCCACGCGCGAGAACGGTAAGCAAGTTGCACCGGCAGCAGAAGCGCTCCCCGCCCTCACCGCACCGTATCGCGCGCTTGCAACGGGAAACAGGGGCTCTGACGCAAACGTGCTCGGCGTGCCCAAGCCACGGCCGCAGCGCGCGCTTACATAAAACAAAAAAGGCGCTCCAACGATGATGCCATTACCTTTTCTTTTCGTCTTTCTGGCCAGCGCTTTAGCGTGGTAATCTTGTTGCAGGGCAGAACAACGCCACGCGCAGACACAGAGCGAGGGGGCCGGTCGCAGGACATCGAGCTGCAGCAGCGCGCCCTTATAGAATGACGTGAGCCATTCAGCGTCGCTTGCGGCCGCTGACTAGATCCGTTATACGATGGCACGGGATGAAACAATGGTTAACATGAAAATAACTCAAGGCGCGATGACGTCATGCAGCACGAGTTGATGCGTTCGCTGCGTGTGAAAGGGGGGTGCGAGAAAAAAAGGTGTCACGAAAGCGTTTTCGGGCGTTAAGTACGCAGGGCCTGCGCCGGGTTTAAGTAGCAAGACCATGATGCGCCAGTTGGTTGTCCAGTTGGTTTGACAAAAACTAAAAACAATGACCGCAGAAAAAAGAAGGGTACACAGACGTCAACAGACGACATGGGAGGGCGCTACCAGCACTTGGAGCTGCAGTTTAGTCGGGAAGAGTCACTGATATGCATGCGACAACGCCCCACACGCGCCACTGAAGGTGACACAGTCCCGCACACTAAATATGCTCATGCCCAAACAACATGGCGACTCCACGAGGAAAATATTGCGGATAACAAGGACGACATGGACATGTTTAAGGCGGTCGGGAGACCTGACAGGCGACGCTGCCGCCGACGCGGTTTTTCTGCTCGTTTGAAAACACGCTAAACAACTGTCGGTACGTGCGTGGGATGGCTGAGCCACACTCCAGTGTTTGCTGTGAACGGTATAGCTAAGCCTTGGTATATTCGATCCAAACATTCGTTAACGCTGTGCATAACATGCGGCCACGCTGTGTTTCAACCACGCAGTGAATTTGAAACCTTTCATTTTAGAGAACAAAAACCGCGAGGACCAGAGATGAGGAGAAACAGTAGGCAGGTAAACGAGAATCGGCAGGCCTAACGTATTACCATTTTGCACTCATGGATGACGTGGATATGTTGCCATTCAACCGAAGTTGGCTGCTAAGCATCGCAGAACGGAATATGAAATTCAATTTTTAGGCCAAATTCAATTTTGGGACACGGAGTAGAGAGAGGCGCGAGAGGCATGAGCTCGCGCACGGTGGGAGATGGCTTGCGCACCGAAGCGCGGGACGTGGAACGCGTCCCATGGTGCCGTGGCGCGTGAAGCAACCAAGACACGTGAGCTTCGCCTCCCACCACCACCACCCGCGCGGATACGGGAGAGACAGGCGAAGAAAGCGATGCGGAAAATGGGCGCCCCTCACACAACCAGCAAGCCGCGTGGGGAGGACGAGGGGAGAGGCACGCCGCACGCAACATCATTATGCACGACGACATTGACGCCAGAGTGGCGGAAAAGACAGGCTCCTCCGCGGCGCGAAGCCGTCGCATCGGGCACGTCTCCAGGCGTGTGTCAAGTTCTTTTTGACGCCCAGACCCGCGCGTTATTTCGTCCCCTCGCATCTGCTTTTTTATCCCGTCGCTCCGCGGATTCGCCAGGCCGGAGAAGCGCCGACTCATGCGCGGCCCGGTTAATTTAAACTGCGATGCACCAAGCCACATGGCGGCTGGGCGGGGGCCCTCTTACATCGAAGCTATTCTTAAACGCACGCCCGGTCCCCCTTCTCCCGTCTCTTTCTTCGGCGATCGGCAGCTGGCGATGCAGCAGTGCTAACGGTTACGGACACGTACGTGTTGACCCTCCTCCGCCCCAACTGTGCTCCCGTTTTAAGGGAAAATGCAGGGCCTGCGGGTCCTCCTCGCAAATTTCATGGCAGCCCTCGCTTGCAACACTGCTCTCGCCGCACTACAATTAAACCCGACAGGCGGCGCTGCTCGTTTCAGCATCCCTCTAGCCCAAGGCCGGCGCGACCTTGTGGCCAGCATTGTTGGCCAGCATGTGCGTCTAAGCACAGCCCTCCCATAGGTTAGACAGGAATGGCCAACAGCTGCTCCTTTCGACTATGAAGCATGCGGACCGTGACCCGACTTGTGAACCAATTGGGAAGCTTATAATGAAGCGGCAAAAAAACTGTGACTTGACTGCACAGATGAAACACTGCAGTTGCCGTTACGACATGCGAGGCTTTCACGGTGACGACCAGAGCGAAGAAATATCTTCAGCTCCGCCGGCTCTGCGGAACGCACGGCATTTAACGCAGTCTCTCCGCAAGTGCCCGAAGAGCATTTAATTCTGTGACTGCTTTAGCAAAATGACAAAAACGTGGAGCTTGTCAGACAAATAAAAAAAGGCAAAAGAAGCACTACTCATAGAAGTCCAAGTTACCGATCCTGACTATTCTGAAAATTAACAGAAATTCGAGAGAGAGCATAAACTTCTATTTAGAGCAGGGGAAACGTTGATGTCGTAGCATTTTTCTCACATTTTTTTAGCTGCCCTCACGTATTCAACTGCCTAAGACATTCAGCCGCGCATGCACGAGTCTTATGTGTTCGGGATTAACTCAATCATTGTTGGCCCCATACCTTTCGAATTTTGTAGCTGTTGTGCCAAAATATACAAAAAAAAAAAAACTTACTACCTATTACGCTGCACAAGCGTCAACCTCTAAAGGAAAGGTTGACGCACCGAAAAAGGGCACGACTCTTGTATCTGTTCGCAGCCATGCGCAAACCCGAGAAAAGAGTGAACACTCATCACATACGGGTGGCGTTTACGAAAATATGCGTAGGACATGGCCTCAAGTGAAAAACACCAAGTTATCGTATAGCCCCTGTTCAATTGGCAACAAACGTGTGGAAAGAAGTTTGCAAACAGTTTACTTTCGGAATAAAATACATAAAAAAAATACTGGCAAATTTTCGAGCAATATTACTAATAAAACAATTCTGCGTAGATTTTTAGGCACGTAGGAAATAGCGGTCGTCTGCTTCTATGTGAAACGATCTGAATAAATATTTGAAAGCGGGGCAGAACAAGGGTGTATACGCTGTAGTAGAAAAGTGCACTATTCCCACCGTAGCTTTCCCAGCCAAACCCGTAAAAGCGTCCGATAATAGGACGCTCATGGGACATCAATTTTTGACCCCAGCTTCCGACTGAAGTGTGTAGAACGATACATGCATACGCTGCACGCGATCTATTCTAACGGAAAACAAAAAACAACAAATAACATTCCTCTGATGCGTTATTCAAAACTTCAAATATCAGACGCGTAAAATATTCCGAAGTTAACCCTTCTCGGAGTCCCCGATATGGGTTCCTACGAATTACCTGCTTTACAAGACTACAGCAACCTGAAATACGCCGCCTGTAAAGGGTGCTTTGCCTGCATTACGGCGCTGCTAAGGAAGAAGAGGCGTTCCAGGGATATCAGCAGAAGCGGTGGCGGTGGAACCAGTTGAAGCGGAGGGCCAAAGGTCGATGTGAAGAGGGAATGAAGAGAATTTGCAGCCTTCTTAGCAGGCGTCGATAAGGACGTGCTAAGTCACTCTTAATAGAAAAAAGCCCGACATGCTGCAATAAAGATTCTTATATTCAGGTGTAATCACTCATTTTGCGTTATTTGTGGAAAGAAGAGGCGTCAACAATATTTAGCGAAATGAAGGTAGTCGTGTAAGGGATGTCTGAGATTTGCTCGTGGACTATTAGGACAAAATTTACATTTAAAAGGGAGATTAGGCGAGATCTATTTAAAAATCGGAAAAAGGTGACCTTGAGCTTTATTTAAAAATCAACATCATGACTAGGGGAAAAACATTACTTCCGTGAAGAACGCTCAGGAGGTGCAAAGATTATATGGGAGGTTATATCCCGCTCCTCCCCCCTTCCCTAGGGACTCCATCAATTTCATCAGAATGATATTTCTGTAACGTCTCCTCTATTATACAGCGATAACCTGACGCCCCCATAATCGACTGTATCGCAATATGCAACGAAACTCAGTAAGTACACAATACGCGGGGCAACAAACAAACGTTTAGGACCGCGAGCAGTGTCGACCAGGTTATACTGACACAGGCCGACGCCAAAGTAGGGCGTGCCGCTGTATCAGTAGTAAGGGAACAGAGAAACATCAGAAATACGGAATTACTACCCTTTCAATCACGCAGAATACGCTGTGGGGAACACTCGACGAAACGAAGTCGTACAACGTACGAGCGCTCGTGTTTTGTACTACTTCATCTTGTCAAGTATTTACTACACGACTGAGAGTTACGAACTTTCCGAATATAGTACGTTACCGTACTCACGAGTTTAAGGTTACGAACCTCATGCTTTAGAGTTATCTTGCGTAATGAAAATTAACACCACTACCGGTTTGTCGTAGCACACAAACATGCTGCAATATGCTATAAAAAATTATCTCTACAAATTGCCCTACAGCAGCTTTTCCGCGTCCTGTAAGGCAATCGAAAGGCCTCCGCGAGCGACGGCCTCATGCCGTTTGCTTAAAGCTGTCATTAAATACAACAATGAGTAGTACGAAACGCCCCCAAGGTTATAGAGTAACTTTAGCGAATCCTCTGCTTGAAAAATGCACATTAGCGAAAAAATTAAACCCAGCTTTAAAGAACCACACTGTTCCTATAGGAGCAGATGTATTGAATGTTCTAACCAAATGATAAATCCTAAACGTTTTCAAAACTTCATAATGAACTAGTCGTCGGAAAGGAGGCAAGTACGGCGCAGACATAGTCATCACAGACAAAATTTTTGGATTTTTTTTGTAAGTATATAACAACGCAAATTACGGTTGTTATCGAGAAAAAAAAAACCACCACGCTAAAAAACCCTATAATTGAAATCACAAACGCATAAAAATTAAAACGGCACTGCCAGCCACTATTAAAGAAATATATGTGAATACTGCCACAGTAATACAATTGTGTGAACTGCAGAACACATAACGATTTGTTTCGGAATTATTACAGTGCAACGCCAGTTGAAAACGGCTGCCCAAAATCCGGCCAAAAATAACTAAAAAGTACGCATCAAGAAAAGGGGGAGAGAGGAAGGGGCCAGCATTATCTGCTTCGCACACAAACATATCGCTGGGGACAGAAGATATGTTATTGGCGAATCTCTACCGATTCTTCCCGAATCTTGCACAGTCTTCCTAACACGGCCGCCTTGCTATGCAGGCAAAGCACCCTCTACAGGCAGTACAATCACCAGTTGCAGAGCGTAAATTCCCGGGCGCATCTTGTCAAACTAACACGCCCGACACAACCGAACAACCAAACAACATGAACGAAGTGCACAAACGATCAAATTTCACCGTCAGAACACTGCCACAGCTACAGTTAACCCCCGTTCACTACCATCCCATGAGTACGGGTTGAGTGCGCGCCGCCCAAACGTGCCTGCAAGTACAAGGTTTGTATCAGTGCGAATTCAGAGTGATATTTAGGCGGTGCTAGACTATAACTATTCTGCGCGCTGTAGCGGAGGGATGTGGAATAGCTCAGGCCACTTGGGAGTTATTTAATGGGTGACAAAATGTCGGAGGAAATTGCGTTCTTGACATTCGCTCCGTTTGAAAATACAGCCCCGACGACACGATTCGAAGAGAGCTGGGCCAAGTCTACCTTTGTCCGGAGGTGTGGCACTCGGTTTTAAGGCCTCCCTGTCCAATCTGAGTGTCCAATCTGACTGCACGTACACGCACTGGGTTGACTGAACTCGTGCCGCTGGATTTTTTTTTATTCTATTCGAGGACAGTTAACACCAGGCGCGTTGAGTAGGGAGAGAAAAAAAAAAAAAAAACGGGCACCAGAAAACTAAACATGTCGCTGTCGGCCCATTGCATACTGCACTGAATTCTAGTAAATACACGCGATGTTTTTGATTTCAAAAGACATTTCTCATTCCCTACTTTCCGACGACGTTCCGGAAGCTGGCAGAAGTCATTCAACATACCTTCACAGCATATCATAACGCATTCGAAGAAGCGCGACAGAATGACTTAGCTTAAAAGAAAACATGATAACAAAATGAACAAAAGAACCGTATACAGGTGCACTTGTAAAACCGAGAGTACATCTGCAATTTACAGGGAAATAGGCAGACCACACCGAAAAGAAAGGAGTTTCCGGCCTGATGAGCGCTGCCACTAACAATATCCAGACACGCTTGTTGAAAAGAGAAGTGCGGGTATCGATCGTCGAGGCGGTCGCATGCTAAGAACACGCTATTGTCTTCTCGCAGCAACCCATAACATACACCGGAAGTTGAGCTTGACCGTCTAGAGAAAGTCTGGCGTCTGCCAATGAGCTTTCAAAAGCCTCAAGGCTGCTCCACCGGCGCACTGGCCCTTCTTTCTGTTCTTAACGCGACGCAAGTAACACAAAACTCAAGTTAACGTGCGTAACACAAAAAGAAAAAAACAGACCAGCCACACTTAGAGGGGGGCAGCCCAGCCATCCTGATGTGTTTTTATGTTTACATTCGCTGACTATGGCGGCAAGGAAGAAGTATGTGGTTAAAAAAAACGGTGTAAGAAGGAGTGCAAACCAGGAGGAGGAGAAAGAAGCGCAGCAAAGCAGGAGACGCGGAAGCGCTGGGTAAGCAGGCGCAGAGAAAAGCCGGCCTTTCAGAGCACGGAGGCTTGGCCAAACGCCGGCCCAATTGGCCGGGGTGTCGGGTGGCCGGCCGGGAGAAAAGCCAATGTTTTTATTGCCGCCAGTGGATTAAGAAAAGCAGGTTCCCCTTGGAGGCGATTTTGTTTGTCTGATGTGCGTGGAGGCGTACGAAGACGCGAAGGCGGAATCTCTCGTTTTCTGCTGACAGCAGCGGCCCAGACGACGGCGCACCTGACATCCGAGACAAAATCGTGCGGTGACATTGTCTCGCTCCTGACGGCTTCCATCTGTTGGCGAAGCGATCTAAATGAGCGCTTCGGCGCATCTGGCAGATGCGAGGTTCACGGGCGGCGAAGCAGAAGGGGTGAAAAAAGAACACTGCCTGACGGCGGAGGAGATGCAGGAGATCAGGCGGCAAGCATATTTAAAGCCAACCATCGCTTCGGGGTGAGGATAGGCAGCACTCGAGCGAGGAAAAGCAGTGACAAGAATAACTAAAGTATGTAGCAGTTAAAAAAAAAGAAACGAGCCGCCTGTTCCTTTAGAAGTTAGCCACTTCACTAAAGGGCCAAGATAAAAGTGCTGCCTCTATAAGTACACATACAATAAAAGAAAACTTTATGATGTTGCCATCAGGAGTGAGGGCTAAATTCTTTATGGTTTAAGGTCAGTTTTTTTCATTCCGGCAGAGAAAACGTAAACACTACCTTGTTAACATTTCAATCAATATGGAGTAACATTATTTCTATTCTAACTAGGTATCAACACGATAACAGTAGGAAATGAATAAATCAAACATTGGTCATGACGAACTCTTGTTAAAGTGCGCTGTTACATTGCGCGGGATTATTTACGCGCCCTCCTCGTTGCGATTTACTTAACAGGAACACTACAAGTAGAAAAATAAACATAATATATTTGCGGAAGGTTCTGCACATGCCTAAAGCAATAAGTTCGAAACGGTTACTTCACAATCGCGGCCTCCTCACCCCCCCCCCCCCCCCCGTTTTTTTTTTTTTTTTTTGAAACGACGGCAAGTTTAACGCGAGAGCGCTGGGTACCCGACACTAAAATCGCGTCCGTCGGCGTGAGTGAAGCCTGTTAGCCACGGCCACAGATAGAAAGAGCGCCGCGCGCAAGGAGAAATAGCGCTGCTAGGCAATGGCTGCCCACGCGAACGGAGAGAGCGCTGGAAGTGCGCCGTCCGCTGCCATTGCTCATCTCATTACTGCCCCTCTACCCAGCACTGCGACTGCTACTTGGGGACTACCTAAAGCGCCTGGGCAACGGACCGTCCTAGAAAGAGTGGCAGCTGTATGTGCAAGCGGAGAGTGAGGTAGATGCACAGGGTGCATGGAGGACTGCAATATGGAGAGAAGGTTAGCGCATATACAGCCTGGTACCACTTTACGTGACCTTTCCTCCTCGTGTTTTTGCGCCGTACTGCCTCCATCACCTTTATACTCTCCCAATAGTTACACAGCACGAGCGGGTCAATTGGCTTGAGTTGATATCGCCTCTCTGCGTCGCACTCGTCGAGTATAACGACAGTGTAAACGACACCAATTTGAACGCGCGTCTGTCGAGCCTGAAGTGGCGGCTATGCATGTTAATTGTACGGATAGCTGTAACATTACACCAGCGTGATTTACTATACATATAACAAGCACTTTCAGAACTCGTTAGGTCTCGAAGCAATGCATGTTTTGCTGTGTATTCTTGGTTTTCGTTCTTTTTTCGATCATGTATTCTCGTACCAGTCTTATATATAGTTATGAAGCTTCAAGACCCCCCTCTTCGTCTCTTGTACTAGCCTGCCACTTCACCACCCGTCATGTAAGGCACCCAGCACGGAGGCCCTCGAGGCATGAAAATAAATAAACAAAGCAAAAATAGAAAGAAATGACCAGGATTAGCCAAGCGGCGATATACGTACACGAACTCTACGACTCACATTCACATTAGTGAAACAAGTTAAATTTTTAACTGTTAAAATTTTAAATTTTAACAACAGACGACAGTGGTGGTGGTGGTGGAAAGCAGTTTTTATTTGAGCCGACAAAAAAGAAAAGAAAAAAAAAAATTAGCCCACCTCCCCTCGCGGGAACCCTGGTGTGATGCGACGCTGAGGGGGGTTCAAGCGCAAGCGGCGAGCAACCGTCGACCGAAAGGCCGCCGGAGAGCGGCACACCGGTTATATGCGCAGCGCGCCCGAAGGAGAGGAGACCGCGGAGAGAGAGAGAGTACTGAACATGCGCAGCACCGCGCGCAGCGCCGCCCATCCGCAGATGTTGAGAGAGTGTGTTCGCTCTCACCTGGGCACGCGCCGGCGCCAGTGCGTCTGCCGCGGCTATGACGCAACACAATCCAACACAATCCACTTTAATCCAATCCATTCCAAATCCAATCCAAGCCAATCCAATCGAATCGAATCCAATGCCCCTCGCTATCGGAGAGGAGAGGGGGTGAGCGGAGGAGAGTGCGGACGCCGACGACGACGGACACACGCAGGAAGGACAGGGCCGCCGACAAGAAATGCTCTCAGCGTCGCATCTAAAAAATGCGCCGCAAAGACGACGACTTCTGCTTACACAGCGCAAGTAACAAAAAATAGTACGCAACAAATAAACAACGGCGCACAAGACAAAGGCGGCCGGTATTTAAATAAAGCCGCAAGGGCCGCGGCCTCCCCCCAGAGCTCGCATCAGCTTCACGCATCGCTCTCACCGCGCCCGATCCTTTCTTCTTCCACGTCCTACCCCAGCACCTTCCAACTCGCGATGACGGGCAGAAGAAGGGGTTGCGGGCCGCGCCAGAAAAGGCCGCAGGGAAGCCCAACGCGCACGGCGAGCGCGACGGAGGTAGTGCGCTAACTTCCCCCATACCCAACAGCGAAAACAAAGTTTGCCCGGGGCTTAATGAAGGTTTCCAGACAATGCACACGCCCTGCCAAGTGAAACGAGGCCGACGCCGGTGAACGATACAGAGCGAGTCTTAGTGTTATTTACGGCCGCAAGGGCGTTTCCATGAACGCTGACTGTACGCTGCAGCGACTGGCATGTCCGCGGCCAATTTTAGGGCGACAAATCAAGGAAGACATCTACGCTTCGCACTTAGGGAGGTTCGTTGATAGATGAGACGGCTCTGGGTGATCGAGAACCGCCATGAATAACACGGAGAAAAATATATTTCAAACCAAGCGGCGCTCTGAATACATGCATGTGCCCTCTGCTGTCGACAAAATTCCGGCAGCAGACGATCAAAACTCAGAAATAAATAAAAGAAAACGCTCCTTAATTTGGATGAGCGTTTAGAAAGCAAAGATATTAATGGACCAAAGCAAAAATGGCTAACGCGAAAAAAAAAATCGTTACTACACCTCAAAATGAAATTGATGCTCGACGCGTAGCCGGTTGAAGTGAATATTCCAGGATAACTCGACCCCAACGCATATAACAAGCAGTCCCGGTGCAGCAACAATACCACGCTACAATTTGTAGTGGCACAGAAGGTGACAACTTCAACTAACGCCACAAATTGTATCAAATAACTTGACCCAAATAGGCGTGAGGTAACATTCATATAGTTACATATACCTACGACCGCGCAAAGTTACCAGACGCCAGCCGCGAAGTACATTTTGGCGCAATCTGGCCTGCGTGTGATAGTGCAACCGGTGAAACTTCTCAATCGGGATTGAAACGTGCCGTGTAGCAGTGGCGGTGCGCCGAGGTCGCTAAATCGCGCTTAGCTTCAATCCGGATCGAAAGTGCCCGTGTGACAGGGGTATTATTTGTATCACGCTATAGGATTTCACAGCCGTGGTTAGCATTGCAAGATGAACGACCTCCTTCTCCACACACGCAGACACACAAACACACAAGAATAGTAGCAAACCGACCCCCCCGGCCCCTAGGCATTATATTCGTTTAAGCGCGGGATATTAGGTAAAATAGGTCAAAATTTTCGGTATACAAAAACCTCTGCCACACACGCGCGCACCAAAATAAATACGGAAGAAGCCTCAGTCCCTAGCACGGCGGTAACTTTTGTTTCGCAGTTCCAAGAAAAAACACGGATGCTTCGGCGTAAGTAATACCTTTCAGGGTTAGTTGATCGCAAAATTTTTCACTTAAGGCTAGCCAACAAAACCCGGAATTTGCAAGACAACGCTTTTCGCACAAACGCAGCAGCCAGCTTGTATACAGTATTTTCCACTTTTAAGCTCACCGTCTCCCGCAATGCAAAATATTTTGAAGACATAGTATTTCTTCCCCAAAGAACTGAGCCTTTTTCGAGTCTTCTTAGATTGCCGCCACACGTCACTCATTACGAGCTGTGTTAAACACATCACAAGTAATAACAAAAGTGCGCATAAGGCAGCGCGAAGGCCACCGGCCTTGAATTACTCCTTCCTTTACAACTGTCTGTCTTATCGCACACAGCAGTGCCGCAGCAAAGCGAAGAAATAGAAGAACGGCAGCAATATGGTGCCGAAAAAGAAGGAACAAATAAATCGACGCAGGAGGAGGAGGCGAAGCAATAAAATAGGAACAGTGTCCACACATCTGGGCGCAACCGCGCTGCCTGCAGCCGGCTTACGCAAAGCGCCGGCTCGAGTAAACGCACGCGCCAATCAAAGGGAAGCAAGAAAAGAACGGCACGCAGCGGGAACGCGCCAAAGACGTTAAGGAGGACAAGTTGAAGAGAAGTGCGAATCTCCGCGACGAATGCGTGTATGCACTAGCTAGGAAGGGGGGCGCCAAAGGAAAAAAAAAAAAGACAAGCAAAAAGTCCAGCAAAAAAAAGAGATAAAAGGAACGTGGAGAAGGAGAAGAAAACAAAAACGGGAGGGTGAACGCATAAAAAAAAGGAGAGCGCAAGTAAGAGCAGCTGCTCCAACATCCCAGCCCCCCACCTTCCTCGCGCCATCCCTCATTGGCGGGCGCGCTCTCAAAGACGCGCACCCGCCGCCCGCCGGCGGTGCCGTCGTGTTTAGCCAGTCGATGTAGTTTGCTCGCGCACGGTGCAGGAACGAGCTCGGAGGGAAGCGACAGCGCCAATATTTTACACCAGCACCCCGCCGTCGCTGTGCATTCCGGGCCTGCTTTTCTCACGCCACGCGTCCAACCCTTCCTTCGCCTCCTCTCCCTCTTCTCGCGCCCTCCATCTCACTACTACCACGAGGATTGGGAATGCCACCCACTACGGGAACGCCTTCGCGAGTGCGGCGCAGCCCTTTCCCTTCTTTTGGCACGTACACTTCAGTAATTTCACTTCCAACTCAAGTCTGTTCATTTTGGACCATCAACCCACTCCCATCGCTTCGCCGACATCCGTTTTATTTCAGAGTGGTCGTCGGTAAACGGGCGCCAAGCATAAAAAAAGAAAAGGGGAGAGAAGAAAAGATTGAAAGAAAGAAAAAGGAACGGAAGAAAGAAAACTCGTTTGTTTTGGGAGGTGGCCTCGGAAGCGCGGGTTGAGAGCACGAAAACCCGTGGAGCCCCGGCGGAAGAAGCAGTCCTTAAGAAGAAATTTATAGCGCGCCCAGCCGCCAGTGACCGTGCGGTGCTCGAACTGCATAACGGCGCACCGTGGCGTCGTCTCCTGCGCGCACGTCGTCCGCCGGATGAAAGCTTCCCCGCATCGAGACAGCCGCCCAGTCATTCTACGACCGCGAAGAAGAAAAGACGCGACGCAGTGGCTGGTAGACTCTTTGCGGCAAGATTAAAGTCGAGCAGCGCAAAATAGATACGGTGGCTAAAAAAAGCGAGAGTACGGGGTTGTCAAGCGCAAAGCTTTAGTGAGACTGTAACTCTATATATTACACGGAAATAATATTTGATATCCACAGCTTTTTGCGATGAACTTTGACAACGGCTTGTGCTGCTAAACACGAGGACACGGGTTCGACTCCGGACAAGGGGGCTGTTCTTTTTCTTATTTTTTTAGAGACGAAAAGCGAAAACAGCCGTGCGCTCACGTTAGGTGATCTAAACTAATACGTAAACCTTCACTGCAGCAATCCTTAAAGCCCAGGTCATTTCTCGGCGCTTGTGATCCTAAAATATTCCTCGAAGGTTGAGAACGGCGAATACCAACAGAGGATAAAACGAATCCAAGATGTCTCAAAAGAGCAACTCACGAATACACCGACTCCTATAACAGGTACGCGTTCACCAACACGTTGCAGACCAATACGCGTTGAGCTCCTTGACGCGGCGCAACTTTTTCGGCATTTCGCGGTCTCCTGTCCTGGGCAGACACGGTTTACCTTTCGCAAACATAGCCACGGTTTCACTGGCTTTTTGCATCCAATAGTCTAACAGCCGCTGCGCATGGACCCTCCGGATAAGCTCGCGCGTTCGGATAAGCTCGCGCTCACGCATCATCTAGTTGCGCGCAAGAAAATTACAGGGTTGTTGCCATTCTCTTGTTCATAGATGACGATAAGGTGGAAAGCACTAGGACGCCAAGTATAAGCTTTACACGGAGCCAAGCTTTGCACGGCGCCGAATTCAAATTGCTGCGAGCGTGTCCGAATGGCACAATCGGATAGACGCGTCGGTTTCACAACGCGAGGGGACCAGGTTCGATTCTGATCACGGGAAGCGTTTTAATTTTTCTCCACTTCACCCACGATCATAATCATCGCCAGAGAAAGTTGGCTTTCCTGCAGTGCGTTTTGGGTGGACTACAGACGACATCAGTGACAGGCTGAAAGCTTCGCATTAAAAATTGCTCAAATCGTGCCGACAAACCGCATAAAAATAACTTAGTTTTATCTTTCACACCTGTGTAGGAAAATTTGCTTGCATAGCCAGTTGTTCTTGGTGCATCAGATTACCACTTACTACAAACCGCAAGTAGCAAAAGCGCCTGGAAGGTTATTATAAGGTACTGTTTTTCCCGCATATTTTTTTAGAGATCCAGGCAGACTCCGAAGCCCACACCCTCACTCCCATACACGAACAAGCACTACGCTTGCTGAGTTGATCACTAGAGATATCAAGACTTAGCTCCTTGACAGTGACACGCCAGAAGCTTTCGACACCCAAGGAAGCCGCCAACTAACGCCAACTAACCTAAAAACAAGAAGGGGAAAAAAAAAAAGGTTACTCCAAGAAAGAGGCGCGAGACATTCAATTTACTTCTCCCAAAAGCCGGAGGAAGGGAAAAAAATTGTTTGCAACCCAAAGAAGTACCTTAACGCCTTCTTACAAG
>NW_027526361.1:43757999-43822739 GCF_048455015.1 Haemaphysalis longicornis | reverse complement strand
CCCAATGTTTTAGCACATTGTACAAGCTCAATATTAGAGGAAGAAAACAGAATATCGCTACCCACTGATAAGTCTGTTTTTCGGTTGGAACACAATTGCTTTCGTTTTTTCGGTGTTAACTTTAAGACCGTTATCGATACACCACAAGCGCAGTTTCTCTAAAACCGCATTCGCTGTCGAGGCAAGATCATGAGCATAATTTGATGTGAATAGTAACGTGGTGTTGTCTGCGTAAATTATATATTTTGTGCCGCTGTCTATGTTTACTAGATCATTTATGTAAATATTGAAAGTATAGGGCCTAGGATGCTTCCTTGTGGTACACCTGTGTGAATTGATTGTATTTGCGAGCGGATGTTATTCATTTATACGTATTGCTGTCTAGAGTTTAGGTACGATTTGATTAGATCGAATGCTACGCCCCGAATACCGTAATGTAATAGCTTCTTAAGTAAAAGTTCGTGATTGACGCAGTCGAAGGCTTTGGTTTCCGTTTTGGATTCCGTTTCCTTGGGTTTTGCAGAACACGCATCGCTCAATATCAATCCCTCGCTCGTACATTAGCCCAAGGCAATCTATGCTTACGTGACAGCCGCGCTCACTCTTCCCAGAGATTTCTCGCGTCGTCGAAAGCAGGCGAAAAGCTCTAGATCTACGACATTCACGCGACAGGAGGCAGCAATTTTATATACCCCGCACTCAGTGACGGCTTCACCGCTTCCAGATTTCCTCTCAGCAGTCCCTGCAAAGCCAGGTCTTTAACAGTTGCGTTACTTAAAGGTATGCAAAAAGTTCAAAGTAAGGGTACGATTTATAAGGCCGACGGTATACCAACGTAGCACTATCCTCCCTAGTCACAAATGCGCGTCGCCTAAAGTTCACTGCCATTCAGTTTTAGAGCATTAACTGGCACTGCCCGGATTTCTGCGTGAAGCGTCGGTTAGCGCATGCGCACGCGGGTAGAGGAAAAAGATCGCTACGCGCGAAGCCGGAAACACCCCGATAGCTCAACCGAACAGGCTCACGACCACAAGAGCGGGGACGACGAGCGTAGCAACGAATTTACCCGCGTTTCTCTCATTACTTATCAATAGAGAAAACACATTCTAGTCGACGAAAGTGTAGTGCAACGTATGGTCTATATCGTTATATTTAAGCGGCAATGCGGAGCAAGAGAAAGAAAAAAAAAGAAAAGAAAAGCACTTTGATATTGTTTGGCAACAATGTAGCTCTTGTAACTAAGAGTAGCCCTGTTGAGCCCGCTACAACAAGAAGCAGTGTGACGCTCTTGATACTCTCAGCAAACACAAATTTTGTTTGCCGTGCTGTCTGATTTCACTCAGCCCAAACTGTCGTCACTTGAACTGAATTTCGCGGTATTCAGCAACTCGCCAATTAACATTCTCAGCGGGTCCAAATTTGTTTTAATGGTTAATTTCAGCGTAACTATATCCCAGCAGTCCCAATTTAAGTGCTAACGTATAACAGGCCAACGGCGCAGACTAGCCTGGCCGGCGGCCGTGAAAAAGTCACAGCACTACAGTACGAAAGCGTCGGTTTGGAGGGACGGTAGAGCACGTAAGTCAGGTCACGGTACACGGTAACGGTATACAGCAGCGTTCGATGTGAGGAATGCCGAAACCCTCAGATGTTCGCAGATAAAAAGCCTCAGCGAACCGACCAAACGCACGCCGTGTGGCTCGGAGTCAGTGCGACAGGACGGCGTCACTGCGCGCGCTCGGGATGAGTGACTGCGTGACGCCGGCGCAACTGCCTTTAACACAGGTGGCCGCTCGCTGTGAGGTTAGCAGTTTATGCGGCGTAGTCGTCCCAACTAGCCCTCACATGATTGGCAGACGTAAGACGACACGATCCCAACTTGAGACGGTAGCAGAGGAGCGAACCAGAGCGCAGCCCAAGTTGCGGCATCGCGACCCCGAGCTTCGGGTTCAATAAGCCCGAGAGTGACGCTCAAATAAGCAATACAGATATGCGGTTACCGTTCTTGTTTGTTTGCATGTTTGTTTGGAACTCTATTGGTATAAGCTACGTGACAATGCCGCTTCGCAGAGTGGCAGTACCGCTGAGCGGCTTTAACGGTTACTTACACTGCTATTTAACTAAATCAGCCCGTCCTTTGTCGGTTGTAAACGAAAGGAAATACACTCCAGCGCCATGGCTAACGGCTGTTTCCCCTTCTCTTGCCATGCAGTTGCTATATGTGTGTTCAATGACCGCCGCCACATCAGCAACCGGCCAAATGGCGCAACATTTTAAATCGGCAATTAATTTAACGAAAAGAGCTACCGCAATAATTTCTATCGTGTCAAGCGACGAAACAGGTGCCCAAACAATTTGGGTGAAGGCCGCCGAAAAGGCCGAACAATTGCTATACCGACGAAGCGCACAAGAACTGCACTAGTAGTTCATTTGCGCCAGGAAGGAAAGACATCAACGCGAGCACGGGAGTCAAAGTAAAGACCCCGAGTGTCGTGTACCGCACGTGTAGGGCCGCGGAACACACAGAACCATCCGCGCACCCGATTAGAGCCGCAAGGAAGTAACGAGACGTCAGGCGGAGCAAAGTTTGCCCTGGATGTCGGCCGAGGCGGCGCGAGCGAGAAGATTAGGAAGGGATGCCTCGGGAGTGGCGAGAGCGCATGCGCCGTCCACCGACAACGAGAGCAGGGCCTCCTTTCTCCGCCGTCGGAAATGATCCTCGCGCCATGTCGGTCTCCAAAGCGCCCGTTTACGTAAGCTTTAACGAGTTTGCTCATTATCCGAGCGCGCCAGCCCGCATTAGTCGCCGCGGTCCTGGACAATCGGCCTCGGGCAGGCGCCGGCGACAAAGATCGGCCCACACCGCTTTTCCCGGACAAGGGAACGTCGGGGAGATGAAAAAGAAAACTTACCAGGCCTGCACGAAAAGTGAGGAACGAGGCTTCGCAGCGGCGACGGCTGCAGCGACAACGCGGAAGACATGACGGCCGGACGCGGAGCGTATACGACGGGAAACGGTGCACGTGAACAAAGGCGACAAGAAAACACGAAGCAGGCGCGCTCTGGTGAGTGAGATATCCGACGACACGGTAACCGTCGTTCGCCTGGCCCTCCCACGCTTCGGTATCCCGTGAACAGTGTCGACAGAACAAAGCTGTACGTGTTCGGACTCGCGCCAGCTCGTTCGAACTGGACAAGTTCAACTTGGGTATTCGCGACGCGTTACAACGGTAGTCTTTCTTGGCACGCTTCGTCTGCGAGGGCAGCTAGCCTATATTCACGAGTCCAGGAAAATCAGTTCGATGCCTGACACAAATCGCCAACTTCACCAGTGTCCAGTCGAGAGCCTTAAAAGAATTAGGAATACCAGCTTCATAAAAAAAAAAAAAAAACTGTGGCTGATTTCTCTGTCACAGGAATCGGTAAAACACGAAAGTGAAATGTGCAGCGAATTCTGAAGCTGAGCACGATTTGCGGGTCGGCGGCTGTCTTGTATGTGTGCTTGGCGAGCGACGTCCTGCTGGCGGGTCGCTCCTGCAAAGGTGTACTAACGTCATTTCCGTGACGGATATGACGTCAGCGAAATTTTGGTGTATACCGGCATAAAACAATTTCGTGTTAAAATATAAAACCCGAAAACGAACAACCCCAAGCATAACGTACTCTTTAGTACTAAAGTTTGCTTCCCCGCAAGAACACCCTGTATGCAGGGGCGCACCCTTTACAGGCCACTTGCTCCGTTGTAGTGGCGTCATTTCCGTGACGGATATGACGTCAGTGAAATCGTTGCATATCCGGGAATAAAACACTTTCGTGTTAAAATTATTCCAGGTTAATAATTCGATGCGCGACCTTTTTTGTGTGTGTTCTGTAAAGTTGTTGCAGGAGCGAGAACACGCAAAAACGGAGCCATCGCTAATACATCCAGCAATATGTTGTTCATTGTAGCCATTTATATTATTGATTTCGCCGTTATTTAGCAGGGAAAATCTCCCCTCCCTCCCTCCCTTGTACCTGGCTTTGAACGCGCGCCGCAGCGCTCAGAGCCAGGGCGCATTCGCCAGTAAATCGCCGTAACGTTCTCCGCAAAGCGAACCTACCAGAAACAACCAACAGCAAATAACACGCATTTCCGTTGGACGACAGTGCAGGTGACCATCACAACGACCGGCTCACCCATGTACATCGGTGCGGTGGCGCCTGAAACCTCGCCAGGAAATACACAACAGTGCACAGCGCAATACGAAGCGATGCTTCCTGGAATTAGCGACAAGACGAAGGATAGCTACTCCCTTTACCTCGTGTTGTTAGTAACCCCCAGGAGGCGGTCGGGGAGAAATTGATTATCCTGGACGCATTGAACGGACATGCGTCTGTTCACTGCACAGCAAGAACCCGTGCATGTTAAGTAGGCGCTTTGTGACGACTTCAATGCCCCACTACGGAAGCGCCAGAGAAATCGCGTAAGCCATGTTGACCACAAACAGTTCGAAACAAAACAAGTACGATAGCTTTGCTCCGCGAGTCTTTACGTAAAGGAAAAAAAAATACCACATACGTGCTTACCTTATACAAGTGCATCCCGAAACGGGAATACGTTGACTGGCTATACCCACCCGAAATCCAATTCGTTCTCATAGAATGCTAACGGGAAATAGTAACCGGCAAAAATTCCAACAAACGAAAACGCGCGTGCACACTCTCCATTTTCCATTGACGCGAATTGGACAGAGCTGTGATTAAGCGTTTCGAAGTGTACCCTTCCCTTGAACCTTGCACGCACATGACAGGAAAGAGAGAGAGAAGACTGGCACACAGACACATCCAAGCGCTTCGAAGACGCAGCATTGCGTGGAGACCACCAGTGGGGCATAGTGCGCTGACGGTGTTGCACGTGGGTGAGTGAATTTCAGCGCATGTGCGGAATGGATACGTGGCCAGGAAGAAACGCCAGAACACCGAGTTTCAGAGAGGGGGGGAAGAACAACGGGTACATCGAGAGCACGGGGTTAATGCGCCGAAACTCGCGCAGCTAGACCAGCCGCACGGTTCGAAAGTAAATAAACACAAGGGTCACGACCAAGGCGCCTGTTTTCCAGAACATACTGGCCCACCGGTCCAGCAGCAAAGCGAGTAACGGGCGTGTCTGAAGAGCGGTGCAGCCACGGCCCCCCACCACGCAGGCGGCGGCCGGAGCAAGCGACGCGGCGCAAGTTAACAACGCTTCGACGCCCCGGCGGCCTCACTCGGTCAACCGAGGCACGCACGCGCCCGTGTTTGGACAAGCTTTCCTCGCAAAGCGTAGCCTCCTCAACCTGCCGCCCCCGCAGCGGCGAGAGTTCGGCACGCCGCCTGTTTACATAACGCCGCGCACGACGACACCGCACGCTTCGGCACCTTGCTCCGTCGGCTTTTGACAAAACTCCCCGAAGAACAGCGACGCGGCAGCGCGAATGTGGAACGATACCGCAGCACACTGGCCAAACAACAGCGGTGGACGGAACAATGGCGCAACAGCGCTGCCAAAACAAATTCGGTCGCCCCCAACCCCGCTGGTCTTAAGCAATGCCCGTACGCATAACTATCGGCCTCGCTACAAAAACACCGACGACGCGATCCCGATGAAGCCGGCAACATACTGCCCCGTTCACATGCGCGCCGGTCTGAAAGTTTAATTACAGTCATAGCAGTGTCCCCCGCCCTCTCCTTCTCCTCCACGGCCTCCCGCCGCCACAGCAGGCAGTCTCTCTGGTGTCATCACCGGCGACGCGAACGCAGCGCTGACGCACCGTTCGCCGCTGTTCGCTGGCAAAGCAAACAATGTCGCGCACGGCGCGGAAACTAAAACGGCATCTCTGTTGAACGGCTGACACAGGCGCCGACACCACTGGGCTCTTTTCTCTCTCTTTATGTGTGTGTTTCTCGCGGACGGGGCGGAACGACGATCGAGCTCTAGCGAAGAGAAGCACCGCAATCTCGCGGAACTGTACGCGCTGCGACGCCCTTGTGTTTGCGAACGACTGGAGGAGGACGTTCTTTCCTTATGTTCACCTATGCGCAGGTTAGCCAGAAGCGCGAACAGGCTGTGTCGCGTTAGGTAAACATAACCGGAACAAAGCCGCGAATAAGCAAAAAGCCGGTTCGTTTGCCTCGCCATTGTGCAAATGTCAAATTTAGTCGAGACCGCGACGTGCGCAGGATGTTTCGCTTATTTCTCCTACGGCGTGTCGGTGAAACAGTGCTTATATTGTTTCCTCTTCGGTCCCCGTCATCTTGCGCTGACAGCCTCCAAAAACAGAAGCCCGAATTCCAGCTCTGGTCATAGTCCTCCGCCACTCATCCCGACTGAATAGACAACGGAGGAGGGGGAGGCAGAGAGATGGAAAGAGAAAAGTGGCTGTGATGCGAGGAAAAAAAAAAGAATCTTCACACCCGCATGGGATAGGTATGTCGGGCTCTTGTTAACTTAAAAAAAATTGATAAGGATACATAACAGTTATACGTAATGATCAGCAAATTTCAGAAAATTTATCTACTGCATTATCCTCAGCGGGTACAGGTAACACTGCCCAGGTGGGATATGATACGACTGTATTGATACAGGTTAGAGCGGTATTTACAAAGGTGTATTTACATCACTTATTTACGACTGCGCGAGCACGAGAACGACGTCAGAAACAAGACGATAGCTTCGAACGCGCTAGCGGAACACGTGGAAGCCGCGACACACAAAATAGACCGGTAAAGCGCATCAGTTATCGCCAGAGAGAAGAAATGGCTGTCACGCCGATATCTCGCGAGTCCCTGATTATACAGACGACCGAAAAAAACCCTGAAACACAATGCAGGAAATCTCCATCCGACATATACAAGATGCCTGGGGCGATTACTTCGGCGCACTTAAAAGCTTTATGCTTTAAGCTGATTCGCTCAGAAAACAAGGCTTCCGCATAGAAGCCGAAAGGTCTGAAATTTTTTTACGCTTTTACTACACCTTTGGTCGGTGACCACGAGTTTTAACCAGACCAGACCAGACCAGATTTCCGTCAAACCTTAGATATCATTTCACTTATTTACAGGTTGGTTATTACAAAAGACACTGTAGAAGAGAGCGCCGCGCAAGCTAGGGACAGAAGTAGACGCACGTCAGCGTCAGCGCCTTCGTCATCTTCCCACCTTGCTGATGGTCCCACTTCGGCACAGAGCGTACTCTTTACAGCAAATGCATCAAATATCTCGTAACAATGCTTTTTTTAAAGTTAGGACGGCAAACACAACAAATTCTGCAATGACAATGACACCGCGTTATTCTGACTGCTTGCACGCTATCTGCATCACCGAATTTCTGCACCTTGTTTTGCTTGCTACGGAACGCCCTAAATTTTTTTTCTTTCTCTACGAAATACTTCGAGATCCTATCTCCCAAGTTCCCAGATTACAACGGCATCCTTCTCTTTGCGTCCCGAGCCCGTCATCGCTCTTGCATCTCCTAATCAGGGACTCTCTTTCGAGGAGGCGTCGAAAACGATTATACAGCCTTAACGCACGCGAGAGTACCAAGCCCGTTTCGCCCGCGACACACGTGTACGCGCCGATAACAACACGACAAACGACAAACAGAAACACGCAGCAGTATAAGAACACGCCAAGTCTCGGTAACAACTGCTCAGTATCCAGCGAAATCAATTTCATATTCGTGCGTTATCAAAGAATGTGAAGCTTAATTTCTACCACGTTTTGGAGATGTATCTTGAAAGTAAGCACAGACGGACATGAAAACCTAACTTGAAGAACTCTTGCACAGCTCACAGCTTCCTAAACGTCGTTAAAGTTGCAAAGAAAAAAAAAACAGTCCTCTTAAGTAGATATGTCCGAACGATAACAAATAAAACGAACTTCGCGCTTCTGTCCACCAAAAGAGGTAGCCACTGATAAAAAATAAAGGAAAGCAAGAAGAAATCGCGAAAGAAGGACCTCCCCGCTGCAGTACGAAAATCACGACACGCAACGCGTCGTCGCACCATCCCGAGCTACAGCGCGGGAAATAGAACATGAAAACTGCAAGACTCGGTTAAACGGTCGAAAGCAGACGTGCCGGTATCGGTACAGGTCGGCAGCGGCCGCGTTAAGCTCGGCAACAAAAATGGCCAGCCGGAGAGCAACAGCCGAAGAGCAACAGGCATATTCGCGGACGCAAGCAGGCTCCCATTCCCAGAGAAGAACAAGAAGAGCAGAAAAGGCGGACAACAAACGATGTGCGCCTAGCGGATCCTCTCCTCCCGCTGAGCAGAGCGTTTCCTCAGGCGGCAGGGAAATTTTCCGGATATTCATTGAGCAACAAGAGGGAGGGAAGGCGCGTCGGTTATGCAGTAGGCAAATCAGGCGCACGCCGAGAAAGGAGCCTCAGATATTGCTCTGCACGCCCAGGTGTCCCACAAGCGCGCCTAATGATGCGCTCCGTATACACGGAGCGCATCTTTAACGGTGCTGTAGCGCAGACACAGTGCCCACTTCGGAACTCAACGAACGCGCGAAGCCCAATCGGACCGTTTTCCTATCCGCGCGCATTTACCCCAGGCGATTTCCGCGCGAAGCTACACGCCATAGGCGCAGACGCGAAAGCGAACTCTTAATTTACTGCCAGACCCGCCGGGGTGGCTCAGTGGCTAAGGCGTAGCGCTGCTGAGCACGAGGACGCGGGTTCGATTCCCGGCCGCAGCGGCCGCTTTTGTGATGGCGGCGAAAAGTAAAAACGCCCGTGTGTCCGAAGATTTCGGCGCACGTTAAAGATCCCCAGGTGGTGAAAATTTATCCTGAGCCTTCCAGTACGGCGCGACTCATCGCATGCGTTGCGTCGGCGCGTTAAACCCTATAATCAATCAAAGAACAGGACAATTCTGTTGATGCGGAACTTATTCTAAACCTCATTTACTATGGCGCGCATGCGCGGTAGTGAACACCGCATACGGTACTTTTATTGCTCGCATTTTGTACGTCTAGCTTTCCTGCACAGCTCAACTGTTTCGCAAGCGAAGCAACTTCCCACCATGCGGGAAAGCGCGAGCCTTATTATTTCGTTGGCGCGGCGAAACTTACCTTGGTTTATCGTCGAACTTGCGCAGACGGAACTACTGGAATTATTTACTGCCGGTTGCGTCGCCAGCACTAACAAACCAAAACCGGACGGCGGACCTCCACGGCGAACCGGCGGGTTGGTATGAATACAGACACGCGTTGTTATGTTCCGCAGCGAAGTAAGCACGTTAGTGCACGATAGAACAGCCAAGAATTTCTTTAGCCCTCACCGTAGCACGATATGCTAAGCCAGACCTCCACGCTAAGACCTTTACCAGGTTCTTCCCTTAGTCTTCACAGTGCCGAAATGTCTTCCGCCATCGTTATTTGCTCTCCAGCGTGAGATACCGTCGCGAACACTGTGGCTGCGAATGAGCGCGAGGAGCGAACATCCTCTTCCACGCTGATCCAATCCGAGTAACATCTTTACCTACCCTAAGCTGACAAAACTCGGCCAATACTACGGCCGCATTGCTGACGGACGGACACCGGCACGCCGCTCACTCCGACAACTTAAATAATTAGGGACCAGTGAAGAAAATAGTAACGAAAATCGACGAGATGGCGAGATCCCCTACCAAAATAATTACGAGCGAGCACGCAGCGGACCCGCCGCGGTAGCTCAGTGGCTAAGGCGTTGCGCTGCTGAGCACGAGGTCGCGGGTTCGATTCCCGGCCGCGGCGGCCGCTTTTCTGATGGAGGCGAAAAGCAAAAACGCCCGTGTGTACGAGATTTCGGCGCACGATAAAGATCCCCAGGTGGTCAAAATTAATCCGGAGCCCTCCACTACGGCGCGCCTCATCGCCTGCGTTGCGTCGGCGCGTTAAACCCCACAATCAATCAATCAATCGAGCACGCAGCGGCCGCCACGGCTTCTGCCGATGACGAAAAAATAAATTCCGGATTCGCTCCCTATACTCCCGTCATTAGCGTCGTTCACTTTCCGCCGCGCGCGTCAGTCTCAATCGCGGCTCTAAACAAAAAAGCGCGCGGTCGCGTCGAAAGAAGCCGTCCGCCCGTCATCCCCGCGAGCTTCCAGTTGCGCGTCGGTCCGGTTCACGCGTTGGCACGGCCCGCATTTGCATAACACGATGGAAACGCGACCTGCGAAAGAAGCAGCGGCAAGAAGGGGAGCGCGAGGGAAGAAGAGATAAGCGGCACGCGAGACAAGCCGCGCCCTCGGAGGTTAAACGCTGCAAACGCGCGCGGGTGCTTTAATGCGGGCCGAAAGAAGAGCGGAAAAAAGTAGAAAAGAGAAAGAGAGCGAAGAAGACAGTTACTACTTCCCCCGAGGCGGAGAAAGAGAGCGACTTGGCGCGCATAAAGACTATTTGTTTTCTCCAAGGCACGCGCCAAGTGACAGGGACGCGAAACGTAAGTACAAAGGCGTGTTCCTCGCGCGCCAACGGAGAAATGCTGTGGGGGGAGAAGGCCCGACCAAACACAATGAACGCAAGTATCGGCGAGAAAATGCCATAGGCTGCTGCGGAAGTGCCAAAGTGTTTACTCCGAGACGAATAGTCTTCGTTTTAACACGGCAAAGGTCTTGTGAGCAAACAAACAAAAGAAGAAAAAAAGCGATGAAGCACGGTCTTTTGTTCGCTCTGCGTGGGCTCTCTTTTGCCCAAATAACGCTTTAGAATGTCAACAGGGCGGCGTCTGAAGGCGTCATCAAACTGCCGTTATAGTTTGGTACGTCTGCTTCTCTTAACGGCGGCTATTAGCGCCTTTTGTGTCATGTTCACTCCTCACTTACCGCTGCGATATCTACACACACACGCCGCGTGAGCGCACGCAAATTAAACAGTCACGTATAATAAATCCATCAATTTGTTTTAATTTAATAGATTAACTGGGTGCAATCAACCCTTACTAGAGAAAGGACATTTTCTTTATTTAAGCAGCAAGAAAATTCAAGCGACTGTAAATGTGGTAGGTATTGACAAAGTTCAGTCGTTTGAAAAGCTTAGAGAAAAAAAAAACCGACACGTGTAACTGGAATCAATGGCGGCCATCGCCGTGTCATTTAAACACTGCGCGCCAAATAAAGTTCGGGCAGTGGAATTGCAGCCTACGCTACGTTTACTACCTCATCGAACTCCTGGTGAGAGACTATTAACTTTCTCGTTTCTTTGACAAGTACTCCAGCAATTAATATTACCAGCGTTTAAAACTTCACCGTCTAGATTGTACCCTTCTGCTCCACGATTAAAGCCAATTATGGCCATTTTTGACACGGAATGCGCTTCAGCATAGATGAAAAAAAAAAAATTGGCCGCGTATCTGCTTCTTTCGTTGCAAATGTCGTCAAAAGACGATAGTCTTTATTGACTTTTGCCAAGTAAATGCCTCCCTTCGCTTTCCCGATCACCTCTAATGTTGTTCCTCTTGCGTCGCGCTAGTCCCAAGGTAAAGACGCCAAAGGTTTGCTTAAATATTTTTAAATTTCCCGCGTTCCACTGCTCCAAACCGGGTGTCTCGATGCCAACGATGCCGTACGGCGAAGACGCGCGTGAATCGCGGCGCCCTACTTCAACGTTTATAGAACCGCGTTTCCCTATTCCACGTGCTTTGCAAGCAGAACGTGGAACCTATCTAGTGGAACCTTTCGTAGCTGTTGCCGGTTGATTCCTTAAAATGCCGCAAGAAGCTATACTGGCGCGGGCGACAGCTAGTGGAACCTTTCGTAACTATTGCCGGTTGATTCCTTAGAATGCCGCAAGAAGCTATAGTGGGGCGGGCGACCGCAGGCGACGGCAAAGTGAATTTTTTTTCTGGAGTTGATGAAGTATTTAATTTCGCCAAAGTCAAGCATGTATGATTTTTTAAAAAGGAACACTGCAAACATCACTTCTGTATTTGTTCTCTTATATTTGCGTAATGTCTTGTTCTTCTTCAACAATGTTGACAGGTATAAACATTACACCAGACTTAGACGGGTAGATTTAGCTGTGACTATATAAGACTATTTGCGGCGGCACTGTTTTAGTTTGGCCGGGTGGCTGAATCGAGTCACAGACAGACAAACGGACAGACATACAGACAGACCAAAATTTCTGGGTTTAAGTAGCCCAAGAACGACTATCGTCTTTAAAATAATACATTGCAAAACAATACGGCGTACAACCCTGCTGGAGCAGATTTTTTCGTTGAGAGGCTTTCGCGAGATGTCCTCACTTAACTTGTAGCGCCATCGTAACCCTAACGGTGGATGGTTAATGCAAAGAGTAACAACGTGCGAGTGCGCCAGGACATAAACAAATCTACAGATATGCGCTTTACAAAAACCGCTGTTAAAGGCAAGATCTGAAGTTTGAACAAAGTGTGAAAGTACCTAATCTCTTCTCGTAATCGCTTTTCAGCTGTGACGCAAAAAGAAAGAAAGAAACTCCAGAACTTTCCAGTCTAGCGCCCACAACCGACTAGAAGACATTCCCAAATAGAAATCTCAGTCAGACGAAACGTGCGAAAAGCCTTCATTCACTTTTTTTTAAGGGAAAAGGCAAATGTTGCGGAGCCAGTGCCGCTGCCTCAGGTATAGCCAATCTCTCCGCGGGACTTCTTTCCTGCACAGCTCGCAGATACAGCAAAGCAGCAAAGGAAAGCACGTCAAAACCGGAGTCGAGTCAGCGTCGTCGAATTCAGCGCGCCGTCACACTGAACCGATTTCCCCGCCGGCCACCGCGTCCTCACGAGCTCTCCTTGCCCTGAGGTAGGGCCAAAATTGAACTCAGCCAAAGGGAAGCTAAACAAAAAATGCCGAGAAAAAGAAATGCGTTCACGCGTCGGCTACCTTAATAAAACGCAGCACGGCCTGCTCGGCGAAGGGATACGGCACACGCGGCTCAGCCTGCCGGCGGCCTTGTTACATACGCCCCGGAAAACATTCTTCACAGCTGTCGCCGGCAGCCAACCCGACAAGACTGCGCGGTGCTGGGCGAGCACGAAGGGGATAGGGTCGGGAAACAAGCAGAGCACGCAAGCCACGTGCCCACCCCGAGAGCTGCCTCTTCCCTTACATAGTCGGAGCCCATCTCGCCTATGAGCCACTTTGAAGTAGCGCTCTTAATTATATCAAACGTAAGCAAACAGAAAATGAGAGCAAAATATGAGAGGAGGTTATGTTGATGTCATGGCAGCTAACGCACACTGTTGACAGTAATAAGACAACGCAACGCGAAAGCGAGCGGCGCCGAGGTAAATTGCCGTATTATGGGAACTTGGTATCATACAGTTCCACGACCAAAATCAGTGACTTTTTAACACGAAAGTGTTTTAGTGTTTTATTCCCGGATACACCAATATTTCGCTGACGTAATATCCGTCACGGAAATGACGCCCATGCAATGAAGCAAGCGGCCTGCAAAGGGTGCACTCCTGCACACGGGGTCTTCTTGCGGGGAAGCAACCTTTAGTACTAAAGAGTACGTTACACTTAGTGTTGTTTGTTTTCGGGTTTTGTATTTTAACACGAACGTTTTTTATGGCGGGTTACGCCAAGATTTCACTGACGTCATCTCCGTCACGGAAATGACGCCAGTACACCTTTGCTGAAGTGACCCGCCAGCAGGACGTCGCTCGCCAAGCACACTCACAACACAGCCACCGGCCCGCAAATCACACTCAGCTGCATATGTCGCTGCACATTTCACTTTCGTGTTTTGCCGATTCCTATGACAGAGGAATCAGCCACAGTTTTTTTCCCTCCTTCCTTCCCCCTTCAACTTCAATTGCGAGCACTAAACTGATAACAGGTAACCAGTCAACAGATAACACATTTCGCCTGCACTAACTAACCTCTCACTCATCTTCCCTCCCTCTTCAAAACAATTCTGTACGCTGACATGTGTTCCAAGACTGTAGTATGTATTTTCACTGGGCGAATCGAAACGAGTTACCCGGTGGTTAAAGTCACCCGCCGAGCACAGCCCGGACGATTAGTATACGGTACCTAAATTTCCACAAATCCATCGGCGCCGTCGGCAACGCCGGGGCGCGCACCTTTGTCATCATCACGCGCCGTCCAGACGCGCGGTGCAAATCGAGCCGGGAAGAGCGATTAGAGGTTACGCGCAGAACGCCCGGATTCACTCTGACCGAGGCGGCGAGCGATCACACTCCGGCGCGCATTAAACCCCGCGACTAATGGCCCACGTCAGCGTGGCCGACGACTCCATCGCACGCCCAGAATGAGCCGCGCGGCCACAGAGACACGCCGCCGTGAAAACTTGATCAATTACGCACAGGGAAGAACTCCCGGCTTATACTCAAATCTGGAAGACGACGGCTCTCTCGCCTCGACAGAACGTGCAGAAGCCGGCTCTCGGCACGCAGCTCTCCGTGCTCCCTTAGTTTGAGGCTAAATACCCTGTTCCGAACTGAGCCCACATTTCGCGCGCCATAGCAACCAGCGGATACGCAGACACTGCAATCAAGTTTCGGCGACCGTACCACAGAAAGGTAGTAAGCATTTTATGGAATACTTTCGAGGCAGACATGCCGTCGCAAGCAGTATAGCCTCTACTCGGCGGCCATTTTCAAACTCGGCGTCACGTGCGGAAGCTTCACTCCGCCTGCTAGTCAGGCGTTTTTGTCGCGGGCTAAATAACACTAACGTAGGGTAACGCAGCGAGCAAGGGAAATGTATAATAGGGACAGCCTAGTAGAGTGTAGTAGAGTGCTCGTATCACAAAACGGTGAATCCGGGGTTGAGTCTCATCGAGACACAACTTTACCGCTTTTTTTTTCTTTTCAGCTCAATTACTTTACTTTTAGAGCGAAAGCTTTCTTAGTGGGACCGATGGCGTCCTGTCAAAAAACTAAGGCATTTCCCCGTAGACCGGTTGGTCGACCGAAAACCTCCAAGATCTGCGGACACACGGCGAGTGCGTGAAACCGAGCTAGATATGACGATAAGACAACAAACGCATCGCTCATGAAGAAGGAGTAAAATAGTATACTTTCATTTCATAAACCCCGTATTGGTATGTATTTAGATGGTTCGTAGATGCGTTTACTTGGTGCGCGAGAAATAGTCGCATGTGTTCGTTCTTCGTTTGCGATTTGGGTTTTTGAAAATTAGACGATCGCTTGTACGCACTTTTAGCGTTCGCGCTTCTCTCACTTTCGTTAGGAAGGGTTGGTAATTTTTTACTCTCTTCGCGCCTTATAGGCCTCTTTGTCTACCACCTCTCGATTACGAAGACGACGACGAATTTTCGTTCGACCGAGTACACTAATGAGAAGATGAAGAGGAAGAACACTAACGCTACCACATAATTAAAACGTGCGGGCACGCCGGCACTGTACCACCAGATTACTAAGCTAAAGGCACCGCATCTGAAACAGCAGTACACGCAGGAATTCGGCGCGTCTTGCGTTGCTGATAAAGGAACCGGCCCTTTTAACGACAGGAGCGTACACAGACCACGACTAACTGCTTGTATTCCTAAAGCGGCAAGAACAAGGCGCTCGGCGTCACTCCTTCTTGTTCCGCTAGGCCGACGTTAACGGCGCGCATAAAAGCACTGTTAGCCTCGGGTTCGCGGCACGTTACGGCGAGCAGTACTGATCGCGCTCGCCGCACTGCAAAGCACGTATACGCCGACAACGCGAGGCAGGAGGCACGGTCCATGGTGCGTGCCCAGCAAGACGAAGCGGCCGGCACAAGTGCGCCCGGATAGAGAGAGGGGCATCGGGTGCATTATTAAGAGAGCTTGCTGACCGCGTCGCCACGAAACCGGCGTTCGGGGAAAGGAGAAACCATGGCGTCGGAAGAAAGAAAGAAAGAAAAAAAAAGCCTCGGCTGCCTGTAAATTCGAGTGCCCGCCGCCAGTGGGCCATTACGCGGCCGTTAATTTCATTAGGAGTCATTCGGGCCAGACGTGACAAGCAACAAGACGCCGGCCATCGCGTCCAATCGGAAGGAAACGAGATGGGAGGAAGACGATACAAGGCGGCCCCAACAACCAGCGTCAACGACGGTGGGCGCCTAACAAAAGACCGCCGCAGCGCCTGCCTTCCCTACTGTCGGCGGGCGCAGACGTGCGCGCCCTGGCAAGAGCCGCGCCTCATACCGTCCTCGGACCGGGCGAAGCACTCGAGCGGCCGGCAGGAATGTCTCTCGTTAGCGCCCTTGCGCTCGCAACGCGAACCCCGCGCAAGTGAAAGGCGACCGGCGGTCGCACCCCTTTCTCCTCCTCCTGGCCAGCTCCCCATCCTCCGGGAGGATGCTCGCTGATGGAGGGGGAGTGGCTACAACACGCGGCCGATCGCGAGCTGATGCGGGGGCCTCCTATGGCCGATAAAGAACAACGCGCCAAGGAAGTGGGGAAAATGCGAGACGTGAGCGGGGGCCGTGATCCGTTTGTCAATCTGCCGCCCACTCGCCGAGTCACGGCGACCAGGCGCGAAGAAGGCCGGACTGCCGAAACAGCGCCAGCGGCCACTTGAAGCGTCTCTCCATCCTCTACCTCGACTCAACCGTTGCGCTTCCTTTCTCGAACCGACTAAACAACCTGCTCGCCCGCAACTCTCCTCTTCCACCTCATCCTCCGCCTCTCTTTTCCCGCCTCACGTTCGTGCGAGAACACTCCCTCCTCTTGCTCCTCTGCCTATCCACCCGCTTCAATCAGCTGTCATCTCTCGCTCAGCCTAAAGAAAGCTCGATACGCATCGGTGCGCGCGCACACAAAACAGAGCTTCATGCTCTTGCTCTTCCTTTTCCCCGTCCCCATCCTCCTTAAGCCACGGGCACAATGGCTGGCATCGGCAGTCCACAAATGGAACCGGGCAGACGCGGATAACAAGTGAGAAGAGCCGCTACTCGGGGCTTCGCAAAGACTCCCGCGCAAGTCGAGCCCGGACGCGGGCGCACACGCGGCCCGAATACGTAAGCAGATTTGTGCCCACGCGGGAACCATTTTGCTTGACCGGCTATTCTTCTCCGGAGGCAGCAACGTACATACAATAACGCCGCCACGGGCTGAGACGATTTTATTAAAAGCGAAAGGCTTTGTATTCTTTTATGTGGTGCATTTGTTGTCACTGATAAGGTAAGCTCCACGCGTCCAATAAATATTCCCTTCGCCAAGGGCTCGAGGCTGAAAAACAATAAGAAGCTATGCTTCGCAGCTAGACGGAAATATAGTACCGAGAGAGATAGCGTTCCCTATGTTTACATGTGGGGGGAACAGGGAGGCGAGTGAGGGGCAGAGTCACGACGAAAGTAACGTCGAATAAAGCGATGGACAGAGCCAGGCTGTCAAAATAGGTAGCGTTGTCGAATTTAGTCACTCCGGGCACGTTTTCAGACATTTGAGTTTTGGGAACATGAGTAAGAAACCGCACATTGTCCTTCCGAATATTTTCCTTCACTGCAAGAGTCCTCAACTCTCGCCGTCCTACTATTCACGTGTTATTTACCTACGTGAACGAGAAACCCAGGGGTCACACAATGTTCGCGTCGAGGCACTCAGGAGATAAAATAACAAGGTCAAAGTGAGCGGCTTTAGCCAAACGAACGTTCTTGTCTGCGGTAGGAGCGTCGAAAGGCCGTTTCTAGGCGTCAAGAATTAGGGAATAAAATACTTTACAGGTAGACAAAGCATCCCTTGAAACGAAAGCTGGAGGCGCGAACATCTATCCATTCACGTCACGTGCGCCACGGAGGGGCGCGCACGCTTAACGTGGCAACTAGATTCTCGCGCAAGCTTTCAGTTTCAGGTATCGTTCGGTGTTAGAAGAGCGATCCCGCTCACCACGGTCTTTTTTTCCTGACAGAGCGTGCACGCGAGCGAGCACGACATTGCGCTCACAAAACAGGTATACGCCAACCCCCAAGACGAGCAGGGAATTCGCATCTTACCAGGGACACTCCCGCAAATTCACTCACGGGTCCACATTCTCGACGTTTTTGGCCTCAACGCGAAAGAAAAAAACAGAAACTAGGCGGGTGTCAAAAAGTACGCCTGAATAAAAACAAGCAGCACGAACACTGAAACGTACATTCCCAGTAAGCGGTGAAGCGATTCAAAACGTTGCAGAAGAGTATTAAAAAAAAAGAAAAAAAGGAAGGGGGGGTTGAAAGAAACATCGAGCGCACATCGCAGTCAGCATGTGCTCCGCATATGCAAACTTCCAAACCACGTTCGCTCCTATTGTCAGTTTCGCGCCAATTACGGAAACGTGACAGCGCGAGGATGAAGAAAACAAAAAGACGGAAAGAGGCAAACGGGAGGCCGCATCGACTCCGACGACGGAGGAACAAAACGTCCCGCAGAAAACGAGCTACGCGGAACGGCGTCTTTCCGCGCACAAGGCGAATTCTGGCTGCAGCCTCTGAGCCACGATCCCTGCCAGATGGGGTTCGTCATCAAACTCGCTCGGCGACGGCAGAAAAACACAAATACTCGCCTCAAAACGTACAAGCGCGAATCGAGCGCAATTGAAAAACGATGAGAATAACCGTGCGACGACTGGGAGAGATAAAGCGGCGGTGGCAGCGCCGTAAGAAGAGAGCGGGAGCGCGTGGAAACAAAAGAGAGAGAAAAAAAGAGGGGAACGGATGGGGGCTAAAGACGCTCCTAATGCCGTTGTCTTCCCTGCCGCCCCTTCTCCGCATCCTCATCCCTCCCGAAGAGAGCTGGGAGGAGCCGACACGCGCGCGTGTGCTCCGCGTAGAAATGAGATTGCTCGGGACAATTCTGTTTCTCGGCAGCCTAAGGACAGACAGTGCGCCGAGGGCAAACACCGAAGGCGCTCTACTATGGAGAAGGAGGATGAGGATGAGGAGGGAGGTGCGAGCGGCTTTCCCTGAACAAGCGTGCCGAGCAGACGACGATGGGGAAGGGGCGGAAGCAAAACAAAGGAAGAGCCAGAGCACACGGGCGCGGAGAATACAAGAGCATCACTGCGGTGTTGCCGACGGAAGAGTCGCGTTTGTATTCGCGCGCCGTGCGATACACGTACGCTCGACTAGTGGCTGCCGGAGTTCCTGCGACGGCTCGTCAGCGCGCTGCGCTCGAAACAAAACAAGAGCTGGCGAACATACGCGTTCGGCGGGGACGGAAAACAAGAGGCTTGACGCGGGCGCCTTAATCGACGATGACCTTACTGCCGATAGTATGAGTCAAAACTAGTTAAACGAAGCACCACGCAAAGATAAGGACGAGGAAATAAAATACTATAAATACACCAGCGAAGTTTGCCTCACATAGGTACACGAATACTAATGGTGTAACTAAGCGAATATCTGCGACCTTGCGGAAGGGAAAAGAAAAGAACTGCTCCTTAATGCTCAGGCGCGCGTTTCAAGCGTGTTCACCTTTTAGCAGAAGTAACCTAGACATCTGGGTGTTCTTCGAAGAGCGGGTGTGATTACGACTGTTGTATGATTATTATGATAACCTACATGATCATCGAGGACATCAGTTTAAAAGCCTTACCGCCATTCGTAGCACAGGACAGTTACCCGCTACTAGACAGATCCTGACTGTAAAAACCACCAAGGAGGGCACGTTTTTACATGACATAGTCTACGAAAAAGCATTTGGTTCAGTGGAATCAGCGGCAGTGATAAAAGAATGGAGATAACATAAGAAAGAGCGTCTTGAATTTGGGCAGCAAACTCCGGTGGAAGTTACCTTAGCCCAAACCTGGGAAGGAGAAATGGACTTAGACTGAACAGGATTAGGGCAAACTGACAACCAGTGGGCTACCAGGGTAACAGAATAACTACCGAGGGGAGGGATTAAAACTGGGAGAAGAGCTGTAAACTCATTATAGGCATGAGATGATGAAATTCGGCAGCAGAGGCTAGATTAGGAGAGCGCAGGGTGCCAGCAGTTTAACGTTAATGGGAGAGGAGTTCATCCCCCGCAATAGAAATAAACAAACTGATCATATATACAATAAAACCATGTACGAGCGATTTTTTTATGATTTCACTTTCGACTGATTATACGCCTTCAATGTTCGACTTAAAATATAACCTAAGGTGATATCACCTCGACTTCCCTCTTCAGCTCTGTTACAGCGCAACTCGGGAAGACAGTTTTAGAGGGAAAAGTAGCGCACCACGAACTCATGATACGAGAGGAATTAATACAGGCCGAATAGAGTTTCGCGAGAACTACAGAGCAGGATAGCTAGGAGGAGGACGAGAAAGAGATGCCTCCTTAGTCCAACAATGTGTGCCCTCACACTCCCGCATGTGTTACAGAGAGACGCACAGACACGCAACACTGTAGCTCGGCTTAGGAATGTCCTAACGCGGCCGCTTTCAAATACCTCTCCATACCTTCTGCGCAACCTCGACGATAAACCAAAGTAAGCTTCACCGCACGGCTTACATAATAAGGCTCGCGCTTTCCCGCATGGCGGAAAGTTGCTTCGTTTGCGACACAGCGGAGCTGTGCAAGAAAGCTAGACGCACAAAATGAGCCCAATAAAAGTTGATTGATTGTAGGGTTTAACGCGCTGACGCAACGCAGGCAATGAGGCACGCCGTAGTGGAGGGCTCCGGATTAATTTTGACCACCTGGGTATCTTTAACGTGCGGAGAAATCTCGTACCCACGGGCGTTTTTTGCTTTTCGCCCCCATCAGAAAAGCGGCCGCCGCGACCGCGAATCGAACCCGCGTCCTCGTACTCAAACGCCGCGCAATAAAAGTACCGCACGTGACATTCACAACTGCTCATGCGCGCGAGACGAAACAGGACTTAGAATAAGTTCCACGTCAACAGATTTGTCCTGTCCTCCACTGTAAGGTTTGCCACTACTACCGTAATTGCAAAAAAGTCGCCAGGAACGTTCAAGGTCAAGAGCCAGCGACGTGGCAATATGAGCCTCACCCCACTTCATGTTTCGCGGCAGAGTAGAGGCTGCGTAAATTGCCGCCCATACGGATGGCCGGCGGAGACGACGCCAGTACAGTCTGAGCAGGTAAAGTGCAAACACCTGCCCTCGGAAGCGCCCGTTCGAGGACTCCGAAGTCGGCGCTTCGGCGCCCCAGTTTCGCGCGGGGGCGGAATTCCACGTCGGCCGCCGCTCGTGACACGCGAGGTCTCGGGCGGCGTCACAGTGTGACAGGCAACCACGAACCGCGACACCGCACGCGTCGTCGAGGGCTAACAAAAACAACGTCTGCGTGTGCGTGCTTGTTGAGCAATGCATGAGGCGACGGCGTGCGCGGCACTGGAGGAAACTTTGGCCGACGTGCGGTAAAGCCATAAAACTGAAGGAAGAGCCGCCGTGGCTGCGGCGCCTAGCGCACGGCTACACTGAAGCACACCATCGTTGTATCTCAACACCGAGAATATGGTTTAAACAGCACGCCAACCAAGGATCGTTGCGGTGCTATGACGGCCAAAAGGGGGGACTAGCGTGAGGACGCTGACACTTTGTGGCAGTTTAGCCAAAGGAACGGCCCAAGACAATTACCGCGCAGGAATCTACCTGTCCGCAAGGTCGTCAAAGTTGCCACCAGATCGCCTAATCGCAGGAGACAGACGAAAAACTGGGGATGATTCCTCTGTCATAGGAATCGGTAAAACACTAAAGCGAAATGTGCAGCGAAATCTGCTGCGAAATGAGCATGATTTGCGGGTCGGCGGCTGTCTTGTGGGTGTGCTTGGCGAGCGACGTCCAGCTGGCGGGTAGCTTCGGCAAAGGTGTACTGGCGTCACTTTCGTGACGGATATGACGTCAGTGAAATCTTGGTGTATCCCGGCATAAAACACTTTCGTGTTAAAATATAAAACCCGGAATAAAATCCTTTTTTTTTGTTAAAACGCAGCAAAAGCTCCCCCTGCCCCACCCCCATCTATTCCCAGCAGGTCATCACGAAATGTTAGGCACCTTTCCCACGGGGCAGCTTACTACTCATCGCAAACGAAACACACAGATGTAAGCACACACTGCATTAAGCACGTCTTCGAGTGGTGTCCGTGCTTCAGACCTGTTGCCGACAATTGTGAAGAGTATATAGGCGTCGGCAGAGATGACTAAATTCCGGCGTTGAAGAAAGGACTAGGAATCGCAGCAACAACAATGCAGAGCAGATATAGGACACGATGATAACATCGACGCGAGTGAGAAAGCCCAAGTACAAGCTGCTGCTGAGCGAAGTGTTTGCGCTCCTGCGAAAGAACAAGTATGCCCGAAATGCTCCACGGGGTATTCCCACCGCACGCGGTGAAATACAAATACACGTGAAAAAGAAATCTGACGTTACGCACGCGGTCGGGTCCTTTTGTCCGCCTGCGCGTACGTTCCCGGACACGCGACTCGCTTGTGTTCATCTCAGTAGGGCGCTTTTATTGGCGTCTTTCGTCTTCTCCCACAAAGGGCCGCAATCCTAAAGCCCGCGGCTCGAGAAGCGGCTCACTTGTGGAGGTGCTTCCAAGACGGCACGGAAGTAAATGAAAGAGAGCACGCAACTAAGATATCCCTGAAAAGCGAGAAACCAATGTCACAGAAAACGGCACAATCCACGAGACGCAAGGGAGAAACGAGACAAAAAGGAGCGGCATCCTCTCGAGTCGTCGCGGAGGAAGGGGTTGCGTTCTTTCAAGGACTCGCAGGCGAAATGCGGAGCGAGGAGACACGGCAACATGAAAGGATAACCGGTGGAGACGATCGTCCCAGGAAACAACGCAGACCGACCGGAAGACGGCGGAAATGCGCAAGCAGTCTCTCCAGGGTGGCGCGCGTGTGCAGAGGGGAAGCCAAATGAAAGGACATCGCTTTCTCCGAATCTGTAGACATTTTCGACCTTTACACTTTGGTAGCACCTTCGCGCGTTCTAACCTGTTTTGCGCATGCCTAGTTATATCGTCCCGTCGACTGCTCCAATTAAATAGGCGTTAGCACAGCCCAGTAATAAAAGGGCAGCTGACAGGACGAATAAGCTACAGCGGTGTTGTAGCAGGACGCCCAAGGGCCGACGACGAAGGCAACCGGCGACCATCTCGGTTGATTCTGGCGTACGCATGCGCCGTTTCAGTGGCACGAGAGCGGTGCCAATAACCAAAAAGGGCGACACGCCGCTTTGGGGTGCAATCCTTACCTTCTCAAAACAAAGCCACTCGAGCACGACGTACAGTCAGCAAGGAACTAAACACCGAAGCAGGAAGAAGTGCAACGTAAAAGCGAAAACTTCGCCTTTTCAGGCTCATTTATATTTATGAACTTCAGACACTGCCTCGATATCTGCACGCGCCCTACATCGCTGGGTTACCTACATAACCAAGACGTTCGAAAATATACCTAGGGTCTGTATCTCCTGTTCGCGCTGCATTTGCTGCTGACTTTGCACGAAAGGTAGCGAAGATAGGCCGGCAACTGCGAGGGCGGCAGACGAGAGGGAATTGATGCGGGCTAACTGGCCAAAACGGGACCGAATGAACAGGTGCGGTCACTCTAATTCCGCGTGACTCGTACAAACGCAAAAACTACGGTACTCATCACCTACGAGCACTCTTACCAACACTATGGACTGCCAGCTCCCGCATGGACGCCTTACTTATTGATACGTAGAATTATGCAAGTTCAACCTAAGGCGTGATTCGCCGTTTCTTCCCGTAGATAACGGAGCCGCCGTTTTGCTCAGACAGAAGAACGCACCTCGAATATTCCCCACAAATAAATTGGTCCTCAAAACGCGAGGAATGCACCGACAGGCATCCTCCAAGCAACACGTGACTGCACGGACCGCACGTAGCGCGAAACAGGCATGGTGCATCGGAAAACAGCGGCCACATTTTCGCTGGCCGTCAGGGGGTCCAAAACCATGTCTATTATTAATTTTTATTATTGACATTATCACCATTATTCAGTTTACTTGAAACCCTCGCCCCCTCCGGCACGAACACTTGCAATAAGCGTAACCGAAACTGCTCGAAGCAAGGACGACGACAAAGGGAAACCGTATGTTGCTCGCCACACCGCCGGGAAAATGTACGCCCGAAGAACGCCTTCCGACAGAAAACGGAGAGAGCGAGAGAGGAGATAAAGACCCGCGACAAAGAACAAGAGAGCAGAAAACGCTCGGTTTCGGCTACTAATGGATTCTTCTCTACCCCACAACCGCCGAGGACGCGACGCGCCCGGCCGTTCGACCGCCGCCCGGGGCTTCTTCCTCGAGGCCCGTGTTTACGCCGCGCGCCGTATTTGCTTCCTCGTTAAGCGAACAACGCGCATACGCAAGCGTGCGCGCCGCCGGAGAAATTGCTTGAAATAACTCGCAGCAACTGGGCACAAGGAGCGTGTTATTGGACGTCGCGTCGTCGGGCGATGCGCGCCCAACAGGTGGCGCAGCGGCGAACGGGTTTCCCTCGAGCGGCGTTTTCGTGGAGGGGATCATTAGGTCCGGGCTTCCCCTCCTGCCTGCGTGGCGAAGCAATGCGTACACGTGGGGACCGACGGGCCGACTTACTTCGGTCTCGGGACGCGCCCAGCGCAATACGTGGGGCTCTGTATAGCACTGCGGCACAGCGACACTTAATTCCCCGCTAACGTGCAAATGGTCGCCGTGACGTGATGTGTTTGCTCCTGCACGAATCTTATATCGCGACGTTCACGAAACGACCCCGAGGACGTTCCACAAAACTCCCATGTACGGCCTTTTGAGGGTGGAAAGAAATAAAAGGAAAAGCCGTTTTCACGGCGCTTGTTCTTAAGCTTATTCGTAGTAATGCGACTTACTGTAAACTGACAAGCGACAGTGGTAAGTTTGAAAGTCAACAAAAGAACTATGAGCATAGAACCAGCTTTCACCGAAAACGGAATGCCTGCTTGCTTGAAGGGACAGACAACCCTATTTCTGTGGAGCACGTCCTCCAGTTCGCATGAAAGCAGCGTATTATACAGTGGGGTAACCACAAGTCATTCGTAACTAAATTGGGGGACACAATTTTAATTTCGCAATAAACTTTCGGAAGTGTGAAGGCGGCCGCCATTTAGTGTCTAAACCTGACACTACCGTAAAAAGTAGCTCGGCGGGTTTCAATGCACGACTTAAAGACCGTAAAAAGGAACAGGAAAGACTGCACTTTGTTTTTGCTTTAGCTTTGGACAAGTTTTTTAATAGCTCTCTTTATTTCGCGCACAGTTAAACGTACATGTTGCTGCGCGGCTCAGTGTCATGGCTGCCAGTATTTCTATTGGAAGCTGGTAGATCTAAACATTCCTCTTTCAAATGTGCTGGGGCCCTATCAGGGAAAGGCTGCCGTTTAAGGTGTTTTAAGTGATGCGCTTCATTTGGGATAGAGAGCATATACGCCGGAAAAATCGGTCGTCTGTCCTTTTAATGAAATCAACAAAATACGCCCAGTTCGTAGGCTTTTCCAGCAAAAAAAAAAAAAAAAAAGAAATCAGGTAAAGAAAGCGGCAAGGCTGTGGGGAAGAGGGTCGAAACGGCGGCGCAACGTTGAGCCCGCACAGTAGCCGGGAAAATGATAAACACAGCCAAGCGCATTCGACGCATTGTGTGTGGACCTTCAAGGAAGCACGTCCCACGACGGCGCACGAGGAGACGGCCGCAGAATTAGCTCCCTTGGAGGAAGCAAAGGTCACCAGTCGTCGTCGTCGCCGTCGCTTTCGTATTTTCCTTCCCGGTCGCGCCCCAGCGACGAGTCTCGGTGTCGCACTTTCGCGGTTCGTCCGCCACGCACCAGCAGACGCCGCTTGCTAGACACAGACTGTATGGCTCTGGAATTCACAAGCCATTGCGGGTCAACAAGGTGCCAGCGTGCAGCCGGGCGCGAGCAGCTGCATCGTCCCCTCGCTGCTGCTCTCAGTGTAGTTTGTCTCTGGAACAATCGAATATTCACTCATTTCGAGGGAGAATCCCTCTAGCGAAACAAAGATTCTTCGCGAGGATTATGTATGAAACCTGCTAGCCGATCCAAGATTAGCGTAAAAGAAAGTCCAGCGATCGACAACTTTCGTGAGTCCACATTTAGGCACGCGTTAAAGATTCACGGGCGGTCGAAATTATTCCGGAGGCCTCCGCTGCGACGCGGTATTTTTCTCACAATTACCAACTTTTAACAATCGTATATTTGTGTCAGAGTGTTCGAAGCTACGTTCGAAATTAAATTCTGCGAACTCTACATCAATTCACCCAACAATTGAGTAATCGTCGAGCTGCACCTGAACTCACCAACTTCCATACGGGGAACGGTTTTTTTCTTTTCTAGACGCGTGTGGATATTTGTTTCGCGGTTTGTTTCATTTTAACGCGTTTCCAAAGAAGAATTATTTCAATTACGTGTAGCCTGTTCAGAAAACAGCCCGTTCAAGAAATGCAACCGGTTTTAGGTACCGACGTTGCCCCTAAACACTGAGGACCGCATAGAGGACCGCTATAATGACTGATTTAGCCAACCTGTGTATCTTTCAAAGTTACTTTTGGCATGGCTGCGCTGAATATTTACGACTGAATGTAATGCAACGATTGCTTTCTGTCGCGGGATTCCAACGAGCGCCGAAATTATCAAGACAGATTTTCGGTCTTTGGCCGGCCTTTCGGAGAGCCTGACGCAACGCTGCTATAATCAGGCCGTTTAAAGCCTCGCTTTTCCTACCTGACCCATACTTTTGCTACGTAATCAAACCGCCGTTTGCATTATTATCGCACATTTGATTGATTGTAGGGTTTAACGCGCCGACGCAACGCAGGCGATGAGGCGCGCCGTAGTGAAGGGCTCCGGATTAATTTCGACCACCTGGGGATTGATTTATTGATTCTAGGGTTTAACGCGCCGACGCAACGCAGGCGATGAGGCGCGCCGTAGTGGAAGGCTCCGGATTAATTTTGACCACCTGGGGATTGATTTATTGATTCTAGGGTTTAACGCGCCGACGCAACGCAGGCGATGAGGCGCGCCGTAGTGAAGGGCTCCGGATTAATTTCGACCACCTGAGGATTGATTTATTGATTCTAGGGTTTAACGCACCGACGCAACGCAGGCGATGAGGCGCGCCCTAGTGGAAAGCTCCGGATTAATTTTGACCACCCGGGGATCTTTAACGTGAGCCGAAATCTCGTACACACGGGCGTTTTTGCTTTTGGCCTCCATCAGAAAAGCGGCCGCCTAGGCCAGGAATCGAACCCGCGACCGACCACCTGGGGATCTTAAACGTGCGCCGAAATCTCGTACACACGGACGTTTTTGCTTTTCGCCTCCATCAGAAAAGCGGGTATTATTATCGTAGCTCCCGAAAGAACGGTTACATTTATAATGCATCCGAATGGGTGCCCCGATAGATAAACAGCTGCAAGTTACCCAACTATGTTTTTGCCTTGGTTCCAATTCTTCTGCGTCAAACCCAGTGTTTTAAGAGCAAGGGAACACGCTGTATTTTATTGTCAAAAAGCAACTAATAAGACTACGTTCGGAGCGCGGGATTCGAATGGAGCTAAACGTTCATACCGACAGAAGACAGTCATTGATGTACTAAGCAAGTAACCGCAGACGTCTTCCACGAGGCCCCTTTCATTACCGCACTGGCGGTAACGATTTACAAAGCCAAATACGCAAGCGCCAACGCGCACACAAACCTATGACATACGGTGAAAAATAGACGGCACAACTTGAGATTAATGGTATCGGAACGACTCGCATGGCGACGACAAAAGGGGTTCAACTACGTGTCGCTCTATCACCCGATGAAAGCGCTCGAGCAGCGATCAAGTGACCATTAGCATTGGCTCGACGTTTGGCGATTAGAGCTTGCGCGGAACAACGTGACACCTCGTGTCGCTTCAGTATAAGTAGCGCAAGATTTCAAATTACTCCAAGGGCCGATTCTTGCAATTTCGAAATCGCGGACAGAAATGCATGGCTTTCTAAACTGAACCACTTGTCCCTCATTTTTTTTTTTTCTTTGCAGCGGAAACGTAAATACGCGTGCATACACAAGAAGTCGGATACTTAATATTCTATGTTCATCAGGGTTACACTAAGCTGTTCGAGCATACTCACAAAGGATGAGACGGAGTACAAGGACGTGGGTTCGATTCCCGGCCCCGGCGGCTGCTTTTCTGATGGAGGCGAAAAACAAAAACGCCCGTGCGTTCGAGATTTCGGCGCACGTTAAAGATCCCCGGGTGGTGAAAATTAATCCGGAGCCCTTCATTACGGCGCGCCTCATCTCCTGTGAAGCGTCGGCGCGTTAAACCCGATAATCAATCGAAAGAAGAGACGGCGTTACTTAGTCGTTGACAAATTATAATATAGTAATCCGGCCAACACCCCGACAACAACCTCCCGAAGTCTGCGCGATATTTCACGTTTAATGCTAGCGTTTCATTTACAGCTGAATGTCCACAGCCTCTTGATCCCACTATCTTCCCGACATTGTTCGCAACACCAAATGTAAAGAAGCAGGAACACGTCCGTTCCACGCTTCCCGGCAGCTGCTCAAAGGGGGCGTATTGCACCGCTGCGCCAAGGTGCCTTTGAGAGTCTGTTAGTTGACCAGAGAACACGGCGGGCATGAGTGGGAGATTACTGAGCGGGTAAAAAATGCCCTCCACGGCGCGCTCGGCGTAATCGGCTCCGGCCGGCGTGTGCGGCGCACTTGTGCAGCGAGCGTATACCCGTACGGCTCTGCGGCCCGACAATCCGCTTCCGGAAAGCGCGCATTCCCCGGGCAGCAGTGGGGTGTCCTTGCCTGGATGCCTGAGCAGGCGTCTACAAAAAGCAAGCGATCCATCAACGCCACAGAGCTGCGCTCTCCGCGCCCCGACACAAAGGAAGGGTCGCTCCAGAGATTCGCATCCCCCCAAGAAAGCCTCTCCTCCGAATCCCCCGTTATCTGGCACGCCCCCTCCTCCCTGCGCGCACTTGGCTATTACTGCCCCCCGCGTGTTTACGTGCACACTCGCGAACTGCGTGGCGCAACATGGCCGCGCACTTGTACCCCCCCTTACCCTGCAGCCTTCCCGGTGTCGCAAGCGATTCCGTTTTCGCTCGCTGCATGTCATTAGCGCGCAGGGTACCCGGAAGCCAGCGTTCCCGGTGGTCCAACGCGGACACGGAATTTTGGCACCCACCAGGCGCCGGCCACTCGAAACTGCAGGTACTTGCGAAACCGTAACCTAACGCGAAGGAGCAGTTGCTTCACCAGTGCACGTGGCTCGTTAAACGTTTCCCGCGTTCGAATTTAAAACGCAGAGCATTTACCCGGCCAGCAGCCCGCGATATCTTTCTTGTAGAACGCGGTATCTATAGCTCGTAACGACCAAGATGATATTTCTCGCTCCCGATGAAGTGGGCCTAAACGCCCGAGAGATGATGATGTTACGGGGAAAAGGGCAACGAACAGACAGCCCTCATAACGCAGGCGGAAGCGGTGCGATGCGTGCCTACACCGGAGGTCCCGGACAAAGGTATGAGCCGCCATTTGCTTAGTAACGCATCTCGAGCATTGTCTTGGCGACAAATTCGGCCCTACAACTGCGAAGTGTACCTCAAAACGAGGACGACGCATTTGATATTTAAAAAAAAGGAAACGTTCTAGAAATACGTTTCTACAACTAGGCGCCAATAATCAAACATTGCTACGGGAAAACAGCCACGTATAATAACCGTCTTGACGCACTTCTCCTATCGAAAACCTGTTGTCTGAAAGCAGCGCAACAAGAAAGCACTTGCCTTGAACAGCTTAGGGCCTCAGCGAGCAAATAATGCAGCAATAAGCTTTTTTTAGCAGTCTTAAAGCGCCCACCGACGAACAAGTTCCTTTCCAATTTACAGTTGTTCCGACGAGAGACGGTTAAACGCAACCACCAAAACAGTTGCTCGTGCGCCTCTTCAGCATCCTTTAAGGAGAGAAAGCAGATGCACCTGCGCTGAGAGCAGCAGCTCCGGTAACAGGATAGGGCGAACAACAACAGCAGCAGCGTGGAGACACTGACAGAGCGGCCTGCCGAAGACGACGCAATATCAGGAGAAGGGGGCGGCAGCAAAGCTTTCGGCTAGATTCTTGCGGCTCACGCGGATGTCTTGGCGGCTAATGAGCCGAGACAGCAGCGGCCGGCACGGAACTGCGACAGAATAAGAAGGGAACGGTGGATCTCTCCTCCTCCTCCTCGCAGACCGGAGTGCAGCAGAACAAAGCCTCCGCGTCGTTCTTTGATGTGTCTTCTTCTTCTTCTTCTGATGCTGCTCCCGTTTCCACGTCTCCTTTCTTATTTCTTCATCCCAACGGCAAGGATGCCACTTCTCCCCTCCTCCGCTGACTTCTTCTTCCTCGTCTCTCTCGGCGCTCTTTCGTTTTTCGTTTCCAGCTCGCGGCGTCAGCGTCGATCGGTACGCTGAGGCCCTCAAAGCGACAAGAGCCGAGCGTCTCGTCCCTCGCTTGCCCCTTCTTGAAGCAGGGCCCCGCAAACTGCCTTCCGCTTCGTTCCCCTTGGTCAGCTGCCGTTCCGCACGCTGAACGTGACAAAACGAAGGACGACGATGCGGCCGCCGCAGCCAGCGAGCCTCGAGGAAATTAGACCGAAGAGGGGGAGGAGGAGGCTGAGAAGACGCTAGACGGGCGTGTGTGCGTGTGCAGCCTGGAACGGACGAGTTGAGGCGCTATTGAATCTCCGAGACAAACATGCCCCGGAGGACGCCCGAGCGACATGTCGAGCCGTAGGGTGGTACGCGAAAAGCGTGATTTACAAGCCCCGTTCGCCCTTCTAAGCGGGTTTCCTTACAAGCGCGTTTGCAGCGCCTAAGCCCGCGTGATGAAAGCGCTAAGTTCTAATATCCCGTCCGTAAGAATTCCATTGTTACATTTAATCCCGGAAAAGTGAGTGTTTTGTCGTTATTTACGTCATGAGACGGCGACTTGTTTACTTCACGATGCAGAAGAAAAATTACTTTCATAAAAACTACAAACGTGATTTATTACCCCCTCTTCCCCCATCGCCCCCCTACGCCGTGTGACAGGGCATTTACATCGCCACAAAAAAAAGTCGAGATAACCAGAGCCCGTTCCGGACAATTTTGTTCCTGGTTTCCACGAAACTACGCCAGGGAGAGCTGGAGGTGTCGGAAGAACGGGGCGGCAAGAGAGCTGGCTAATCCTTCGGGAGGATTTAGTGCGGAGCTGGCCTGCTTGTGGCGAACACCTGCCAGCGGCCATTACTTGTATTGTTTAACAGTTTCGAGCCGGCAGAAAAAAATCGCGACTGAAAAATGGCTTTCTAAGTAGCAAGATCACCTGTGATTTCCTACCTCTTTTTCATTCTGGTCGGTCCGACCTAAATTAAACCGATCGACCGAAACTGACAGCACACGTGTCGTCCCAGTGAGTGAGATCGCAGCAACGGCTCAGACTCTACAAACAACCCCACAAAAAGAATAAATCGCTTTTCGTCCCTTTAAATTTATGCATACTCAAACCATTTGATTAAGCTGCCCCTGACATTTAACAAAGCGGTCTCAGCGAAAAGAGCCCACCGTTATGCATTTATTGCTTATACTCGTTACAAACACGGTATAGCCGAAAGAAAGTACGAGTACGCCCTTCCTTTTTTTTTTCTTTTCTTTTCTTTGAGGCTTCACAGATTACCTCTACCCTTTTCAGAACACAAGGCGAAATGTGATTAAGAACCCATAGCAACATTTACGTTTTCCGGACAGCAGAGGCTAGACCAACAAATACCCCTGCCAGAATAAAAGGTATTGGAATGTAGGGAGGTTCTGCAAGATCTGGTTTCACGTGATTATCTTTCTCTTGAGGGTGGTTCCCTGTTCCCCGGGTACCTTTGTCGCAATTTTGTCATAATACTTGACAAACAATTTTTTTGTCCCGTTTGAAAGATGAATGGCGAAACATTCGGGGGGCAATATTTCAACTCCAGTTACTGTCCCGGGGCCACTCTCAACTTCAATAAAATATAATAACTTCAGTCCGCCAATATTTTGTCCCTTTCTAAAAATTTTAACAAATGTTTTATAATAAACTGTGGCCTCCGCTTCTTTGTTTAACTAATTCTGAGTGTTTTCAGCGCTCATTTAGAGTCATAACAACATCCACTACATGGGCCCGGGTCCTCCTCATTAAGACCGAGGCCTTCAATAAAACCGAGCGTTCAGTGTTCCATTCTATGGGCGTATACCGTGACAAAACAACACCTGCTCCCAACTTTCGAGTCTGCCCGTGCACGCAGACGGCCGGTGCTCCGCTGTCGTGCAACTTTCTCTCGGGCCCCCCCCCCCCCCCCCCCCCCCACGTTAATTGGCGGGACATGATGCAACCGCTGTTCACGACAGACCTGGCGTTGGTAGTTCGCAACACTTTCAATATTGCCGCCTCTGAATTTCCAGCGACTCACGAATGAGTATGAGAACGAATGACTGATGGGAATACACACGTTCGGTTCAACCGCGCAGCCAAGCAGACTTCATGATACGCCCGAGCCAAGCCGGGGGAAGCGGGCTTGAACCGTGCGCGGGCTTCTTGTTGCGTTCAGCTACCAGGCGACAATACCAGCGCTCTAGGAACTTTGCTGCGCGTCTAAGCGTACTACATATGATGATCGTCCGAGTCACGCTCACAGTGCGAACCGAAACGAACTGAAACAAAAACTACAAAAAAAAAAAGCACCGCAAATCCACAAGCTTCGTAACGCGGTACGTAAAATATTTTGAAAAGACGCTTGATATAGGTTAAACCTTACATCAGCAAGGTCAATTTTTAAGCACGCCCAGCTCTTATTATTCACCGCGAAACCAGCCTTGAAGCCCGAAAGAAACGCTGTACGGTACTGTATCTGGGAACAATTTTTACGACACTGTTTCTAACTGCGGTTTTTGGCGGGTTTAGGGTGGCGGTTTTAAGCATTCTTGCCCGCACGCAGCAATTTCAATGCCAAAACATTCTCACAGCCAGATAGTTAAGCTACATTAAGGCGAGCCGAGCAGTCCGTAAGACTGTGCATTGGAACGGCGCGACTGGGATGACGGGAAGCGGCCGGAGGGAGGGAAAGCGCCGCTGTTATCCTCTTTGTCCGCAGCCTCCCTTGCTGGGCAGTTTTACTGCGTTTTTTTTCTACCGACTTTTTCAGACTAACGCCGAATGGATAGTCAGAAGTCAGCAGTTCGTATTTCACACAGAGGAAACAGAATAGTTGTCTGAAGTAGAGGAAACTGCAGACAAACGGGGGTTCGGGTCTCACCCGGGGAGCATGTTTTTCTCCACTTTCCTTCATTTCAAATTCCTATTCTACTTCCACACTGTAATATTACGAGCTTCTTGTGCTCCTGTTGATGTTCCTGACTGCTGGCTTTCACCTGTCAGTGGTCATTAAACGGGGCCCCGGATTCCCAATCCTGATATATATATATATATATATATATATATATATATATATATATATATATATATATATATATATATATATATATATAGAAGAGAGAGAGAGAGAGAGAGAGAGAGAGAGAGAGAGAGAAGACCGACAGTAGAGAAAAATCGGGAAAGAGAACAAAAAGAGAAAGAAAGGAGTTTTGCAGGCCCACACAGCTTAGTTTCTTTCCCAACAAGAAGCATTGGAAAGCAGCTGATGATACCATGCTGGCCATCTAAAGAAAACTTTTGGTTCTTTCTCGGTTGGAAATACAGTCGCCAAGTTTGCACACCGGTATGGAAGCCTTCACTACTACGAAAAAAAGAAGAAGAAAGGAACGTCTGATTCCAAACAAACAAAAAAACGCACGAAGATGCTGTCTTTGGCCACGAAGATGGCACCAAGTGTCAGGAAAGAACTACTACGGGCGGGAGCCTCTGACATATGTCCGCCGCCCAGAAATCCCACTTCGACCAGCAGATGTCTACGAAGCGCCAGGCAACCGATCCCTCATCCGCGCTTGTTCTCGGCGGCATAGCGACGCTGAAGCCGCTCTCGGGCGCGCAAATCGGGGCCGAGCGCGAGCGAGGGCACCCGTACACGCGGTGGCGACTGCGCCACGCCGTCTGGATTCTCCCGCCATCGGGCGCGCGAGGGGGATCGCCGGTCGTGGATCGCTGCGGCGCACATGTCCCGGCGGGGGGAAAGGCGGCGCCCACTCACCTAGCGTCGGCGAGGCTGTCCGAGAGGCGCGCACGGAGGAGCGGAGCGTCGCGCACTCATGAAAGCGGCCCGGGCCAGAGTGGGCGAGAAGACGTCACAAGGTGGCTTTCCAGGAGACACGGGCGCAGGGGAACCCCACGGCGCGACGGCGGCGGCAACACTGGCCGCGGCACGGGCGGCGCGCCGTCGGCGATACGTCGCGCGCGTGCGCGTCACACGCACGCGCGCCCCCGCGCGGGCTCTCCATCCTCCCCAGCATCTTCCGCATCCTCCCTCCTCGCTGCGCGCTGCGGCGGTGTGGATGGAAGGATGATTGCAGGCTGATTGTCGCTTGATTTCCAAACGCGGCAGCGCGCGCTCCCCGCACACGGCGGGGTAAATCGATCGGCCCCCTTTTGTCGCCGATGCCGCCGCTCTGCTGTCGCCACCTCCACTGTTTCCTCTGCTGCCAGTTTGGCACCTGACTCCTCGACACCCTCCACGACCGATCCATCGGCTTACTACGGCCGAGCGACGCTCCTCTTTTCATCTGCGGGCCGGTCTTTAGTCGGAGGAAATGACGCCGGCACGGTGCTGCTGCATGGTGGCACAGCTAGCCGCAGCTAGGCAGAACATCATAGTCGCTCGTGTCACTGAGTCTCGATCACGAAATGAAGTCAGTTTCCAGGGGTGTGACAGGCAGCCCAAAACATGAACCGAAAATTATCAATCAAAATATCCTGTAACACTGAACGATGCTTGAAGATAGTTATTACCTGTCACACAGAAGCCGAACTTCATGCGCGATTGTAAAATAAACGCTGCCAAGGATATAAAAGCAATGTGATGGAATTCAACCACACTCGTGAAGTTGACGTTAAAAAGGCATAACTTCACCATTTTGTTTTCCAAACACCCCGTTCCGAATTGAAACAACAACTGCCAAACACTGAGCACGTGATAAGACATCGTAATGGCTTTATTTTTGCCTCTATAACAATTACTTCCGACAAGTAAACGTTTAAATAACGCTCCTCCAATACGTAGACAACGCTCGAAACAGATCACCTCAATCAACGTTCGCTTCCGTGAGCTTGTCCCCGCTTTTACAGGGGTCTTCCGGTTTCTAAATTTTCTGCGCTGCCAACGACGCTCGCCCCGCACGTGCACGTGGAATGTTTACAGCGCGGAAGGCACTCCACGCTCTCCCGTTTCCCACCGGAGTCGTGTCCAGGGGAGGAACGCCCGCTGACGCCCGAGCTTCTTAACGAGTTTTTCCCGAGCCACCCCTCCTTCTTCACAGGGCTGCACACGCCGGTTATAGCGGACAACTTGCGGACTGCTGTATACTCCCTTTCCCACCCTTCCCTCTCAACGCCAGGGCTGCTTGTTGCCGTGTGGTACCGATCGATAGTTAACAACCCCTCTCCCCCTTCCCCGCCGAACACTTCTTGAGCCAGCTCTTTGCCACATTCGCGCTCAGGCGTAAAAAAAAAAAAAAAAGAACACTTCTGTGCTCTAACTCATTATAAATTTTCCCGGTGTCTCGCTTGCCCTCGTACGCCGCTGTCCCGGAGGAAGGGGGCGCGCAGAGAGGACGGATTATCTCGGCAGTCTACAGGCTAACTTAAAGGGTGAAGAATTCATCGAGCGCATCTAAAATGGAGGGAATCGAAGGTGGGGGGTTTAATTCTAAGTTAACACTGTTAACATGTTGAGTTAACACGTTAACACTATCAACTGTTAACATGCCAGATGACCACGTTAACAGTGGGCTCATATAACGTTCCTTGATCGCCAGCCGCAAATATGGCCATGTGGGGAAAATAAGGAAAACACAGGCGTTTCACTCACTCGCGCTTCGACGTTCAGGCTCAACATTGGCATTCTCAGCGAACGCTGTTTCGCGAGGAGGATGCTGTAACATCTAAATTTAGCGACCTCCGCAGTTCTACTACCTCTGTCATATGAATTTCAAATCCGGCCAGCAACCAAAGCGCAACGCTGCGTCCATGACCACGAAGTAACCTAAGATTGCGCCAAATGCAGGCCACACCCTAACAGCCATCTTATATGCCACTTATGCTCGCGTAGAATTTATGCCACCCCAGCAATTATCCCACATCCCGACGCGCGCCTGCTGCGGTGGCGGGTGCTCGGACCCCGCTTCGCTTCTCCACCACGTGGCAGCCTGCTTACTGCTCCTCGTCGTATAAACACGACAGCGCACGGCTGTTGAAACGTGTCGCTTTGCGACTGACACGGTCGCCTCTCAAGCACCGAGTACGAATCCCCGACAGCGTGATGCCCACTTTTGTTTTTAAAGACGATAGTCTTTCTTGGGCTCCTTAAACCCAGAAATTTTGGTCTGTCTGTATGTCTGTATGTCTGTATGTCTGTCCGTCTGTCTGTCTGTGACTCGATTCAGCCACCCGGCCAAAGCAAAACAATGCCTGCCCATTAGTCTTATATAGTCACAGCTAAATCTACCCGTCTATGTCCGGTGTAAGGTTCATACTTGTCAACATTGTTGAAGAAGAACAAGACATTACGCAAATATGAGACAGCAAATCAATACAGAAGTGATATTTGCAGTGTTCCTTTATAAAAAAATCAAACATGCTTGCTTTTGCGAAATTAAATACTTCATCAACTGCAGAAAAAGAATTCACTTAGCCGTCGCCTACTGTCGCCCGCGCCACTATAGCTTCTTGCGCCATTTTAAGAAATCAACCGGCAACAGTTACGCAAGGTTCCACTAGATAGGTTCCACGTTCTGCTTGCAACGCACGTGGAGTAGGGAAACGCGGTTCTATAAACGTTGAAGTAGGGCGCCTCGATTAACGCGCGTCTCCGCCGTACAGCAGCGTTCGCATCGAGACACCCGGTTTGGAGCAGTGGAACGCGGGAAATTTAAAATGATTTAAGCAAACCTTTGGCGTCTTTACCTTGGGAGGAGCGCGACGCAAGAGGAACAACATGAGAGGTGAGCGGCAAAGCGAAGGGAGGCATTTACTTCGAAATAGCCGATAAAGACTATCGTCTTTTGACGACATTTGCAACGAAAGGAGCAGATACGCGGCCAATTTTTCTCTTCCATTTTTCCTAAACCTTTTCTTTTGTTCTGATACAACGGAATTGGTGACAGCCTTAACCCGTCTCTGACGAGGCGATGCGAACCCGCAAAGAGCACCGCTGGCTTCGCGGGAAGATAAAGCTTGGTGCCAAGGGTTAAGAAAGAAGACTCCGTCCACACAAATTTCTTCTAGGTCACCACATTTTTAACACGAAAGCGTTTTATTCCGGGATACACAAACATTTGAGGGACGTCATATTCGTCACGGAAGTGACGCCGTACAACGAAGCAAGCTGCCTGCAAGGGGGTGCACCACTGCAAATATGGTCTTGCGGAGAAGCAGCCTTTAGAACCAAAGAGTACGTTATACTTAGGGTTGTTCGTTTTCTGGTTTTATATTTTAACACGAAAGTGTTTTATGCGGGTTACACCAAGATTTCATTGACGTCATATCCGTCACAAAAATAACGCCAGTGCACCTTTGCCGAAATGACTCGCCAGCAGGACGTCGCTCGCCAAGCACACCCACAAGACAGCCGCCGACCCGGAAATCATGCTCAGCTTCAGATTTCGCTGCACATTTCACTTTTGTGCTTTGCCGATTACTATGACAGAGGAATCAACCATAATTTTTGTTACGCGATGTGTAGGACCAACCAGTCACGGTTTATTTCGCAAAGGACGAAGAACCCTTCTAGGATATAAATGTGAACGCGATGGGATTACAAAACGAGAGTCAAAAAGCTCAGTCAAATTTACTACAAAACAAGCTGTGAACAGAATGGCCTCGCCAACTGAGATCTATGTTACAGGAACTGCTTGTGTAAAAGAAATTAACTTGGAGGGGGCAATATTGGCAGAATATTAGTAAAAGATAAAAAGAAATTATACTGCGCAGGTTTCCACGTGAACTTATAGAAATGTTCTCGCAGTATATCTTTGGTTACAAACAAAAAGGAAAGATATGCTTACCCACTAGGAACATAAACTATGATCACAAGAAAGCACAGCAGGAGCAGCAGCTGAAAAACAGATACATTTGCTGCAGCTGAATACGGTCTGGCATTTTCCAGACAGTAAATTAAGTTAACCTATAAGTAGCACGGAAGCAAAACAGTGTTATGCCGCGTCTTGTTTACATACGTTCTTCGTGCGGCAAGGGAAAGAGTGGAATACTGGCCTTTTGTATTGCAGTAATTTACGTGTTGAATAAACTCACACAGTAACCTAAAAATCTTGTTACGACGTTGATGCCGCACGATCAGCCTTCCTTTATCGAGCATTGTGGTATTATGAAATTACGTTCATCCAGCCGGAACGTCGTAATAAACAGTGCGCACATACGTGACTTCACTAAATACACAATTCCGCCGCCACTATACAACTTCTGTTGTGTAATTAATAACGTTGAATATTTCAGCCCCAAAGTCATTACCTGGCACTGAGAGTGGCGTGGAATATGGAATGGTATTTTTATGTGTTTAAGGATTAGCTAATTAGTTAACCTAAAATACCTTCCTTCTTCAGTGCGCGAATCCAATCGACTATAGATAGGCACCTACAAGGTTTATGAGGATCCGAAAATATTCCCCAGTAGCAGCGCAATCTCTGCGGGGATTCCTTGAGGGGAAAGGAATTTCCGGCCTCTCAATGAAGCATTGAAATATTTAAACACGGCCCTAGCTCTCTCTAGAGGGAGCTAGGGCATGCCGACACTTGCGTGGCTTGAAATACGATCGCTACACCAACGCGTCGTCTAACACGGGGCGTTTTCTTTACGGCGGGGAACGAAACCTCTAAGGCACTGAAATCCTCGTGGCACTTCGTAGTTGAATACTTTCAACTCTATAAACTAATTCATAACTTCTACCCTCATCCCGTAATCAGACTAAATGTAATCAGAAGAATGAGAAAGAGCTGAACCGAATTTAGTGTATTTACATGAGGATAGATTATGGGGGATGAGGGAGGGTCCTCATCACCTCATACAGAGAGTAGCATGATCTGGGCGACTACAATAAATGATTGACCTAACGTAATGCACTTGTCAATACACATCGCAACAATTATGAATGCCAAACACAGCGTAAAAGTATATCCCCAAGGTTTACAAAATTCAGTCTAAGAAACGTCCTGTGGCATTTAGCATTTTCAGTAGCTGTGCGTCAACTCTGTTGAGGTACCGAGATTCTCGTTTACCGTTCTTGTAGATTGCATTCCTACTGCTCTGGTGGTTAGTGTATCCATCTCCCCTTATATATATATATATATATATATATATATATATATATATATATATATATCATTAACGCCTCAGCTGCCCGATGCACACATCTGCCTCGGCCACACTAGCGGCGCAGTGTACGACCGCTTTCAAATCAGCACTCCCACGCGGCCACGCACGACCGCACCAGTCTATTTCGGCGCGTTGAAAGCGCAACGAAGTCGGCGAGATACACCCTCCCGGCAATTTTTACGCAGCCAATCCTTTCTCTCCGCGCGATCTCGTCCAACAATATCCAATGCGAAAGCGGCTTTCATTCCGATTTCGCCTCCAGTATAATCTCCCCGTTTCGCGCCACTTTCGCCCGCAGCCGAGAAAAGGAGGAATCAATTTCCAGGCAGCGACGTCGGGACAACGCGTGTGCGCGAGCGCGCATTCCGCCGTGGGGCCTTTCCCAAAGCCTCACCTTTCTAGAAAAGCCCACCGGGCAGCAGGTACCCGTCCTGGGCCGCTGTGTCCGCTGTTTGCTTCTGTTTCAGCGCCGACACGTGTAAAGTTCCCTGCGCGCCCGCTGTTCACCTGAGATGGGCTCCCCCCTACACTGGGTCTGCTGCGTGCATGCGCGGCCTCGGCTACGGTCGAAGCGGATTATTTTCAGCGGCGCCTGGCCAACAATGGCATTTCCAATCTTCCCAGCCATTCCAGCTCGCCGCTCGGGCTTTGACGCGCGCAGTCGTCGTCGACGCCGTGCGGTTGCCCGGAGGCTACGCTCGCGCCCGAGAAACCACCACTTGCATGGGAGCACGCGCACAAGCCGGCGCCGTCATTACCCGCATACGAAGTCGACAGCACTCGACCATTTGCTTTTTCTTACACAACGTCGTTCATTACGCTTGTGCGCGAAAACGAGAGAGAGTCGCGTTTCTTCACTGTATGTAGCTCCACGGGTCGCATTGATAAGGCAAGGGCCTTCGTCCCCGGCGCTGTGGAAGTGTACGCGCCCTTCGGCTTTTAATGTCTGACCCAATGCATAGCTACGGCTATGCAAGCGGCATCCGGATGGCAACTGCTGCTACAAAACCGGGCAGCTCGAGAAATATGCGGCGGCGCACCTTGATTAGTGAACTGCGTCTGCCCAACTCGCAAAGCTTTGCATCGACCAGTTACCTCCGCGACGCCACCCGCCTTGTCGCGAAAGCCAGTGGGCGGCCCTTTGTGCGAAAAAAAAAATCAGCCCATAATTAAAGCCCTTATCCCAGCCCCGCAGGGCAAAAGAAAAAGAAACGGGTGGTCAGCTACCCCTGGCCGAGGAGCTTTAATAAACTCCCCCTTCAAATCACCCGCCTCGCGAGAGTGACGAAACCGGCGCATCCTTTTGCTCGCTTGTCGCCTCGCAGGCGGACGACCTCATTGTTTCGCCGATTCTCCGCTCCTAACGCGCCTATGCAGCGCGGTGATTGCCGCCAGCCTTTCCCCCGCGTCGCCTGTCCCCGCCGTACGCTATTGTGCGGCCCCCAACGCTCCCGCAACGCCGGGGCAGCGAGAGCACGCCTGAATCGCGCTAACGGAAATCGAACGAAAAGCGCACCTCCCCCTCCATCCTCCGCGCACCTTGCTCCGTCCAACGCGAAGGAGGAGACGAGCGGGACTTCTGTTATTTTCGTCCAGCCGCGAAAACAGGTGCGATCGCGTGGGCGACGCGCACCACCACCGCCGGGCCACCCCCTCTAAACACTTCCTATCGTCGGGCTTCCCCTCGCAGCGGCGGAAGCAGCAGAGTTCGCCAAAATCCGCGCCCGCCAAGGAGGAGGGGAGAGCGGGGTCCAAGGCGCGCGGGGCGGCCGGTAATCAGCTTGCCCAGCCAGGGAAGCGGTGGCTTACGGGTCACCGAACAGCCATCGGAGCCGGGGGCCGACACCGGCCGCCACGTCAATAGGATTTTCACCGGTCGCAAACCACGCGCCGGTGTTGAAAGCGGCTCGGCTGCTCGCGCGCCCAGGTAGAGCGCGTCCGGTCGGCTCGATAGATCTCTGACACTCATCTTTTTCTTTGCCCCTTCCTCCTCCCTTCACCTTATTTCGTTTTATTTTTTAACATGAAACTGTTTTATTCCAGGACACTCAAATATTTCAGTGACGTTATAGCCGTACAACGAAGAAGCGGCCTGTAAATGATGCATTCCTGCACACAGGGTCTTCTTGGGGGGAAGCAACCTTCAGAACCAAACAGTACGTTGTACTTAGGGTTGTTTGTTTTTGGGTTTATATTTTAACACGAAAGTGTTTTATACCGGGTTACACTAAGAGTTCACTGACGTCATATCCCTCGCGGAAATGGCGCCAGTACGCCTTTGCCGAAGTGACCCGCCAGCAGGACGTCGCTCGCAAGCACACCCACAAGACAGCCGCCGACCCGCCAATCATGCTCAGCTGCAGATTTCACTGCACATTTCGCTTTCGTGTTTTACCGATTCCCATGACACAGGAATCAACCATATTTTTTTCATCGTGTTTCTGCGCCTATACACCCCACTGAGGCATCTCATTCTGGTCCTCATCCACGCCATCACACAACACAATTCATTGCGCGCGCACAACAATCAATACGGAGTGCGTAATTCCCAAATACACGCGCACGAAGAGGTGTACACTGGGAGACTTCTTCCTTAAATTAGAAACAGCGCGTTTTTTTTTTCTACACTGAGTCCTCGTTCACCGCGTGAGCTAGCTTACAACCATTTTTGAAAGGGCCCAGAGGAAGTACGCCATCTAATGTGCCATTCGATAAATCCCGCTCCACGGATTCCTCCCCATGGACGCGGAGCAACCAATCATACGGCCGTAGTTTCAGACGCACCACGAGTGCCTCCCCGCCGAAGGAAATGCCGACAAACGGATTAACGCGATGGGCGACGACGTCAACGTGTCAGGTAACAAGTGCACGTGCAGTGTGCAAGGGCACTCTGCTCCTTTGCGTTTCCTAGTCCAATTGGCACGGGTGAGAATGACGCTCATGCGCAGCTCGTTGGCCAAATTCATCATCGCTACCATCCTCAAGGTCGTAATCAACATCCTCATGGCAGTCAGTATACCTTATGTTTGCTAAACCTGCTGCGCACCACTCGCGTGCCCCAGAAATATGAAGAACTAGCGGTAGTACCCGGCGGTGCCCGGGTGGGCCATTATATTAAGGACAGCAATTGGTATTTGTTAGTCGCCATATTAGGCTACTTCATTGGGAAGTGGTACACACTCGGGAGCGCCTGCCTGCTGTCAATTCATAGGCTCCTACTTCAGGCGCGTCGTGGTAATGTGAAACGACTGTTACTCGTGTTTTACTCCAACTCTCGCTAAACAAATTGCACAAATATGGCGCATTTGAGCGAATGAGTCAGTGAGTGAAAAAGGTTTTATTGAGCCGGCGACGTGGGAGTGGTTCCCAATTTCAGAAAGCCATGTGATGAGTGGGCAGCCTTCGCTCTGGAGGAAGTATTGTCTGGACATCCAGATAGCTGTTAGTCACCAGGTTCTCCCACAGCTCATGGTTTGGAAAAGTGGATGGAAGAAAGAGAAGCTTGGTTTGCTTTCGCTCTTAATATGATATGAGGAAGAGTGCAAGGTTGCAACCACAACTTGAATTCGGCAGGAGATTGCGCTGGGAACACATTCTTCCTCATGGGCTTCCTAACAAGGGCTTCCTACGGGAGGCGCGAGGTTGCAGGAAGTCCCAGCCGATGCCGAGGGCTAACCTTTGCGCTTTTTACTGGTACATTTTCTCTTTTACATTTATGATATATGACACCTGCTCCTACAGGAGACGCGTAGTTCCCGAAGGTGTTAACAGATGGCGACAGCTAAGCGAACGCGGGAAAATTCAACTGAATTTTACGTCCAAAAGGATGCAGATTAAAAAATCTCGCTGGCCTTCTAATCCGCATCTTAGGACAAAATCGTGAAAGTGTTTTTCGGGGAATTAAATGGGCAGCATTTTCAAGAAAAAACGAATGGGAGATATCAACTGGCTGGGTGGTTATTTGCGAAAGTGTAAAAACACAGTGTTTTCCCGAAATCCCGCTTGCCTCTTTTGGGAGGGTGTCATTGAAAAATGTTGTATAACAGTGTTGAGATAAGTGAGTAAGTTGCCTATCTCAACAAAAACCAGTTCGATATCTCCGATGGCGGGCGGTAAAAAAATTAATATGTGAAAAACAATTTTACCGCTTTTCACTCTCTCCATGGTGAAATTTTTAAAATTTTAAGAAATAGTGACCTCCAACACCGTAATCAGAACGTGCCCTTGCAATCTGTAGCCGTTTGAAAGAGCAGTTTGGCTACACATGTACATAACCTGTCGGGCCTTTTTGGCGCACCAGCCGTGTCATTTGTCAAATACAATTTGACCCTTTTAGCGGCGTCGCAGAGCGAAATCCTTAAAAACGGTTCTGTGCACTTGTATGAGTAGCATATTCTAGCAAAAATCAGTTGGATTACTGAATCGGTGAAAGATTTATTTGAGAATCTTGAGAAACACTGTTTTAGTTGCGGAATGCGGAATCACCGCGCTGGTGTAGGTTAGGGCGAAATCCAAAAACTACTTTTTAGGTATCCTTAAGGGCTACTTATATCAGTAAAAAGCGCTTCGATATGTGACCGAGAAAATCACGAATTCGCGAAACCACAATTTCGCCCTTTTCTTCGGTTCGGAGGGCAATTTCTGGAAAACCCGCCCTAGTGAGCACCTACTCAATGACGCAAATAAACTCGTGAAATTTCAAGTCTCTAGGTCTAACAGTTTTGGCTGGGCGTTGATGAGTCAGTCAGTCAGTCAGTCGGGCACTTCTTTTTATAGGTATAGATTGAGCCGTCTTTTCTACCATTTCTCGCACCAATAACGACCAATTCTATCCCTATTATTCCTTCCCTCAAGTGTTCCTTTGCACAGGGCTGCCTTACTATTCTAATAGCCTTGCTCTGTCCTGCAAAAAGAATTTACACAAAATCGATGCAACAAAACGAATGTACCTAGAGAGGGACGCAGCTCTAAGATATGCCGCATTTTTTTTGCAACGTGTGACTGCATATTCACTGCTGGAATAAAGTACGAATCAGCGGAAGCTGCATTTCTCTTCCCACATATCTCGCTAGTGGTCGAAGAGATGGGAATGTCTGGGCCACCAGGCGAAACAGAGTGCAGGTTTCACGTAGTGAACCCGCCAGACGTCATCTTGAAAGACCATCGGCATGATACAAAAATGTGTTGAGACGCATGCACACAGGCCAGAACGAACGGGACGCTCCATCAGTGCTTAGTCAGCGCCCGCAAACTCGCCGCAGTACTCAAATCACAGCGCAACGCCAAGGGCGACAGCGGAACAGCGCGCCCCGAGAACAAAAGAAGCATAGGTTGATCTGCCTGTAAACAGGCCGAGCGATATCTTGGTTAACCCGGAAGAAGTCAAAAGATAAGAAAAAAAAAACAGCACTCAAACGTATTTCCATGACACCTCTACGCTATTGATGTCCCCGGAGACGTTCTCTAACTAAGCAAACGTAGCGTGATGGAGACATCTTTTTTTTTTTCCTCGTTCCCCGCTCCCTCCGATCCCAATCTCCTCGTCGTCCCGATGTCCCCGCGCAAAAGCCCAGTCCCGCAGCGGCAGCCAGCGAGATGGGGTGAAACGCCGTCTGGAAAATATCGCGACCGGCGCACGTCCGCTGCCCATCACGCACGCGACGGGCCGTCTCTTTCAAAAACAGGTCCGCCCCCCTCTTCTGTTCTCCCCCCTCCCCCGTCACACGAGGGCCGTTCGCCTATTTCGGGCGATATGTGGCGCCCGAGGCCCCCGGCCGAAAACTGATTAGAATTCCTGGCCGCCGCGCGGAATCGAGCGATTCCCCCGGCGCGAGACACACGTCTGCAGCTCGGCGCGCCGCTCAGCTGCGGGGCAAGACTCCTGGCCCGGCTGGATCACCCTTCCTCCCGACTTACGCACTCGACCGCTTCACGGCACGCGGCCAGCCGTGGCTCCAGGGATGTTCACATCGTCCGGCTCTCCCTCTTTCCCGCCCCCCTGGTCGGCTAATTGCGTGCACCAAGACAATGGCACTACGACCGACACTGCATACGGCCTGATAGCTGGAGACGACGCGGCGGCGACGCGGCGACACACTCGGAATTAAGCTCGCTGGGGCAATTTAAGACGGCCGCCGAAATCTCGAAGGAAACGCGTTATTAGCAGAGTATCTTAGACTTAGCAGCGTATGGCCGGGCACGACAGGTGAGTCAGGCAACCACGCCCACAGCGACATGCAGTGCAACCACTCGACATTGCTTCTGCTGCACCAGGAACACCTTCTCCATACATAACAATTACTCCCCTTCGCTAAAAAGCGACGTCATTTGTCAAAATATTGTAAATCTTCGTTTTTCACAAAATCGCTTAATTCGACGTTTCCGACCCCTGCCCCCCAACTGTTATACAGAGAAAGCAACTCATCCCCGCTTTTTACGAAGCACGTTTATACCGAAGTCAGATTTCTCTCTCAAGGACTTTGTAACAAGTTTTTACTGTATGTTCTATAAAAGAAAACTAGGGCCTGCTTCCTAATCTCGAACTGAGTCTCACGTGTCGGTCGTTGACGACTAAGACTAAATGTCGTGCGGCCCATGACAATCTGCCGAGGCTTCGCAGTCTTGATTAATTAATTGATTGATTGATTGATTGATTGATTGATTGATTGATTGATTGATTGATTGATTGATTGATTGATTGATTGATTGATTGATTGTGGGGTTTAACGGGCCGACGCAATTTTGACCACCTGGGGATCTTTAACGTGCGCCGAAATCTCGTACACACGGGCGTTTTTGCTTTTCGCCTCCATCAGAAAATGGGCCGCCGCGGCCGGGAAGCTTCGCGGTCCCGCTCTTTTAGATTCTAAGCAGCACGTTCACGCATATAGGAACTGCGCAGGCATGGGCGGCGCACATAACGCGGAAACTTACCCCCGCACCCCGGTCGCTAACACCAAAGTCCCTTCCTGTCTCCCTCCAAGGCAACACGTCGGCGCATATACGGAAAAGCTATTCCTCACTCCTGCCCCATCCTGCGTAACTAGGGGAGCAGGGATTTCGTTGTTCAGTACGCGCGTTAAAGAATTAAGCTCCATATATATGCGTTTACGTACAAACGGGACTTCGCGAACCAGGCTGCGCGCTACTCCCTATTTCTGTGTACATTTACGGTGAAAGTATAACAACACAGACACACTTGGCAATGATCATGGGCTGGAAGTTTCGTAAACTCTAGAAATCCGGACACTTGTTGCTTTTGTACGCGCCTTTCCTGTGAGACTTACGCTGTCCGCCATTATTCTTCACTAAGACGGAAGAAAAAATTATCATCCAGAATGTCACTTACTGCACAAATAGTTTCGATGCAAAGAGATCCACAAGCACCGCGAGAACCGGTAGAAATAATTGCTAGCTGTTTCAGCACAGAGCGCACTGAAAACAAAAACAAAAAGAAAACCCTTTCGAATAACTAACAGGGCTGGTTTGAAACCGTTTCTAACCGCCACACACATCGCTACACATAATTTTGTAGACTATTACCGCGTTTTCTTGCCGGGTTCATACGAAAAATTATGGTTGATTCCTCTGTTATAGGAATCGGTAAAACACGAAAGCGAAATGTGCAGTGAAATCTGCAGCTGAGCATGATTTGCTGGTCGGCGGCTGTCTTGTGGGTATGCTTGGCGAGCGACGTCCTGCTGGCGGGTCGCTTCGGCAAAGGTGTACTGGCGTCCTTTTCGTGACGGATATGACGTCAGTTAAATGGACACTGAAGTGATTTGTAAACATTGCGGGATTACTAGCGCAAATTGTAGTTCGGAGTCCGTAGGCATTGTTTCGACCACTCTGGCCGCGTTTACGCGAATTTATTTAGTAGAAAAATCAATTCGAAAATGCTGTCCTCCTCTCTTTACGCTCGCCCATTTTCTGTGGCGTTTTCGTGTGACGTCAGCAGGAGATGAGCTGGAAAATGGCTGCGCTACTGCACGGTTCGCTGACCAGCCGACCTACCGATCGAGTCAGTCGGCCCAGCGTTTCGTCCGCCGGCCGCCGACGGGTCGTCGCTATTCGCTCGCTCAATTGAAACTAAGCCACAACACCTTTGTGAATGAAAAAATGTGCCTTTCCTTACTTTGTTAGTTTGTACACTGTGTCAAACTCAGAGTCCGGGTCAATCCACACAAGCGCTGCACAAGTGCACATGCGACGCTTCGCTGACTTTACGCTAGTAGGAAAATCTAAGGCCAATTGAAGGCGGGAGAAGAGTCAGCGAAGTCAATATAGGTACTAAGAAAATAAAAGCACCTGAAACTTTTACCGTACAGCGCAAAACTAGGGAGCAGGAAGCACTTTTTGCGCTGGGTAAACAAGCACAGCGGTCAGCAGCACGACCGCGCATCTGCGAACGCTTTTCCGTCAAAGAAATGCAATTGCTAGACGTGAGATATTGTGGAAGTTTGGGGGACACTTACTGCAGGAGTGATATACAACAAATAGTCACATAAAGTACTTAAAATGCTTAAAATAAATAAAAGTGTAAACTGGTCATACATTATAAACCTTATATATCTAAACCGGCCAGCGCCGGCTCTTGGCCTAGCGGTCTGAGGCGCTGGAATTTGTTTTGCAAGTCGCAAGTTCGGATCACCGAGGGTACATGTATTTTTTTTTTTTGTAAGTTGATTTTTTCGTATGCGGCCGATGTTTTCTGAACTGAGTTCACCATTTTTGGGCCGTAACGTTCACTGCTCCACGAGCGAGATCGCAGAACGCGCGCATACTGACAATGACGCGCTAGCGAGTTCTCGTTGGCGTGCTGTTGCCACAAGCACCGACTGCTTGCGGGCAGTGGGCCCAGGCCTGAATCAGCACACCCTTGGCCTGGTGCGAACTAGCTTTTTACGAACAGACATGAGTGAGGCAAGCTCCGAATATGCGGGAAAAGCGCATGGCATTTGAGAGTCTGCGGTTACGCGGAGGGCGTTCATCCACTGCGTAGGCCTCGTCTAGTGATTTCTACGATTCCAAGCCGCCCTGGGAGGCTTATCTTAGATATTTCACCGCCGACAACATGGCAGAAGCGCGGTACGGCGATTACTGAGATATCGAGAATGGCCATTCAACAACGCCATCGGATGTCAAGCATGTTGTTTTACAGAACCGAAACCGAAACCGAAACTTGTTTGATTGCTAACCTTGGGCATCGTCCAATCACGGTGCCCCCCCCCCCCCTCCTGACGTCACAGCCTTTAGTTGGTGCGGCCGCCGCAAACCGCGCATAGTAGTTTTTCTTCTTTCGCGCTTTGTAAAATATTTACCGATTTGTCAACCGGATAAACGATGAATAGTGTGTTAATTTGAGCCAGTCTACACAGTGCAAGCAAAAACGGGAGCTTGACAAATTCACTTCAGTGTCCCTTTAAATCTTGGTGCAACCAGACATAAAAAAAAACTTTCATGTTAAAATATAAAACCCGAAAACAAACAACCCTAATTCTTATACTTAAAACTGCGCATACGGACGGGACAAAGAAAAGAAAAGACAGGACGGGCACCCATCTTGTCTCTTTTTTTTTTTTTTTTTGTCCTGTCCCTATGCATAGTTTTAAGTATAAGTATGATGAACCAACTAGCTCAACAACATGCCTTACTGAAACAACCCTAAATATAACGTACTCTTTTGTTCTAAAGGTTGCTTCCCCGCAAGAACACCCTGTGTGTAGGGGTGCATCTTTTCCAGACCGCTTGTTTCGTTGTACGGAGTCACTTCCATGACGGATTTTTTTTTTCCTGGGAAATATTTTTTTTAATCCCGGAATAAAACACTTTCGTGTTAAAAAAGAAACACAAAAAACCCCGCGTGATGTCTTGGCAGGCTTGTAAAACCCCCTTTCTGCACCACTCAGAAGCCGCCAGCCAGCAACTGTCAAAGTTTATCGTCTCGAAGCCTAACTTGTTCCTCTAAATATTCTGTCAGCATCGAATATGCGCGCCAAAATTTCAAGGTGACTGTCACTAAAGGGAGCATTTCCTGTAAACTAACGCTTAGCTCACGGCGGCTTAAAAGTCCGTTCCAACTTCTCCGAGCTCAGTGCGCAACCGGCATACAACGCCTCTAACCCCGCTAAGATCACCATTCGGCGCGGGGCGAGAGAATTAAAACTACGAAGCACTGTGGAACGGAAAAGTGAGAAGGCCAGCTTCTTTCGGTTAGGAGCGCGCGCCCTTGTTTTCGCTGACCGCGTAGGTGACGCCGACAGCGACGAATTAACCGGGTCGGCAGCAAGGACGGGGCTGCGAGAACTTATAGCTCGGACACGGGGAGAAGCACCACTAACTCCCGCCCCCCTCCCCGGCTCCCTCTTCGGGCGTCCTTAATATGAATAATGACCTCAGCGAAATCGATAACCCCCACCGCCGCCCACCCGTACAGCGCGAGAAGTCGTCCGTCCGAGAAGCTGGAGGCGGCCGATGCGCTCCACGGCGCCGTTAAATTAAACGGCCGTCCAAGCTCCCTTTGCTCGCGCCGATCCCGCCGCCGCACCCGCCTTAATTCAGCGCGCTCGGTTTGAGAAGACGCGATCAGCCGACCGGCCGAGGAGGCAGCGACTTAAAAACCTGATCCTTGCCCTCGGTGACGGCGCCCTCCGCGTCGACGGAGGCTGACCGCGCTGTGTACGCCTGAGCAACAGGGATCCTCGTCAAACGACGAGGCCCACGCTCGTTTGTGCGGGAAAGCCAACTTCCGAGCGAAGGTAAGGTTGAGCGCGGCTACTACACCGCGCTTATCCACGCGTGGGCTGCCACCCCTTTCTCTACAACTATTACTGGATGTCACGAACGTGTGTCTGAACACCGCCGAATCAAATTTCTAGACATCTTCTTTCTATATACCTAGTTATATCCTTCATTCGTTACTCCTTGTACGCACAGTAAACGTACGTTAATACGAACTCCCCTTACCCGAAATCTCGTTTCACTCAAAGTGCCCAATAGTTCCCGCTGCAGTACATAGAAAGTAAATCCCTCCCGCTTCTAATGAACTATCTGTTATAACGAATCCAGCTTCCTGTCCAGGGATGTCGTTACAACGATGGTTTCCGCTTTGTTTTTTTACCGCATCCTTCACATGATAGTTGCGACACTGCTGATTCGTTGGACTGGACGCAAGTTTTGATAGCCAAGGCCGCTAAACTATCCGCAGCCGGAGAAAGAATAATTCCCGTTAACTAGAAAGCGCGACATCATGGCCACCGGTAAGGCGCGTCTCCTTCACCGAAATCCACGCCACATCTTTTACCGCGCACAGTGAGCAACAAAAGGGAGTAACCGGAGCCGGAGCGGAGGAAACGTTGCCAGAAGTGCTCCCCTTCTCCCCCTTTTTCCCGAAAACTACGAGGCGCAAGAGCTTCCGCAGAGTGCTTCGTAAAATCGGTCGATCCCCACTTTCTTCAAGCTTCCTCCACTTCTCTAGACGCGTATTTATTTTTATTTTTTTCTCTCTCGGCACGCCCAAACCACCTCCGCTTTCTCACCTCGGCCGGGGGGGGGGGGGATGAGAGCGCGATAATTCCTGGAGGATTAAAAGGAAACGCGAATCCGTCCCCTTAATCCGGCCACTTCTCTCCAGCGCCCGGAAAGTGCGCACGGTGGAAAAGAGCGAAAGGGGGATGAAGGAGAAAGAGAGAGAGAGAAGGAAACGGGGAGAGGCTCGTCACGCAAGCGCCAGGAAGGAGATGACCTGGGAGGGAGGGAGAACGCGCCTCCGGCCAACCAAGCGTGGAGACAGTGGACGGGAGAATAGCAAAGCAAAAAGGAAATGCAGCCACCAGCTCCCGCAAGAACTGGAGGGAAAAAAAATACAAGCGAGCACATACGCGCTCCGTTTCTCTTTAAACTCTCCGCAGCGCATCTTCCTGCCGGTATTCGAAGGCGCGCGCGAACTTTGAGACAAGGCGATGCCGTGATGGAGAGAGGAGATTTGGAAACAAAAACAATCGCCCTCTTGCTGCTGATCGCTCCCCGCTGGCCAGGCCGCCGCCTTCGCTCTGCCGGCAAGTCCCGTGGATTATACTCTCGAAAAGCGGGCGGCGGAGCGCACTTCCGCGGCGCGACGAGAAGGAGCCTTATTGTTCTTGACGTGGCTGCTGGGCCGCGGGAAAAAGTTTTAGCGGCGCCCCCGCTAAACTAATTAACGAGCCACCTGAGCGCGTTCGCGCGCCGTTAGGGATCACGCAGGGCGCCGGAGGGGGCGCGTAACCCGGAGGGAAAAACAACACAAGCGGCGGACCCGTAAAACCGAAACTAACGAGCCAGGCAAGGAGTTTGTCTCGAGAACGCAGTATATGCCGCATTCCAGCGGAATCCAGCCACACATAATACGCAGGGAGTAGACAAAAAGAAATGCTTCACGAACTATTTTGTACGCTCTGCTATTAATAATAACGAACAGAAAGTATATGCACTGAACGCTTCGCCTGCGGTGGTCATACGCAGTCGGTTCAAGCAGCGAAGAAGGTGTGTAAAGAAAAGCACCGACCAATGAACATCACCAGCATCTAATCAAATGAACTGAGGACGGATGTAGCACTTAAAATAGAATGAAGGCGGTGAAGCCTTGGCCAGTCCAGATTTAGGCACATAAACTGGCGCTCGGCTTGCTGTAATATTCGAGGCTGTTAAACACGGCCATCGCGAAGTGCGCTGCCAGTAAAAAAAAAAAAAGTGCAGGGGGGGCTCTTCACAATAGATGGTTAAAAAACAACCGAAACTAACGAGGCTTGCTTGCAAGTACAAGTACATTGGTGTGAAATCCGATGCTACTCCCGGCGAACAAGAGGCTGCAGGGCAAGTGGAGCGGGAAAGATATTTCGTGTAACAGCAGCAGAAGCCAATCAGTCAACCGCCAGGTAACATGCCCATCACACAGCCAGGGATTTCGCCTACCACGCCGCGGAGGAGGCGCCGGAACCCACACAGCTCACAACCTTCCAAAAAATTACACACTACAGGCTCGATAGAACAACGCTCCCCACGCCACATCAACACTCACGAACAGTTAGGGAACCACACTCACCCGAATACAGACTAATTAGGATGCACCTGTTATTCCAAACGCGATTCGACGCTGATTGTAAATTCTGCAACCAGCCAGGCACTCTCAAACACATTATATGGGAGTGCGACAACAACCCAGCCCTGCCACCCCCTTTCCCTGCCCCTGAGCAGTGGGAGATATTGCTGACCGCCTCCCTGCCTTCTTCTGCTGGTCGAGAGGGCAAGTGGAGCCAAAACGGAGCATGGATTCCTGAAATGAGGGTTCACCCCACACCTAATGCTCAATAATCTCTCTCTCTCTCTCTCTCTCTCTCTCTCTCTCTATATATATATATATATATATATATATATATATATATATATATATATATATATATATATATATATAAATATATATATATATATATATATATAAATATATATATATATATAAATATATATATATATATATATATATATATAAATATATATGTATATATATATATCCCTCTCGACTTGCACAGCTGCACGTAAACAAGTCTCGTTTGATTCCTCGGAGAAGATACAGGAGTCGCACCAGCTTTCATTTGCTCATGTGAGTCACTACTGCTTTCGGTACACTTCCCCTGAGATGCAATGACAACACGGAGGGGCCGACAAACTTGGCGTGCTTCACAAAAACATGCTATCGCCCTTTATAACACTTTCTCTCAACCACGAAAAAGGAAACTGAAACCGAGGGCCAGAAAACGATAGAAGGGCAGGCAGTGTCCGGCGCACGTACACACGCTGGCACCCGGAAGCAACCCCGACCAAAGCTCTTCCCATCATCACGGCGGCGCGCAGTCAGAAGACGCAGCGGCTGCTGCTGCTGCAGACGTCAGTGCGGCCACTGGGATACCGCCGAATGAATTCCGGGGCGAAAAGAAAGCGATCCCGGGCCGAGCAGCAGCGCTGCCGAGTTCCCCGCGAACACAGCCACACACACACACAGACACGGTGCGCGCACACAATTTTGCGCCTGGGCCGGGCATCCTCAAACAGAGCGGGAGAACGGAAAGGCAAACACACGCCGCGCCCGGGGAATTGCGCGAAAAAGTCCGGCGATATACAGGGCGGAGGACGGACGGAATAACGCGGGAATCGGACGGAGGAGCGGGAAAAGAACTGTCGGCGTCCGGAGGAAGCAGCAGCAGCCGGCCGGCCGGCACTGGCAGAGCTTTCGCTCTTGGCGTGCGTCAACAGCAATCTCGAGAGCAGAGATCGCCTTTTGATACGGCGGACCAGGCACCTTCCCCACTGCCATTTTTCTTGGTGCATTCATCGTCCTCCGCTCTTCCCTGCCCCCTTCATTTCGCTGTGCAGACGCGCTGGAAGCCGGCCGGTTTGAGCAAACAGCACAGCAGTTCGGGCCGGCTCACGCACGCACGGAACACCGGCCCCGGCCTTAATCATAGCACGGCAGGGAAGCCATGCGCGCAGGCAGGAGCAAGCGGACGCTTCCCGCGCGAGCCGGCATCGCCGGCACAGAAACAACAGTTCATGGGTCAGCCAGGGGGGCTCTCCGGCGCAGATACCCAATCCAGCGGCTCACGGCTGACCTGGCACGTACGCTCGCACGGCGCGGCAGAAACAAACTCGAGCCCCCGAGCAGCCTGGACGCGCGGTTCGCCTCCGTGCACGCGTTAGGTGCGCTGTTGCGGCGGCAAAGGCAAAAAAAAATGCGGCATCTCGCGCGCGCAGCTTTGGCGCTCCCTTCTGGACGCGACCCACTACACTCCGACAAACAAGGTGAGTCTCAAGACAGCACCGTCGACTACGCGAAGCGAAAGGAAGAGACGAAAACACCTTTTACACGCGAATTGTCTCGTACTAGAAAACAACCTGGCTCGTGCTTACCTGCCCGAAAAGGGGGTTCTCTGGAAAGATACGATCCACCGACCCGTTCAGCATGAGATAGAGGCCACCTTGAAGTACAGGGCGCTCTCTCTCTCTCTCTCTCTCTCTCTCTATATATATATATATATATATATATATATATATATATATATATAAGCAGTAGAAGAAACTTCTCGAGGAGCCAGAAGAAATATTTGAGAAAATGGAAAATGGTTGACTCACGATTAATAACAAAAGCAGTGGTTTACTGACGTTTTGACTGGAGGACCAGACTTCATCTCAGTCTTCTTCAACTCAGATGAAGACTAGTCCTCCAGTCGAAACGTCCGTAAACCACTGTTTTTGTATTTAATCGCGAGTCAACCATTTTCTCAAATATATATATATATTCTATATCGTTTTTTTTATAGCGCACAAGAACTCGTAGGAAGGAGGAGGGCCGTCGCACACTGACTCATGGCGCTTTCGCCCGAGCAAAGTCGTTCGCCAGATTACGGCGCGCCGAGCCGCGCCAGAAAGCCGAGGATGCGGCGGCGCGAAGGAAAGTTGGCGAGGAGAGCTCGCGAAGCTGCTCACTCTCATGATGGCGTCGACTAACTGCACAAACGGACACACAAGTGCTCGCGCTCGCAGCAGATAGAGCAACGAAACTGCTCGGTGTTTCTCATCACCCGATTGCTTTGCGCGCAGCGCGGCGTCCGTTTTTTTTTTTTTTTCTCCCGCAAAACTTCCTTTTTTCCATCATCCCCGTTGGCACCCCCCTCTTCCCAAACTCCTCCGCTTCTATTCCCCTTGCGCAATTCTTTTCCCCGTTTCACCAGCTCTTTTTCCACCCGAACCAAAGAAGAAAGGAAAACAAAGAGCGAGATGGAAGGGAAGAAAAAGATGGGGGTTGAATACATCAGCGGGCAGTAAATCCGGTCCCTTCGAGCATATCTCTTCTTCCCTGGCCGTCTTCCTCTTTTTTCTTACCTTTCTCCCTGCCTCTCAGGTGCTCGCGGCAAGGAGGCCAGGGGGATAAAGAAATAACGGCCCAGCCGAAGAGAGCGAGAGAGAGCGTCGGCTGCTCGCTGGCCGGGCGATCAAGACGCCGGCAAGCCGCACTGCCTCGGGGCGAAGAAGCCCACCCCGGCCTGCGAAGGCAATGCGGCGGCCCCGACAGCTTGGCAGGTATCTACATAGCTTTATATATAAATCATGAGAACCACAATCCCCGCGGCGGCAAGCACTGTCCGTCGGACGCGCGTTGGGCCTCGCATCGCTGTCGTCTGCCCCTTTCATTTTCGCGCCTTATCCGCCGCCAAGGGCAGACGCGTACGAGGGCTCGCTCTCTGGCACTCACACGTCGCACTTCTTTGTCGTGTGTTTGACCGCACCGTGCCAACTTTACGTTTTCCTTTAAACCCGTGTCAAACCTGCCCACATATATTTATTTTTTTAAGGAACAGCGAGAGAAGCTCACGGTACTTCTTTACACTTTTCCGGCGAATCCTCGGGTTTGGATCTTATTTCGCGGCGCTATACTGGCATCATTTCCCGACCCGGAGCCGTATATGACGCGCTGATGTCCGTCCGCTGGCGCCGACTCGCATCGGCCAGGAGGACTGCGCAATGCACGGTGGATCCCCGTCGGAACGTATTCCTCGAAGCGGCGGCGGCCGGCGTCTTCCCTCGACAGGCGCGCGTGATTTACGGCGTTCTGCCGCGCACCCCGTCGGCACACACACATCCCGACGCCCGGGGCGGCCCCCGCACTCCTTTCTTCCTCCGGGAGTATTGAAAACTTCGGCGCTGCTTCTCGAAGGAAATGAAAAGCCATTAATCGGCATTCCCACGGCCGCGATTTTGATTTCACGCCCGCGCAAGTGCGCGCACGCGGGCTTGCGTGTTAAACTGGCAAATAACTCGGGAACAATATATTTCCACCGAGTCGAGTCTGCTCCCGCGAGTGGGTCCTTTCTTTACCGTGTGGAACGCGCAAGAAAAACTCTCTCGCCGGACGATAAATTACCGCTAGGAGGAATGAAAATGCGCCAGGATGTGCGCGCCGAAGGCGCCGGCGTAAACAAACAAACAAACAAACAAACAAACAATGGAAAACCTAGTAAAAGCTACAACCCGGAACAAATACGTTGCTATACGACCACAGTGCCGAAGCTTCCAAACTCCGAAATCCGCGTTGCCAGCGCAACCCACGTTTCGCTCAGACCTGTCCAGCTACTGCGGCGTTCGAACGAAGGAGGGTGGCGGGCAGCATAAAACGGCACAGTACTTTCTTTTGGTCCATTTTTTTTCCTTCTTTTTAGTCTCGAACGAATAGCGGAGTTGGAGATTAACACTACACGCTACGCGTCCATTACTACGATGTTCAAGAAATACTTCGCAAGAAGTAGGGAAGCTAGCACAATTTACGGCAACCGCAAAGTTTACTTGTGAAAGAGGACTTACTCGCAGCTGCTTCTTAAAGCGAAGCGTTGTATGGCCAGGCAAAAGCAAAATCCGGCGGTCCCATGTACGCAGAAAACTCCTCCGGCACAAACCCATGCGCGAAAACACCAGGTTGGAGAGTGCGTTAGCAACAAGTGGAGAGAGACTGGAGGGCGCATCGGAGGGGGCGAAAAAGAATCTCCCTCGCAGCAGAGCGCATGCGCAACGAACTACTGCGTGAAGCACAGCTCCAGCGACAACGTTGGGCAGGGGCGGCGGCAATACGGCCGGAGCAGCGCCAGCATGGCAATGGCAAACACCGACCGCACGTCGAAATGGGTCACACGGAATAAACCACCGTTCGCGCGTTGCAGCTTCGCCAGTTAACCACCTGGACGGAGTGCATGAGCGCTTTAGTGTCCGCACTGATGCTGTTGTGCGCCAATACGCCCCGCAGGAAAGCCAACTTTCTCTGACGATGAATGATCGTGGATGGATTGGAAAAAAAAAAAAAAAAAACGCTTCCTGGGGCCGGAATCAAACCCAGGTCCCTCGCGTTATATATGAGGCCGGCGTCTATCCGACTGCTCCAGTTTGACATGGTCGAAGCGAACGCCGAGCAGCAGGTACCGATTCGCGCCGCAAACCCCAAATCCAAACGTTAGGCCTACGGAGTGCACAAACAGGAGTTGCTGTGGGTATTCTAGAAGAGCGGTGCGTACCTCCGGAGTAGCACACACTCGCAGAGTGGGACTAGGCAACCAAAGAATTCATCACGAGTAACCATCGCGTTCAACCATCGTCGTCGTTAGACGGAGAGGTGCAGGATTTTTTAAAGGACGGAAGCAATGTGGAGAAAGTATGTCTGCGTGAAAGATGAAGTCAACAGGTGGCGCAACATCCTTTCTTCTCCATGTCCCCGCGCCCTCCCACAGCATCGAACAGACGATCTAGATCGAGTATTCGCTCCCACACGGACTGACAGGTGGCCGTTGGGGAACTGGTCGCTGTGAACACTACCGCACCTTAGAAAGAAGTATACGACGCTCCTCAGAACCCGCTATCCGGTACTCAAAATGACGACCGCAGATCTGATCCCGGGCAATTTTCACACCTCCAATCGCCATCCCAACGACGGCAGTTGCGTCTTTGTACGTAGGATGAACTCTTGGCACCATCGGTGCACCAATCAAGTTGGCCTGCGAGCAAGCGGACTTGTGCGAAATCAGTTCGGCGACGATGAGCGCGTATTGCGCGTCCATTGAGCTGTGTCCAGCTACGTGAATGTCACTGGCGTACAGGCAGCCTTCTGAAGAGACCACAAAGCGGCCACTGTACACGTATGAACATCTTAAGCTGACATTCTCGTAGCACCAAGTTCACTTAGTCATGCGCACGGTCCCCTGGCACTGCGGGACAGATCATGTGCGAAAGAGCTTATTACACGCCAAGACGGGGCAAACAAAATCCCAACATCGTAGTCACCCCAAAAGCCAAAGAGACTGGCAGGCGCCACTCTGTGTAGTAATGTACACTGGTGTTGTTGGAGGCCACAGAGACGAGACGAGCACAGCCAACAACAGGAGTGCAAATGTCTATTTTGTGGCGTAAGCAGGTTGTGCTGGCCCAGGTATATCCGGATGGCGCTAGGTGGAGCCGCCAGCAAACGAGAGTGGCGCACACGGGGACACTGACTCATAGGGCATCCCGTGATCCGTGCTGGGAGAGCCTGTCCTATGTCGCTCCTATCCTTCCTTCTAATTTCCTCTTCCTGTAGTTAGCTTGAAGCGACGGCTAGGGTGGAAAACTTGCGTCCATTCCTTACAAAGATTGCCAGATCATCATCTTCATCATCATATTCCGCCGCAGCGGAGCATGCGCAGCATAAACGACGGGACTTCCAGCAGATGGCGGAGTACGGAGAGGAGCGCGGTGGATCTACAAATAGCGGTGTTCTGCTATAGATCCACTTCGCATAATTATACACGCCTTTTCTTTTTCGCATTTCACACGGCCATCCAAAGAGACGAGGTTACAGCTGGCACGAGCGTGCCGCATGAGTGTACAGCGTGCTTACGTGCCAGCGTGTCCGCTTGCCGGAGTTCGGGGGCTCTGAACTTTTCTCCAGAATTCCCAACGGTCAACGAATGCTCGAAAGAATCCGAGGAAGAATACCGTAAGGCAGCGCAACGTTGTCCATAAGAATTCTGAAGGCCGGTTACGGGCTCCTTAGGCATGCAGCTGTAAACGCAACGGACCACGTGCACACGGGACAACGAAATCTGCAAAAACTAAACGGATATCGCGAAGGTTTCGAAAAGGTTCGAAGAAGTTGCCCAGTGCCAAGACTTTTCTATTCTTTTTCTTTCCAGGGTTCTGTTTCATTAGGCTCTGCAGAGTGCAATTCCCGACTGCGACGAAGCCTTCCGAACTAGTACGCTATTTTATTTGATTTCCAAGATTTTATGAATACTTTTGTCCCAATTCGCTTCATGACGAATCCTTTAGTTAAGCCCTCACCACTAGGTGCGGCATTCAAACTAAACCTGCAGCCTGCGTAGGCTCTTAAGCTTTTAACGTGTGCGTTAAGAAATGAAAACTACAAGATTGTAGAAATTCAGTTTGGTTTCCAAAGCAAGATTTGAAGTGGAAAACTTGCAGTCTCAAGTTCACAAGGCAAGTTCCTTACACAAGCTTCCCTGCTTACGCTTCCCTTTTCATTAGCTATACGCCACCACCAACCCACACCAGCCGTAATAAAAGAAAAAACTGGAAAGAAAATCCCTCCCTCAGAGCGGAATATCGCGGTTTCGGAACAGCAAGTACATTTTAAGCCGCCGGGAAAATCGAACTGGGAACACGCGAAGTTAAACAGCGAGAGGAAAACCGTGAGATAGAAATGACCAACGAAGGAAGTCGCAGTATGCGCAAAGAGCGAAAAGGACTGCGTAAACCCCGCGCTCCACAAATTAGGCGACGAATGGTACGCAAAAGAAAGCGAAAAACAAAAGGCGGGAGAACGCAATTCCCCCGCGGCCAGAAAAATAAAAAAAAAAGGCAGAAGAGATTCCCCACGCCAATATTAGGTCAACACCAGCCAGCGCTCGGCCGCTTCCAATACAGTTTCCACGGGCGGGCCAAATCAGGCAAGCCGAACGGCCCCGCGGTGCAGTCCGGCGCACGCGCGGAAATCCGATTGCACACAGAATCTCTAGAGTACAAAAAGGATTGCCTGCCGCCGCCATCATCCCGCGGGCAGCGAGTCCAGCGACAGTGGACCAGCCATTCACAGTGCTTTTTTTTAGGGGCGAAGCACCTTAGAACGTCGCTTTGTCCGAGGCTTGGCGTCCGTGTACACACTGTTGCATGCGCGAGGAGCATTGGATTGGATTGGATTGGATTGGATTGAATTGGATTGGATTGGAATTGTATATACTGCACACACGCGTTGTCACTCATTTACATGCGCGAGTGGGCAATGCCACGGGTGATTTAAGGTAAGAACGATCCCCAGTGCTTCGCCCAGTCGTCATGATTCACTTCGTGGAGACGCGTGAATTTTTTTTCTTCCAAAGATTTTCTCGGAAAATGCCATAGCGCAAAAAAAGGCTCTACAGGACACACGCGGGCGTGCCAATCTTTCGCCCCTCAGTGATTCGAGTTCGTGTCAAATCGTCGGTAGTAAAAGACAGGCTACACTATCAGGTACTAAATGCCTGAAACGTGCACAACCCGTGCGGAAACTTTTTGCGTGCAAGCGCGCATACAAGGTTGCGTGCATACGTGAGTGCACGCGTGCGTGAGTAGGCAACACAAAACACGCTTGTCAATGCCCCGCCGTCTCGGGCGATGACGTCACGCTCTTCCACTGCGCAGGCGCGGTTGCAAATAATGCTTCGTCCACTCTGGAGGGCACCCATTCAGATCCGGCTGGTTTGGACCTCATACGCTTGCGCGTAACAAAGAGAAAATAAAAACACTGACCTTTTCGGTGAGAGATGTCGAAGGGGTCTCTGCCGTCTGTACCCGGCCGATGTTTTGGCGCCAGGTAACGCCTGCAACGTCAAAAAAAGAAGGGAAAAAATGGCGCACATTAATCTCTCATCACGTGATGTTACACCGCAGCTGTTACGTCACTACTTCGATATTCGCCACAGGAAATTAACAAGACGCATGTGCTCGCTCCGAAGCAGCGTGACACAACCGTTTACACCCCCTCTCCACCCCCCCCCCCCCCCTTCCGGTGACGACGAACACACGAATGACCGTGGTCGAGGTAGCACCAACAGCTTCAATTTAAAAAAAAAAGGAAAAAGAAAAAGAAACAACGACCTCAACCGCTTTTTGCATGGTTTTACTGCGTGTATAATGAAAACTCCTCAAAGTGTTTGCACAACTGCACTTCGGGCAGGCGTACGAAGCTCGGAGCAATACAAAAGGGCAAGCACCAATCAACAAGAACAACGTTCCTACTTGCCTGAACCCTTCGTAAATCATTTGGAGTTCTCAAGCTGCGCGTCTGGACTTCCACGCTATCGTCGCTTACGCAACGAAGCATCCCCTCCGGGCGCAACCTCAGTTTGCGCAACACAAGGCAGTGCCCATTGGTTGAACTAATCTCGCTTGCTCACCAACAGCCCCACCCCAATCAGCCAGTGGTGCCAGTTCTTTCTCTTGTTTATGGCATCACTTATGTTTAATTTCTCACGAGCGCGAAAATTTGTACGGCTTACCCCACAGCAACGTCTTTTTGCAGTGCGCGTACTTTCAATTATACAAAGCGTGCGCGCCACACGAAGTTGCCAACGGGCAACGCAATCCACTGACCAAAACTCAAAACTCTATATCAGAAAGGCGCTTAGAGAACAAGCCGTAGCGTTTTTAACAAGAGCTTGCTTAAAATCCAAAGTACCAGCTACAGGTAAAGAGACTGACTAAATTATACTCCGGGATTTAGCTGTAAGACACGAAAAACTGCGACGCCCATCTCAAACAAGAACATTCTGGCAAGGCGAACTAGCTCACCTAACAAGAAAAGACATCGCGAAGCCGAAACTTAACAGCCCTTCCTCGAAAATACCGGCGTATCAAATATACGCTCGGCGACACACCCATGCTTCCTTGCTCGTTACGTGCCAAAACTCCGGTTCCGACTGGGAGAAACCTTCGAAATCCAGCGCTGTGAAAACAAACCTAACAAACGCCTTTCCTCGCCCGAGGACCGCTGAGGGCTCTGCGGGTCGGCCAGGGCGTCGGCAGAGCTGGAACCGCGGTAAGACCGAGAAACGAGGCTCGGGCCGCTCTGCAGCTGCCAATCGGCTTAACCAGCTCGTATGTGCTGCAATCTTCGCTGCCAGCCGAGCCGCGCGAGCGGCCGACGACAGAAGGGAAGATTTCCAAACTGGCGCAAAGTAGAATGCGACTCCACTAATTAGGCGCGCCGCACCGGCTGCCAATGCCCGCGAATCATCGTCGCGCATCCCGGTGGAAGATGCTGCGCTTGCTTTATAAACCCGAGGCGGCGCGGAGCAGGGAGAACGAGAAAGCTTTTCGGCCGTGCTCGGAGCAAACGGCGCGCGCGGAAAGGCAGCGCGTCAACGGAGGAAAAGCCAGGGACGCTCGGGGACCACGCGCGGAGAAGGGCCCCCTGATTTATAGCGGTGGGAAAAAATGCGCTAGCAGCGAAGAAGAAGGCGGCGTTCGCCGAGACGCCGTCACAACACGCCTCCCCTTCGCTCTCGACACGCACCCCGGACGCTCTTCGGCACTCGACGACGTCCCACTGGGAGTCGTAAAGCATCGCGATGTTCGGAAAGAGAATCGGTCCCCGCCACTGGCAGCGGGGAAAGAGCCGCTAGAGGCTACGCGGGGAGCAGCGACTCTGTAAAAGTCGCGCCCGGCTTTGGTAAAAGCGCGCTTCCGAGGCTATCGCGCGGGGTGCGGTGCTCGCGCAGTGACGACAGCGCGCACAGTGCCGCTTTGCACAATCCGGAGCCCCCTCCCCCACAACCTCGGTTCGCCCGGTCAGCACATAAGCCTCACCTCCAACCCTGCAACCTTTCCCGACCAGGAGGCGCTCCAGCGTTCCAGAAATGCGGCCCGCTCGAGTCCACAACAGTACCAGTGATAACACATTTTTTTCCAGCTGCATGGCGCGATTGGAGCGTAACAACGCAGTCGTATCGGCGAACTTCACGTAAAACCGCTGGTTCACGCCAACGTTACAAGTACACATTCTCATACGCGAACGTAAAAAGGAAATGAACTCTCAGCCGTGAACAAAGTGTGCTACCCAGCGAACAGATCTTCACCCGTGTACTACTTTTCAACCTCATTTACAAGCACTTTCTCAACGGTTACCAAACAGCGCGCATACTTTCAGCACAGAGCAACTCCGCGAGTTTAATCCACAGGGCAAATCCAACTGGTAATACGCAAAGCTAAAGAACAAGGTGGAAGCAGCGTAGGTTCTGTGCGACGTCAGTGGGATTCTACGGGAAGTGGCAAGTCATTCTATGCCACATAAATTTTGTCCACGTGCGAGCTTTGGTTTGCTTCATTTCTTTTGTGCTCCCAAAATAATAATCATACGTTGAAGATGCCAAGGCGGTCGAAACTAATCAGGAGCCCTTCACTACGGCGCGCCTCACGTCCCAGGTGAATACAGTTTGAACGATATAGCTTTCTCCGTTTAGCCTCTATCAACACTGGGGCAGTGCTCGCTGTGGGAAACTATCTCTTCCTCCGTAATCTTCCCTCTCCACACCATACAGCCTAATCCCAAACATGATATGACTTCACGGTTCTTATAGGTGCTCCCAACTCCGTCTTATCAGGGGCGCCCTGCGTCGTAACACATCTCACTCTAAAGTAGCGACACTCGGAGGGATATTCGGCGAAATTTCTTCATTGGGCCCCCCTGCCCTCCCCCCGAATTTCGAGTTCGAACGTTTACCTTGAAGCGGAGTCATCATCCCTCCACATTGCATGCACTATCGCACTATCATCTTAATCTTTCTTCTTAAACCGCCCCAACATTAATGCCTGCAACCGTTGCGGATCATCGAACGCGGTGGCTCCATACGCAACATCTAATTCAGTAATTCAACACATGGCTCCGGCGACTTCTTCAGGAGGAGCGTTTCACCGGCGTACCGTATCGCTTCCCATCCCAGTGCTATGTGCATTTCGCTCTTCAGCTCGATATTGTCAAAACAAAGCGCACCCCGAAACCAACTCCAGTTATTCCAACCTACGAATATTAATCTTGCGTTATCATTCATATACCTTTAGTCATACATTATTTTTCCTATCCCATTATATTCCGTTGGTCTGTTAGGTAGTTATTTGGCCACGCATCCCGCTTCCTCGGCTATTGAGACTCAATAAATAGAGTGAGTTGTCCCCCCTGAACTCCAGCTCGTATCTTTAAGGTTTGGTTTTACGTTGGCTTCAAACATGACCCAAAGAACAAGGCCATTGCGGACTGTATTGCACAGAAAAAACCTTCTTCGATCTGCTGCGTGATTACATTACCTCGTGTTTAAAAGCAGCTTAACAAATAAAATTTCTCTCTCTCTCTCTCTCTCTCTCTCTCTCTCTCTCTCTCTCTCTCTCTCTCTCTCTCTCTCTCTCTCTCTCTCTCTCTCTCTCTCTCTCTCTCTCTCTCTCTCTCTCTCTCTCTCTCTCTCTCTTCTCTCTCTCTCTCTCTCTCTCTCTCTCTCTGCCCAACATGAAGTCCAACAGTCCCATCTAACCAAGCAGTTTTGCTAAGGTAACGGCAAACTTCTGTCCCTGCATTTCTGCAGATTTCTTGAACGAGTTGGGTCATATTGTCAGATGAATTTTCTTCTCGAAGTCACCTCCAACTCTCCAG
>NW_027526361.1:43610738-43757899 GCF_048455015.1 Haemaphysalis longicornis | reverse complement strand
CCTCCAACTCTCCAGTCGACGAAGACAGAGCAGCAGACTTCTTGATCGTGGGCGAAAAAAAATTTCCCATCATTGAGGGCTAATAATTGCTCAGTAAACAACCACGTCCCCTAAAATCTGTAACGTTCGTATGTATAACGCTGACTTCCTCACTCAATAATATGCTGCTCAACTTTTTCCACAACCCTAAACATAATGGAACACGAGTTTCTTACCCACGTGTACTTATCACGTTCTTGGGCGTTCTATTCTCTCCGCACACAAGCGCAGTGGAGCTTCCCTTTCATACAGATGACATTTCTCAACCATGTTCGCTAATTTTAGCTGTGATGTCCCGCATTAAGTCAAGTACCGCTCTTTCCAGTGTCTTCCAAGCATCAATGCGACTCCGCTCGGTGCTGTTGCTTTTCAGTTTCACGTGCGAAGAACATTGTTACACAACCCATTTCTGTTTGAGTCGGCCGAAGTGGGGCACATTTTATATCACAAGGGCCTCCTCGTCTGTTTGCGAAAGATTTCCATGCTGATTGTCGACCTGATGTGCCACAGATCAATCGAACAGAATTGCACGGTCGGGTGTTGAGTTTTTAGCGACACTTAAGAGCGAAACCGTGTCAGGCTTCACCGATTCCAGCAATACCGGCGCGGAAACTTCCGCGGCTGCGAGGCGGCGGCCTGGGGAGGGAAACGTAGCGGGGGCACGGAATGGTGCGGGTGGTTGCCTCCCTCACGCGGCGTGGAGGCCGCGCGCCACCTGCGTTTTATGGTGCGCTGTCGTAGAGAGACTGGTGCCGTAAATTACGCGGCTGCCAGTGGCCGCGTACGCCACCGCCGGACCTTCCACACGGCCGCGGCAAATTAAAGGGAGCGCGTGCCCGCCGAGGGAGGCATTTTAGACACTCCCCCCGTAAAGCGAGCGCGGGACGGGGTGCGTGCTGCCACCTCTCCGTGGTCGATATCCCTACCGTCTCCAGCCGCCGCTAGATGGGGCGTCATCCGCTGAAACTTTCTCCCTGCACTGTTTTTTTAGCGGAGCGCAGTTGAGTTCTGCTTCCCCACATTACCAGCCGAATCAAATAAACAAATTTACGCTTGTGTTTCATAAATGATTTTTTTTTTACTTTAGCAGTATAGTTCTCGGCACTGGCCACGCTCAGGCTAGACGCCCTCAAACTGGCTTTCGCGCGGCCGCCTGCCCCTGGAGTTCGCGGTGGACAGACGGACACAACATAACGTTGTTACGCGACCAAGTGTTCAGATGGAAGTCTTCACTGGAAGCCTATTCGTCGGCAGAGTACCAAGTAGTGAAGACCGTCCACATTTTTTTTTTATTCGCTGCTACATTCGGAACACAAACAGGAGCACTCCCCCGGGGTCTCTACGCTGGTCGTCGGTTAATTCGAATGTGCGTTCATGCGCCAATTCGTATTGACAACCGGTAGGTTTTGTGCGAAGTACCACTGGTATTTTCTCCACAGGAAGAGAAAGGCGGTAGGCCGCACTCAGTGCTAATTACAATATCCACAACTAAATAAAAAAAAAAGATGAGGGCTTATCAAATGGCGGAGGAGTTCAGCAGAGCAATAAGTACATGCATGGTCTGTTCCGGTCTTGATCAAAACGGGGAAAAAAATAGAAAGAGAGCTAAAAGGTGAAAAGTAGGAAAAAAGTGATTAGTAATGCTTCAAATGTTTGCATCGACTAAGGCTTACCGAACGCTTTAAAAATCCGGCCGGCCCACCCACAGTCCGGAAGATCGCGAGGAAGAGAAGGTGGAGGGAGGCGCCTTTATTGCTGACACGCGAATGCACTCCCACCGGCCATTCCTTTTGCTGCCTTCTCACATAGGAATCATTATTGGGAAACTTCGACGATCCCATACCCCCGACGGACTGGCCATAAATGCTTTTATGTACCGACGCGGGCGTCTTGTCGATGGGGTCAACTGAGCGCCTTTCCAGTAGTAGGGTAAATTTCCACAGCCACTCAACTGACGGCACGGTTAACGCAACTGCGACACCAAGAACAACCCTTGAAGCATTAACGAACTGTTACATAACTACGATTACTGCCACTACCGCACTGCTTCGCCGCTAGTCGCTGGTATAGGCCCTCATATCACCACATAAACCCTTTACTGCTCCCATTTATTACTCTGATTACCCAACTAAACACATTTAATCCAATTACACCCCAGTTCTCCGCACTGACAACTCCCATAACATAGCTGCTTCAGTCGCTATGTTTCCCACCTTCAACAAACTAGTTAGCGCGCAGTATAGTTCATGCCTGTATTGCACAACAAGAATGACATATTTTATTTCCTCACCCGCACCCCACAATTCGACTGCGACTACAACAATCATTCTAGTCGGATTTTGCTTTTCGCAGAGATTCTTTAGTAAATGAAGGCAGAAAGGACACTGCGTAACGAGGAGTGCTTCCTCTGACGTAAGGATTTCCGCCTCCCAGCAGACCAAAACTGTGAAAAAAAGTGTTGTCCCATCTTCCCTAGCTGCTGTTCCACCATAAACGGCAACAACCCAGCGACTACTCCTCGCCTCGTATTCTTGTGCCCACACCACTCCTCACCCCTCTTCTCAACTGCTTCCAGCAGCAAGAATGCGCGCTGAAAACAACGCGGATTCATGAACTAAGGCGGCCAGTTAGCTGCTCTAAATTTAGAACAAGGTAAGCGTTTATTCCCTCTCATCCCGATTCCTTCTCGCAAGCCTTCGAGTCCCTCTGTCACAGTAAGTCTTGTTCGCGCATTATTTAACACCAAAGAAACTACACTAACATCTCATAGGCATGCGCCCGTGCGTGCGTGCGTGGAGAGAGAGAGAGAGAGAGAGAGAGAGAGAGAGAGAGAGAGAGAGAGAGAGAGAGAGAGAGAGAGAGAGAGAGAGAGAGAGAGAGAGAGAGAGAGAGAGAGAGAGAGAGAGAGAGAGAGAGATGAAGGGGAGGGGGGGGGGGACAAGGAAGACGGCGGGGGTACACGACTGCCTCACTCCAGAACAAGCTGCAGTTTCCACCCGTGGCGGAGACCGGAATGTTAGACAGATAACCAGCGCACACATTGCGTCTCCTGAAGTCAAGCAGCGGCTCGCTTACACATTACTCAGTCATGAAATGTTTAACGGCCCCGCTGCAACATCGGACACTGAATCCACGCGCACGGGTCGGGGCCAGGAAACGAGACAGCTGCTGCCTTTGTCCGAGACCGATGGTCGGCGGGGCCCGTCGCGAGGATGGCGGCATCAGCGGCCTTCCCTTCGGGCCATCGATCCTGCCACTTTCCAACAAGTCCGCATCGAGGAAAAATCGACTCCTCGCTAGCTGCACCGGGATGAACACGCGTGGGGCTCGCTCGCGCACCGACGAGACAAATGTTCTCCCGCGGAGGCGCGCGGGAACGGCTTTTAGCCACGATTGTAGCCGAGGCGCAATGCGGCGACGACGCTCCGCACGCGCTCCCTCGAAATGGGGACGAACGGGAAACCAATTTCGGAACACGCGTGCGGGCGCGCGAGCTACCAGAGAAACCTGACTGCATCACAGAAACGCGGCGTCGATATTAAGCTAGGCGGTGGCCTCCAGGTCGTACGATTACGTGCCACTAATTATGCGGGCGAAAAAATGAAATATCTCCAACCCTGTTCCTTCGTCAAAAACAAAGTCTACAACAGAAGGATTTTACATCAAAAGGATCACAGGCACGACGTCCACAAAAGCGTTCACTACAAACACTAGATGTTTTCATACAGTTTCTAAAATAAGCCAACGCAGCTCTTGACGACGTTGAAATCCCCCCCCCCCCCCTCGTTTAATGAAAGCGGCAAAATTCCGACAACTGAGAATCGAGTCAGGTATTACGTCTCATCGCAGTCAGCGGTCGTAGCATGCAAAGGCGTGGTAAGGTACCTGGCCCCCGCAGAACGCCGAGCGGCACTTCTAGCTCGCCATAGGCAAGCCAGGAAAAGTAACGGTGCCGCGGACCTCGCAAATCGGCGCGCCCGCCGGCCAAGCTGTCTCGTAAACTGCGAGGAACACGGCGAGACAGCCCAGCGAGCATCCCCTCACCCCAGCTTCTCCGCCCGTCAGCCGAAGCCTGAAGCAGCACTTGGCGTCGCCCGTGTGACATACAACGTGACCACGACACGAAGGCACAGCGCATATACGCTGCTCAGAAAGCGTTGAATGCAAATATTGCTCTAAAAAAAGGTCAGAGCTACCAGGCAACGCAAGTACATATAGCTGGTCAGTTTGTTTCCAGCTGCTGGCAGCATCCGGTTCGCGCAGCTGCGCGACGGTCAAGGGCTTTGCGCGCAAGAGAAGAACCGCGTAATTAAGGCGTACAATTCGTAGCACGTGGCGAACCCCATCTGTGCAAATTATAATTCCGAAAGCAAATTTAAATGAACTAGTGCACTTCCTACGGAACGTGGTGCACGGAGTGAGATAGCCAGCGCGGGGCTATTGGGTATGAAGAAGGCTCCGGAATATCTTCATTCTCCGGGAGCTTATTTTCTCCTAGACGTGTCCCGAACTTCACGCACCCGGGAGCACGACATCGACACATAGCCCCGCAATGCCAGCTTTATTAAGTCGTTTGGGATATCAAGCATATCTGGCGCCAAGCGAAAATTCGTCGTCCCCTACGTGACCCCCATTTCCGGGAGGAATGAAACGATGTTTGTGGTCACATTTCTCCTGCTCGTGAGAGGCGGTGGACGGGTTACTCCACTCCTCACAGGCCTAGGAAGCGGAACAAGAAGCAGAAGCGCGATCCGGCTGCTGCAACCGGATCTCTTTTATGTTTCATCCTACACTGCCTGTGAACTAAGTACGGCAAGGTCAATCGATGTAACACTGCCCTGGCTGCACAAGTAAAAAAAAAAACTGTGGTTGATTCCTCTGTCATAGGAATCGGTAAAACACGAAACTGAAATGTACAGCGAAATCTGCAGGTGAGCAGGATTTTCGGGTCGGCGGCTGTCTCGTGGGTGTGCTTGGCGAGCGATGTCCTGCTGGTGGGTTGCTTCGGCAAAGGTGCACGGCATCATTTCCGTGACGGATATGACGTCAGTGAAATCTTGGTGTATCCCGGCATAAGACCCTTTCGTGTTAAAATATAAAACCCGGAAACAAACAATCCTAAGAACAACGTACTCTGTAGTACTAAAGGTTGCTTCGCCGCAAGAACACCCTGAGTGCAGGGGTGCACCCTTTACAAGCCGCTAGCTTCGTTGTACTGGCGTCACTTCCGTGACGGATATGACGTTAGTGTCTTTGTGTATCCTGGAATAAAACACTTTCGCGTTTAGAAAACGTCCTTGCGGCAGATGCCTGGACAGTAGACACTTCGTTGTCCCTCACGCGGAACGGGATCCCAGTCCCTTTCGTCAAGATGGGCAAAAAGCCGAAATCATATCCGATATTGTCACCTATTGTTACAAAAATCATTATTTTTCATAGTGCAGGGCAAATGTCGACATTTGTGGTCTCCTAATTTTTGCCGAGACAAGCGCGGCAGAGGGCAGGCCATGTACCTTTAACTACGATAACGTCTCCGCTAAAGTCAGTGCTTGCTCGTCAATTTCACACAACACCTGCGCCCAAATTTATTCCCATTCGCTCCCGCAAAACGCACTGCGGAATAGCCAGGCAGCAAGAAATGGAAACGGGACACACACACACACACGCAAAACGTGTTTAATTACCCGGCGCGCATTCCAGCGTGAGCCCGCGATTGTCGAGCCCGTCGGGTAATACGCGAAGAACGCCTCCTCCGCGCCCAGTGAGCACGCGACCACACTTTATCGTTTCAACGGGGCCCGTAATTAATGGCCGCTACCTTAATTCCGAGCCGACAAACAGCGCGAGCTCTCTCCGTCTCTCGCTCCCTCCTCCCTCCCTCCTTCGTCCGCACCAACCGAGCCGGGCTGCTCTCCATAACGTTCGCCGTAGCACCACCATTCATTGCCCGAGCGTGCCAGGCGTGCGAGTAAGAAGCCGGGGCAAAACACAACAATACGGACCATCCGGGAAATAATAAAAGCACACCGAGCTCCGCGAACACGTGCGTATAACGGACCCTGCCCCCTCTCTCTCTCTCCCTTTCACTCTATCCGCGGCTCAATTAACGTACATACGAGGACGCGCCGTCCACGAACTGCGGCCAAACAAATGGGCCGTTGTGCAGACGGGCCGACCGGAAGAGCGGCGATAGCGACGAAAGGCACGCCTGTTTGAACGGCGAAACGAACGCGCTCCGCAAATGTTATTCCGAAACGGCATGGACAGTCACGCACCCGCCAAACTGCAGCCGCGGCATGGGCAGGTGCGAGACTGCTTGCTGCGGCGCGCGAGTGTGTTGCAGCGGCGAGCGCTCCGCTGCTGGCGGGGGCAATAAAAGGGGCACCGCAATTCACGACCCCGAGCGGGTGTGCAGCGACGATTCGGGGACTGCTTGATCGCTGCAGCTGCAGCTCGATACGCGCATAAACCAAATCCGAGAAATGGCCCGAGAAGCGTGATATCGCTGTCGACTAGAGCGCGTCTCTGCGCCCCGGAAAGGCGTAGGAACACGCGCCCCAATAGTCGACTACTCGGTGAGGCGCTAGAGCAATCCCAGTAGTTACTCTCGAAGGAAAAAAAAAAAAAAAAAAAGCGAAACTTAAAATAACAGGCACTACTGCGCCAGTAAGGAAGTGCGCAGAGTCCGTAAATAACGCCTCGTAAATAATAACGTAAATAACATTTCCTCGGTGTAAGGCGTTGTGCTGCTGAGCCCAAGGACGCGAGTTCGATTCCCGGCCGCGGCGGCCGCTTTTCTGACGTAGGCGAAAAGAAAAAACGCCCGTGCGTAAGATTTCGGCGCACGTTTAAGATCCCCAGGTGGTCAAAATTAATCAGGAGCTCTCCACTACGGCGCGCGCCTCATTGCCTGCGTTGCGTCGGCGCGTTAAACCCTGCAATCAATCAATAAATTGACTCGATGTTTGCCAACCGGCCTTCTTTTTATGCGGCACCATTTCTTCACACCTTTTCCGCAAGTTATGTGACCTAATACTATATACGCTACCTTCCCATCGGCCAACAAAGGCAGGCCGAAACAACTCACCGTCCGCGACGACAAAATTAAACGGACCATGTAAAACCATGCCCTCCGGAAAACCTCGGCTAAAGCAAAAGAGGGAGGCGCAGCAAGCGTCTAATAAATTCGGACCCAACAAGCATAGAAGACGGCCGCTGAGCGGGGCAGTCCGGGGAAATTAAACCATGAACGCGTGCTGTTTTGTGCTCGTGAGATTACTACAGTTTTTCATTCTTCCGTTGTTTTTTTCTTGTTGACATCTCAGGATTCAAATCAGACATAACGCATTACACAAGAATTACAAGATCATGTGAATGCTTAATAGGAGCCACTTTTACGACAACCACAGCGTACGAAAAATTTTCCTATAGGCTTTTTTTGGGGGGGTAAAAGCTCATTAGAGAGTAAACAGTCCATACCTTTCCTTCTATTCGTTTTCTGACGCACTGGCTTATAAGCGTTATTGCAGACTAATGAAATCCTACATGCGTTCACCAATACAGCGAGAGCTGTACAGGGGACGGTTTGCCCGAAGACAGCGATGCCAGTTACCGTAACTGACATCGTCCGTTGATAAAAAAAAATAGCGATAAGAAATAAACAAGTGTTAACATTTCTTGATCGTGGTTAATGTCACACAGAGATAGCCCCTTCTGGTATTTTGTTATGTCGATTCTCCGTCAATCCCTTCCACAAGAATGAGCAATGTGTGTGTACACGTGGGTACGACCCCGTCAGTCTCAAATCAAGCCAAACTAGGTCCTGCAGAAATATCTTCGTTCGCCTAAATGTTCCTCCCCCGAAGGTAACATGGTGGGTCCAGTCACGATCCCTTACATCTTTTGCTCGCCCCGCTCTACTTAGGAATCACTTACAACGCTTTTAGCCCATCACTGCACAAGGCCGAAAATTATACAACGCGAAGGCGATGACCGAACGACATTCTCAGCCTAACTCCGCAAACGCTTCAGTGCCATAACCTACGCGTCTCTCCTGTGTGAATTCTGCAACCATTTAGCAAAAAAATAAGAGGCAAAAAAAAAATAAGAGCCTGTCAACGCGCAACCAAGGAAAGACGCGATAAACGAGCAATTATTTCCTCTTCTTCCTCTTTTTTTTCTTTTTTCAAGAACGCAAGATACGGTCCCGCCCTGTTAGTCAAATGCTGCACAACATGCACACCTCACGAGCAGCGATGAACGCGCACATTTCGAAGGTCGGGTACGCTGAGGACAGTAGCGGGCCGCTAAAATCTCGGAAGAGAGCAAAAAGCACAGAGAAAAATCCGAGCAAATTTTCGAGCTTGCTCCTCCTTATCACGCCAAAGCAAAGCCGCACCCGGAATAACGTAATTACGGGCCGCGTCCAGCAGCACCCAGGCCGCTACATCGAACGCAGACACGAGGGGAAACAACAGGACCCCAGAGGCAGCAAGCGCGGAGAAATAAAGACCGGCAGAGAAATTGTTGAGCCGGAAGAGAGCGGAAGAAGACGAGCGTGGGATGCTGCGCGTACACGAGAGGGCGTGGGCGGAGATGAGAGGGCAGCGGGGAGGAGTCGAACGAAAGCTCGCGCGCGCGCGCGATATCGGAAGCGGCAGAAAAGAGGGTGGATAAACAGGCCGCCGGGGGCAAGAAAGGGGGGCTTCGGGGAGCAGCGCCGCTCGGGGAAGCAGAAGCAATCCTTCGAGAGACGTAATAACCACCGCCACATCCTTCGCAGCAGCAGCAGCGGCGCCAAAAGGGTCGTGTGGCTGGGCGGCGTTCTCGCACGGCGGAAAGAACTCCATCTCGCCGAGCCGCACGCGCGGTTGTGCAAGCGATGCCTCGTTCCTCTTCCTCGGCCGAGGACAACCAAGGTCGCGGATTATTCCGCGCGCCGAGGCGCGAATCGCCCGAGAAGAAACCGCGGTCTGGACGGTTGGCCAGCAGCACCCGGGCCTGCCCCGCAAGGCGGACACGCGAGTGAGAGAGCGGCCCCCACTTAGACCGCGCCGCCGATCGTGAATTACACGCGACTTGGCGGCGGCGGCGGCAGCAAAGAGGCAGATAAGCCACCTGATCTGCGCCGAGGCAGCGATCTGGGGGAAGGGGGGGTTTGCGAGGAGGCACCACCTCGTTCGTCGTAAAGAGAGGCAGTCATGCGGGTTGCACGGCGTAGCCTACAAAGAGACTAATGTGACACAGTAGTAGGCCGCACTGGGTACCCTCAAACTATGCAATAACGGCAAAATCGTTAGCTGCTCACCTAGCCGTTTTTTCGTTACTATTATCGTCGTCACCGTCGTCATTATCATCATCATGATAATTGTGACCGCTGCACGGCGCATGTTTTTCCTGCCGACTTCCAACCGTTCCAATCCTGCGCTGTCAATACGCACTCCTTCCCTCCGAATTTTTCGCTCTTATCCTGCTTAGCGAGCTCTAACAAGGGCGCAGAGGTCTGGCCAGAATTGTGCGCGCTGAGCGCTAGAAATCAAAATGATTACGCCTTACTTCCGGTGTAAAAGTATTACATAGGCATTTAAGGAATACCGAACTAGGACAGTGTTGTTAGGCAATTAGATAAAACAAGAACTACCTTTGTTCCCAAATAAATAAATAAATAAATGAATGAATGAATGAATGAATGAATGAATGAATGAATGAATGAATGAATGAATGAATGAATGAATGAATGAATGAATGAATGAATGAATGAATGAATGAATGAATGAATGAATGAATGAATATTACAAGATCCAGAGCAAAATTGTCAAATAGAAAGCTCTAGGGCGTCCTAAAAACATTCAAGTTGCATTTTTGTCGTGCACGGAGTACTTCCGCACAAGTTTTTCTGCCTGAGAAAGAAAGCGCGCGAAAAAGGAATAAATGCCACCTCACTCTTGCGCATGGCAACAGCCGTGCTGTCAGCCATGAAGTACATTAGCATAGGCGCCTGCATACCTGCGAAAGCGATGTGTTCCCGAGTAACTACGCCGGTCGTGGCGACAGAACAAATGGGCGGAACGTTCGCTTGTGGTATCTGTTCTGACGTGACAACCAAAATATTGCTCACGGACACATCGCGTCCGCAAGTATGCAGGCGCCTTCGCTAATGTACTTCAAAGCTGACAGCATTGCTGATGCTATGCGCAAGCAGTGATCGCCAGCGCGCATTTATTCGTATTTCGCGTGTTTCTGGGGCGGTAAAAAAAGTATTAGGAAGTACTCCGCGCACGAAAACATGCAACTCGTAGTTTCTTTTAGTACGCTCTACAGCATTGGTAGTTCCACAACAAAATTGCTGACTGCAAAGAGAAATTAATTTTTTTCTCCTTGCACATGTGATTCGTCCCTGTGAAGAACCCCCCCCCCCCCCCCCCCTCCCGCTCTTAAAAGGCACCCCATTTTATTTCAAATTATGAACGAGGAGCAGTGGGAGGCCCCGCTGCTCAGCACAGACCCTCCGCACTAGCCGAGGTGTCCGAAGACGCCGCATAGATCTATAAGAATCCTTTAAAAGGGTTGAGAGTTGGGTGAGTTGGTAATGATGCATATCGAAAAACAAGCTGCTTAATCGAGAAGTCGCATTTTAGATTCACATTGAGCGCTATTTCGGTGCCTCTTCTGGGCATGCGGGCTGGGGGTGGGAGGGGGGTCCTAATCTAAGTATGATGCGGTTATCTTTGCTGATTTTTCGCCATTCGTGCGCCTCAAAGTTCGTTTTGTGGTTTTGTTGTTACGGTTTTTTTGTTGTTGTTGTTTCGGCTGAGTGCGCCGAGAACTGTGACGTATTGGGGGCGTGGCGATTGGGAGCTTGGGCTTTTTAAAGCTTTGAATTGTGCAATAATAAACTAGTTGCGAGCCTGCGCTTGTGCCGTCGTCATGTGTTTTTGTCCCCGTTAATTTGTGCGCAGTTTGTTTTTCGAGATATAAGAATCCTGCCATCGCCGGAAGGCCACGGAAGTCGACCTGAAAACGGTCCCAGCCGGGGAAACAACAAATTCTTATCTGACCTGATCTGATAAAATATTTAATTAGGCGGTGAATAAAAACAGCTTGACTAGACAAACACCGGCGCCGATGACAGTGACTTAGTTCGGCATACCTAACGCGCGTGGTTACAATTTTCAGTCTTGGCTTCCCTTAGGTGAGACACCCAGTTGTGTATATATATAGCGACTGAATCGCTGCCTTATTGGGAAAGTCACTGCAAATATCCTCACGCACCTTCATAAAAGGTGCGTAGCAATACTGCTCTGAAGGACGCAAGAGGTTGGTCTGCGCGGGAACGATCCCGTAAAGCTGTATTTCCCGCAGCAAGACTAACCGTGAGGCAGGGCACGCTTTACAGGCGCTGACAGGGTCAAAGGAAGTCAGCAATCATTTTGTAGGGAAATAGAACGTTGTACAGTGCTCAGCGTTTGAAGAGGAGCGTAAGCTTGATCTAGTGTACATTCCGATGCCGGTGCGCCCCCGCACGCACGCACGCACACTATAACAACAAATAAGGGCGTTTGAGTCGAGGCCCAAAAAAGCGAACACCTGTGCAGCAATTAGGAAAACCAGTCCAGCAGGGCGATAAAAGCCTAACAAAGAGTGTCGCGAAAGAAAGGACCAGCAAACAAGGACTGCAAGGGTAAGAAACAGCGGAATTATCAGCAAGCTACCCGGAACAAGCGCACGACCCACTAGAAAGAGCAAACCCCAGTGGACGACCAGAGAGAGCAGTACGCGTGGAGGGCACGAAATATTACATTTCAAACGAAGGCTCGACCTGAGTTGGGGAAAAATGGAACTGCGGAACAGCAGGGACAAAAGTGCCGATGGGAGCACGAATACGGTTTGTTTTATTTTTTATTTTTTATTTTTCAAAAGACAAGTGCACATCACCCGCTCGCTCCGCCTGCGCTGCCGTCCTGCGTTCTGCATATTGCACCCCCCCCCCCCTACTCGACGGTGGCGGCGCCCTCTGAAGGGTTTCCCTTTGTAATTCTGCGCCCTGCCGCGCTTACAGCCGTTCCGCGCTCATTCATATTCACACGCGCCAGACAATGTTCGCCCGGCGGCACACAAGCCCCACTAAAAGCGAGAAATGTTGCCTGTGGTTCCAATTCCATTCTTGTCTCTCCTCTCTCTCCTTCATCACCTCTCCCCCGAACCCCTTGCGACCCTTTCATCCTCCCCCCTTCTCCAGCTGTCTTCGCGGGCATTCCGGGAGCAGCGATTCGCGCAAGAAGCAACCGAGCAAAAAGGGTAGAACAAAAACCGCATTCGAAACTCCCCTTCACCGTTTTCTTTTTCTTTTCACTTTTCGTGTTTTGAAGAGCTCGGTTTCATTCGTTTCCTCCAAATATTTTGACGCAACCTTTGCGTGCCGGCTTCAGGGTTTATCGCAACGCGCTTCGTTTTGTTGGCGCCCACGGACAACATGCACGCCAGTTGCCACGTTGCGCGCTGTTCCAACTTTTGTTATCGTCACGTCTTGGGAAGTCAAGTACCCTGAAAAGACAGTAAAAGCAATGCGCCTCGCCACAATTGGCACTTTGACTACAATTTAACGTCGAGATAACTTCGTTGTTTACAGGTTACTTTTTTTTTTTTCTCTTTGCGACATGTCGCTCATTTTTTCGGACTGTCGTTTATTAAGATTTCTGCGGGAAAAAAAAAAAAAAAGGCTGCACAAGAACCAGTCTTGTCCAAGGATCAGAACAGGACAAAACGTACAGACCAAGGAAGACAATTTTTGGTAGGCAGAAACTCTGAAACATGGTTACTTAGCGCGGTAAAGACGGGACAATAAGAAAAGCCCACACAGGACTAGCGCTGGACCAGCGCTAGTCCCGTGTGGTCTTGTCCTGTCTTTACCTCATTGTCCTGTCTTTACCGCGCTAAGTAACCATGTTTCACAGTTCGAACCAACTAGCCCACATTTATGCGTTGGTAGGCAGAACAAATACATAAAGCAAAAGAAAAAAAAGCGATGGTATAACAGCGCTGTCGCCGAAAAGAACGTTTTCTAATAAAAAAAATGGAACACAGCAGATTAAGAATGCCACAGACACCATAAATGGCAGCCAATAAGGACGAAAAGCTAAACTGGCTTCACGGATATAACCAGCTTTCCTTCCAAACAGTAAATCCCGAGGCTATGAAATAAACATAATGTTACGGGACTCAGGTGAGAAATGCCTTACAGCGCCTTGACCCAGAAAGCGACGACGACGACGAAGAAGGGGCTAACGCACCTTGCGTTGGCTATCTGTTGGCCTCCATGTTCATTCTGTAACTACGTCAATCCCATCTCTTTGTAAATAGACCACGTCCCCGCCAACCTCATCTGTTCTGCTGCCAAGTAACAATACCAACAACACGTTACCAGCACATGAATGTTTTGTTTTCTTCTGTTCTCAGTCGATATAAATAGTCATAGAAAATTCTCCATGATGTGTACTCCCAGTAGAAAAACAAATAAACAAACGAAGCGGCACACTTGCAATTTCCGTGCTCCAGATTCCAGGATTATGAAACTTTTGAGCAGAATAAACAACAAGTGCCACTTTGAGTGCACGTGCATATTTCGATTTGCTCGACCTGTAACCTCGTCAATTGCCATAATCATCTTCAGACAGCAGTCGTACGCATCTATCAGCCAATATGTACCCCCCTCGAGAAACGATGCTTTACACCCGGTACTTGGCGCAGCCGGCGCGAGTCATCCGCGGCTGCCACCGGCAGCCGTGAAACCGCGCGCATTGATAATGCACGGGGCGCGAACACATACCGCACCGAAACCGCGTGAGCGTTCACGTCGAAATCGCCCACCCTATCCCCACAAACCCCAGCCCCTTTGCACTGAGAATTGAGGGGACAAACAATTCCGTTCTCTCCGTCTCCTACACCGCAACGCACGCATATATTTCACTGCCGGGGCGCGGGCATTAGTAATACAGCGACGCAATACGTTCTATGCTGAGTGGTTGCCGCACCGCAGTGGCGCTCGCCCTGACGCAAACGCGTGCGGAGAAACGCCACGTGCACAGGGGCACAATGGGACACACGGGAGAACGCCCATCCGCTGCACGCATCGATCCCGAGGAAGCCACGGCGCGGCACCGACAAGCTCGGTGCTTCGCAGTGGGCCGACGTCCGCTCCTCTTGGAGCGGCCGCCCTCCCGTGAAACGGAAAACGTGCATTTGAGTACGTTAAGGCAGCAACGCAGCGAACGTTGCCGACACCGACGCAGGTATGCTACCTGCGCACTTATTGAGTACATTTGCTTCTTTTGTAACGAGATGCTACGTACGCTCTTCTCCACGGGGAAAAATTTAGAGAAAATTGTGCGAAAGTAGCAAACATACACCACGCTCGTACGTGTTTCTCTGCGAAATGATTGATTGATTGATTGATTGATTGTAGGGTTTAACGCGCCGACGCAACGCAGGCGATGAGGCGCGCCGTAGTGGAGGGCTCCGGATTAATTTTGACCACCTGGGGATCTTTATCGTCCGCCGAAATCTCGTACACACGGGCGTTTTTGCTTTTTGCCTCCATCAGAAAAGCGGCCGCCGCGGCCGGGAATCGAACCCGCGACCTTTCTCTGCGAAATGTAGCATTTTGCTTGTCGGTACATCATGAAGAAAGAACCACATGATTCGCCGTACGCGCACACTTTTTTTGTGTGTGTGGCCGACCTCAATGGTGCTTGTGGTGTGTAATCAACCAAGCAATCGATAAATCAATCGATTTATTGACTGATTGTGGTTGATTGCTCGATCGATCCATCTAACTTCTTCACTGACTAAATGATTGCGTTGATCAGATGTTTTATAAGGCGTCGACCGATACCCCTCTGCGGACACGTGCCCCTCTCAGCGAGCTTGAATGGAGTTGCAGGGAACATGTACGCTTGTGTGGCATAAGAAGTGCGCGCGAGAGCATCATCCTCCTCCGTTTCCCTTACGTATTTTCCTCTTTCCCTCCATTACTGTGACAAATAGTCTTGGCCAATCACTTATTAGGCCTACGTCTAGGTTTAGCTCTCAGCAGCCGTATTAAACTGCCAGGCAACGTCTTACTCTTCCTAGTGAACGCTGCCGGTGCTGCTTGACGACGTTAGACATAAAAGTGTAACATCAAGCATAACGCTAGGCCGCCGCACATCAGCCAGCTCCCTTCCCCCCCTCCTTCCCACAGCGCCGTCTGCAGTTCGGCCCGCCCTTTAGCAAAGGAGACGCTGCCAAAAGCTAAGTCTTATTTCACCTTCGCGATATCCAGGGAGATCGGGGTGGAACTGCTTTCACATCAAAATCTTCCAGGTGAGGCTGACTGAAATTTCATCAGCGAAGAACGCACACGGCAAAAATCATGTACGTTCCCTAGTGTATGAGTACACCCATAGACGACGGCAATATTATACGTTTTAACGCTTCTATGGAAGCATCAAACCGCCCCATCTTTCTTGTTGCAACGAATAGCTTTTCTAGGCGGCGATGCCCATTCAGCTGTTCCGAACGAGAGTGCTTCCGGGGAGACAAGCAGCATCCGTTACTCCCCACCCTGCTCCCTCGCACCAGCCAGCATCATCTCATCTCCCACGGGAACCTATATCGCAAATGTTTCAAATAAGCACTGAGGTTTCAAACAAAGTGGCAATCCTTGCTTCGAAGCAACAAACTGCAAAACGGCGCCTGTATTTTGCAAAAAGCCTTTTTTTTTTTTCGCTTGAAAAAAATCGTCAGAACCTAAAATACTGCCTTGCGAGCAGGTACCTTACAAAGGAGAAAATAGACATAGATATACATTTTAATACTAGTTGTCAAGAACGCCTACGTATACCTGCTCATCGACCTCCACAACTGGCAACATTCGGTAAAGACCACACGTTCTTTTGTGATTATTAGCAGATGCCGCCTGACTGAGTCGACTGAGCTACCGAAAATGATTCCGCGTGATTGATCATTGCTGCACAACTGCGACGGCGGGTTTCGCCGATAATGGCTACTTTCACCTCACGTTGTGAAGAAGTAACTGTTTCTTTTTGCCTTTCATGTTTCCTCTTTAGTGGACAGGTACACGCGGCTGATCACATAGTTGAAAGTTACCGGCGAAAGTGCCGTGATGGTAAACTATGCGCCTGATAGCTCCTATTTTTATTATTGTACTTCTGATTTTTTGTATGTTTGTATCAGTACGTTTGGGTTATCGAGGTCTGTCAAACTATATGTTTCTGTTTTTTGACAAAGTTCCCAGTGGCTAGTAGCACGCCGTCCTGTGTACTCTCTTTCCGCGTCACCGTCTTTTTCACGCGCCTTTTTCATAATGTACAATACCAACCCGCCCAACTTTCCATTGGGCTGAAAGACATAGTGTGTATGTTAAACCGGTGCCCCCGTTTACTAAACAAGCCAATATTTAATGCAGGAGACGCGTACGTCTCAAATTACGGCATCCCGGTAAATTGTGATGAGGGAGCAAAGAAGGCACATGTGTTCGTTTTATGCAGGCAGCTCTGGCTGAAGCCATACCCCTTGGCTGTGCAAACTGCCATACTTCTCCTCTGCGAACAAATGGGTCTCCCAGCCGACGCGAGCGCCCCAAAGGCCCGCGCTGGGCGTGCGCGGATGACGCCCGAAAGCCGAGAGCGCGCAGCGGAGGCACGCACTGACAGGCGCGCCCTTCTCTCACAAAACGCCGCAGTTATTTGCATAATAAACGATCTCCGCATAATGTACAGGTGTTTCTGACTGGCGACGCGCCCATACTCGGAGCCACCGTTCCCCGGAGGTGCCCGACGCAGGACTCCCCTCCGACCAGCTTTCGCAGTCTCTAGAGAATTCATCCTTGAGAAGGCATTGGAAGGATTTTTTGAGGCGCCTACACAATTCAAGTTCTGTACGCGAAGCGGAGGTTGGGGGGCGTTTGAACGCGAACAACCACCCCCACCCCTTTTCTACGGGCTGCCACGACGCTCTTCAGATTCGGTTCCCTGCCATACGATATCACTGTCCCAAGGCACAACCCAAGCAAGTTCAGGTTGAACAGGAATGCTTAGTGTTGAAACATAGCGCCGCCCTCTCTTTCACGAAGTTATGTGGTTACTGCCGCAGCCTTAGCGTTCAGCAACCATAAGCCGATCTGATCTGATGATGGTGAACACATCGCGCCAAGGCCAGAGACATCTATCATGCTGAAGCAAGCGCTGACAAGCGTGGAAGACAAAAATACAACCGGGAGCAGAAATTCGGCGCTCGTGCGAGTGACAGGCTTTACAGGGTGGAAAACAAGCATTTATCTTTTATTTGTCTCAACAGATCATGCAGTGTATACGACAACTTATTGAACTTTTTTTTTTATGCTTAATTTACATAACGACGAGGGTTGGAAATGAGAAAAACCTCGACATCGCCTACTAGCCTCCCTCCCGTTCTAGAAAATTCTGTCCAAATAGGCTGAATAGTTTTACACTAAGAAAAAAAAAAGGGGGAAGGGGGCTACCAACTAAAAGTGAACAAAGCAGTACGGAAATTCACCGGGGACGTTTTCACTCGCCTGCGGGGAAACAGACTGCGATGGTGCAAAAATTCAACGCGAAGGGAGAAATAGCCGCGCACCAGACTTTGCTGCAGTAAACTACACGCAGGCCCTTTTGCAAGATGGGGCGAAAGAGAGGGCGAGGGGGGAGGATTGGCCATACAAATATTTACCATTCCCAGCGACGGTCGCGCGGCGGACGGGCTGCGCCGACGCCGCGCCCTCCGGGCCCGGAATACCAATTAAGGAGTGCTCGTAATGACGGCCGCATTTGTGAAGCGGCACGTGGACGTGACTTCCCGGCAATTCCTGTATAACGCTACACACCCGTGCAATTTTCCATGCGCGACCCCTTCGCACTTTCGAATTAAGCCTTGACATAACCCCCTAAACCAATCGGAGGCACGGACTGCGCGAGGAGAGAACGGCAGCTATAGGTTTGCCAAAAACTCCCGTCGCGTGTGCCGAGACCATGCGAGCTTGAAATGGTATTAAAAACTGTAGTTGAAAAGGACCTCAGGGCCAAAAGATAGCGGACCTCCTCCATGCCCCCCTTTTGCCAGCCTATTTTCACTACATTATCTCAGAAAAGCTGTGGTAAAAATATGACGAAAATCCCGATTGGGAGTTGTTCGGCCGCTCATCCTCGTACGACCCCCTAAACGCACCCAACCTGCCTGGTTCCTTCAATTCCGCTGTTTCAGCGGCTGAAAAGAATGCTGACGCATCCGCCGCACTTATTAGAGCACAGCTTTCCTGGAGTACCTTACATAGCTCACTCACTGCCACGAGACCTCATTGCAGCAAAAGCAAAAATATAGGAAAGTCAAATTTAGAAAGACCAGGTGAGTGTATAATGTGCGCGACTGCTATACATCGGACCCGCTTTAAAGTTTGATTATCTTGTAATAATACGTGTGTTGCCATGAAGACTTGTTTGCAAAGATAATATCGGCTGTCTTGGGTAAAAATGCGAAGGCTTTGCGGCTTTTTACTGACCCCTTCCATAAAACCCCGAACTATCACTATGAAGCCTCATTAAAGTCGGCTTCACTGCAATACAAAAACGCATCGCTGCGATGACATTTATTCCGGGGCAATATACTAGACTTGCATCCAAATTTAAAGGCCCTAGCACCTTTCATTCACTACCCCATATGATTCCATGCATACCTAGGGGATGTATTGTACCAGGCGTTCCACGCAGATTTTGGGAAAGCAGCCCAATAATACGAACGCATCAAAGACCGCCATGGCCAGTAAGAAATGACAAATAAGTAGGCACGAAGTTATCACCACCACCATAGGACCAACCGCGTTCGCCAAAGCTGGCTTCACTGCAAGCACACTGCTTCGGAGGTGAAGCCCCACCGCCGTTCGGAGGAAACGCTCGCCTCGTCTTCGGTTTTCGCTACCACTGACAATGATAAAAGGCGGCTCTAACGCTGACGACAATCTGTATCGTCACGTCGTCATGAGAAGGCGGACGAGATAAGAAATCGAAAATCAGTTCTTTACCGAATTCTGAGTCAAGCTGAAGCTTGGCCGAGTTGGTTTCGCACGACTCGTACTACAATGCAGAAAAACAACACGAAGGTCCACTTCTTGTCCTCGTGCGTGTTTTTCAGCGCTGTAGTCTGAGTCACGAATGCTGAGATAGGCAGGTGAACATTAATTTAACATGAAATACAGAGGGACAGCGTCACTGAGCGTAGCCACGTTCCAGTTTCTATTTACTTCAAGAGAACTTTTGCTGCGAAAGCTATGTTAGTCACATCCTCGCGTAACTGAGGAACGGGTAATTTAAAACTGGTCAAACAAACCCGCGTCGCGTTTCGGGAACTGAATATCTACTATATTCCTTGCACAGCATTCACGCGGTGCTGCGACTTCGGCCGCCAACGAATGGCCTCCACGGACGAAGATCGCAAGCTATCGAACAAATAAAACAAAAATAACGGCGTGTGCTAAACAGGTACACGATAGGAAGTTCTCTCCTCTCTAGTGACTACTAGACGTTTTGCGTCCGCTTTGTATGCAAAAATCAAAGTAAAAACGCATAGAACGGGCGTTTTCATAACGGTTCCAATATCCAGCAACGTCGTGCGCGCGGTAGAATTCGTTTGGCACGAACAGTGCTGGTATGAAGAAAGGAAGGAAACGCTCTGGCGACTGAATTCTGCCTCACTTCAGGGCAGTTGTGCATCGCTTCGAAAAACGCGACGGCGCATTACGTTATCCAATAAAGTTTTTTTTTTTCACCTCGCACATCTTATCCAACACTATTTCACATTCTACAATAGCAGCGACCTTTCATCCCCTTCTCAAGGTGCGGTTTTTATCTTGTCCTTACAGCAAACCCGGAAAATCGCGCTTCCCGACTTTATTTTATCACCGCCATTTTGTTGTTGTTCATGCCCTTCAAGCTCCGAAGGATGAACGCGCGGAAGTTTAGACAAAAGAAAGGAGAAAAAAATGAGGCTAAACACGGGAGCCGCCCGGGGCCAGAGAATATGAGACTGCCAGTCCGCATCCCGTGTTCGGAAGAAGAACGTTGGGGACCACGGAGGCTGCCGGTGCGAGAGCGGGTCGCCAACGGCGAACGCGAAACACGCGCACGCGGCAGTTCAGCGCAGCGAGCGCGCGGCAGAGGAAAATGGCCATATTTCTTCGCGCGCGGACTGTGCCCCGAAATCAAAACACGCGCTCCCGGAGCGCGCCAAACCTACTAGCGCCACGCTCGACGCGGAGAGCGAAAAAGATGTATATATACAGGCGTAAAACGCGAATACGCGCATCTCCGGATGCAAGGGGAAAGTAGGGCACACATCACACTCGCCATACCGTGCTTGTTCCAGCGTAGGTAAACATAAGCAAGCTGCCGAGAAGCCCCGCCGACGTCACCAAGACAAACGAAACGATTTTCCGGCGCGCTACAGCGCACCCAGAAACAAATCAACTCCGCGCCCGCGCGCGAAAAGTAAGCGGGGACAGGGCGAAATATGGCGGCGTTTCTGCCTCCCGCCTGTTCATAAGAGCGGTCACATCTATTTATTTTTTTCTTCTTCTTTCGCGCTGGATGAGCGCTTTCGCCACCGCCGAGCTGAAGCTGCCGATGGCGGGGGCACCCGCCGGAGCGGAGAAATCCCGGAGAGCCAGAGATATAGGCTGAGCAACGTTCCTATCTCTCCACCCTACCTTTTCCTCCCCCTGCCTCTGGGAGCCGCGCCGTGCGCCATTCCAACCGGAGATTGCACAAAAGAGCTCCATGCCTCACCTGAGACAACGGGTCCGCGCGGTGAGCGCGGAGCGCCAACGCCCGTGGCGCCACAATTTCCTCCGGCGCTCCGTTAAAAATGGTCAAGCATCAATAAAGCGGCCGCCGACAGGAAATTCACGCCCGAGGCAACGTTCCGCGCGCCGGCTATTCATAACGCGAGCGGTTTTCGGTTTTTCACCCGTCCCGTTAACACGCCAGCGCAACAGGGGGCGCATTAAGGAAGGGGGAGAGGAATGGACTCGCGCGCACAGGCGGCAACTTTCCCCGTCCCTTTCCGCAGCACCCACCGCAGAATGAAAACGGCGGGAACACAAAACACAGCCGGCCGTACCCTTTTTCATCCGCACAAAATTTCACTATCGGGTGGAGCACTGCCGATGCTTCAAACCAAAAAAAAATTTAAAAAAAATGAAGGGCGCAGCATGACAAACAGTAACACTGCGTGGCTCCCTTGCGAGAATCGAAGCCCGAGAAGCGGCGACAGAAACAGTGCACTAAATATGTAAATAAAAAGCGACCTCGTTCTAACGTAAACGACTATCGTTTGCTCCTAAACGCCTTTGCACTTCCTTCGCTTTTGGATCCCCGAATGACGGATCATGAAACGGAGCCGATGATGTAACACGATTAAAGACGATAAGAACGAGCTCCTCGTGTATACTATAGCAGAAAAAAGCGTATAATATAGCGCCTCACCGTAATGCAGCAAAAATAAAATCGAGAAGAATTGGGGTATTGAAAGAGACAGTCAACAACCTGGTCACTGTTAGCTATCGATGCGCGCCCACACAGCGCTTGTGTAACACCACAACCGAGCCGGCTACTGAGCGCGCAAAAAAAAAAAATGTGTAGAAAAAGTAAAGAAGGCTAGAAGGGGGGCTCACGGGCGCTAGAGAAAATAGTACCGAGCGCCGAGAAGCTGGCAATTTCCGGAGCGCCAAGGCGAGAAAAGAACGCGACAGAGGCCCCCCAAACGCCACAGGAACGGACACAAAGGCGTCTGCGCCAACAGCGGACGGCGAGCGCCAATAAATAAGCAAAGTTTGTCCTCGCCGATTTATTTACTTTCGTTCTTTCGCCCGCTACGCTCCGCGCCACCACACGTCTCGGTCCTTTCTCGGCTCCTTTTATTTTCACTTTTTTCCCCCTCTCCTCAAGATCTAAATAGGACAGGCGAGCCGAATAAACGTCAAACTTCGGGGCGTGCCGAAACAAAAAAAAAAAGTACGGGAGGCGGGGCGGGGGTGGCGGCAGCCCACGTGAGGGACTTAATACCCGCTTCGAAAAGCTCCCACCGTTCGACACACGCACGGAGGCTGGACAATGGAACGGCTACCCCGATTGAAAGTAAAGAGAGTGATAGATGGCAGAGGCGACAACGGTGCGAGAACAAAAGTAACGAAGGTTTCCGCAAGTATCGAAAGCAAGGTGCCACGACGGACAACAGCTGCGGGCGAGGGGGGAAATATGGACTCCGCGGGGACTGGAAAGGCGCTGGGCGCCTCAGGAACTGTCGTCCGACTCGGCGAGCTCGTGTCACACACTTCCTGCGGGTTGTATAGACGACGGAGATAACGACGAGCGCGACAACGAAGACGCCACCACCGCTGTCGCTGCGAAAAGCGACCGTGCAGCGCACGTGGCCGCCGCTGCCGGGATCTTCACTCCAGAAATCGCCAGCGGGCGACATCACGGTCACTTCTCGGATGAAACACACCCCTCCCCCCTCCTGCATCCCTGGCTCCCGTCGTTCTTTTCTAGGAAAGGCCCCACTTCCTGTTCCGCCTCATCTCGGGCTTCTTTCTTCCTTCATCCCTCGCACAAAGCAGCCGCTTTCTTCCTTCGCGCGCTCTCGTCCGGCGCTGCGCCGCGGAATGTCCACGGAAGACTTATGTCTCAATCTTCGCGCCATGAGCCTGTCCGCGCACCGGCTTTCCAGCTAGAAATCCGTACCTTTTTTTTTTTCTCTCTCTCTCTTCGTGCTGAACCTTTTTCTTACTCCGTGTACATTTTTTCACTCGCGCTTTACCCGTTCTTGCGGAAACCACTTCCACATTTTAGGTCTCCCGTTTCGTTGAAAAAAGAAGCGGAAAGAAAAAAGGAGGAGACCCTGGACACCACTTCAGATTAGGGCGCATTTACGAAGGTTAATGGCTGAAAAACTACCAAAAAGACGAAACACATAAATACACGGCCAAGCGTGCGGTCCTATCTCCCAACCCTTCCGGTGCGTAGGCTTTAAATGGCGTTATTTAAGTCGCGTCTCGAACTGCGAATATTCCGACCGCGTGAATAAACCGAAATTTCGCACCTTGTGCTTGAATAGCGACAACCTTCCTCGGTGCTGATAGCATAGTATTCTTCAGCTCAGACCGTCAACAGTTCTTCCAAAAGATTGTGCGAAAAGGGTAGCAAAGGTTTAGATTTTTAAGAACCCGCACTACGTTACCCTGTTATAATAGGAGCTTCTAAACTTCTAAACTCCGAAAGCTTGGCGTAGTTGGAACAGTATTAAGCAGACTCCTAAATATAGACGCGGTTTTCTGCGCTTTTTTTTTTTTTTGGCTTCGTCTTTTGCGGTTTTCTCTAGTGCCGTTTCTCTCCAAACTTTCACAGGTTATTCGATATATGCCGGTAGCAATACAAACGATAAAATCCCACCACGATGTTGCACAGTTTCGCAGAAACCGTGCTGCTGTAGGTACACAGTTTGAAGTTACACAGCTTTGCACTCATTTAAGGCCCAAAAGTTGCGGCGTGCTAACTACGAGCCTAAAATACTCGGGGTGGTGGTAAATACACGCGCCATAATTAAATATTCTACAATACTGCATCCCTTCCGAACTCAAAAACTGCCAGAAATTAACACCACAAACGAAATCAACGCCGGGCTGGTCTTCTTTTAAGGCATGACAGTCGTGAACCATCCGTATTAGCTCGGCCCAAAAGTTTGGGTAAAACAGCATCGTTTACTTTACTTGTTCCGCACTAAAAGGCGTGGACTATAATGCAGCACAGACTGCAAGAATGAGCGCAAATGCCGAAACAGCCGACATCGATGAACCGTCACGTATCTGAGGGACGCATCGGAAACTGCGAAGCAACAAGTGTGAATTTTCGGGAGGGAAATCTCCCTGCAGCTAACGAGTCGACACGTGACAACAAACAAAAATTCCGGCCGAAGCAAATGCATGAAGAACTGGAGCATTACAATCGAGCACCAAAGACTGAGGGGACAACTAAACAGTTTTTATGCGCTGTGAACGCGAAGGCAAATTGATCCAATAAAACGCCGCAAGACGTTCTTTGCGGCGCAGCTGGAGTGCCCCCTTAGAACGCTGGCGACTGGTGCGCCTTTGGGCGAGAGAAACAGAAACGGTCAAAGTGTCAAACAGATTGGATGCTGTTATGTTTGGACGGGACGAAGGAACCTTTGCCGAAGGAACTTTCCGCTTTCTCTTTGATCACGAATTTTTTCTCGCGCATCGAAGCTCTTTCTTAACTTGTCTTCCACCAATGGAACCCGTTTTCTATCAAGTTTCCTTTAACCCTCGGTTCCGATACGGCGAGCCGTACTCGACCTTCTGTTCTTTTTCGCGTGAAAAAATTGTTTCAACGAGTATTTGGGACGGATGAAGCCCGAAAGGGGCCACGCTGGGCATACGGCGGAACACGCGGTACTCGAGAGCGGGCATGATCAAACTAAAGGGAAAAAATCCATTCGGGACGAGCCGCGAAGGGGAAGTGCTCGCTCACTCGTCCGAGAAACAGCGGCAAGAAAGAAAGCCCCCGGCCGGCGGCAGTCTCATTACGAGGCATCTCGGGAAATTCGCGCGGTCTCGCGCTCTGGGGGCTCTCCTGTCGCAGCGAGACGACGACGACGTCGGCGCGGGCCCTTCATTGGCGCGGGAAGGGACCCGCTCCTCGCGCTTCATCTCGCCGAGCACTCGGGAGCCGAGATCCTCTTAGAGGCGCGGTTCGTATAATCCACCGAAGAGGATCAACTCTTGCCTTTCATCTACGGCTTAGAACGGAACGGGACATTCGTAGACAACCGCCAATAGCCCGGGGCCCCGACACGAGTACCGAGTGGAGTAGCGCCACCAGACAGCAGCGGCAGAAGCAAGAAAGAGAGGGAAAAAAAAAAGACGGCAAAACGAGTAGGAAAGCGCGGGAGAAAGGGGACCAAGGTGCGGAGGAGCCGCTCTCTGGACGGCAGCGCGTCTGTCCGGCCTCCTAGCTCCGCGACCTTTCCGTCGGATTCTATACTTCTGCCTTCCGGCCCACGCGCGGTCCGCCACTTGAGAGTCTTTTCAGCTCGGCGTGAATAGCTGATGGGGCGTAACGTCGCGGTCAGCGACGTAGAAGCGGGAGCAAGTGCAAATACCACACCAAAGGCGGCCGCTCAAGATTACGCACGGATAAAATAAACAACCCGAGAAGAAAGTAACGAAACGACTAATCACCGAAAGTCCTTTCGCATTACCACGGCAAGCAGCCCCGGTATGTGCGCAAAACATTATTTCTTTACTTTCCCCGACGCAAAGAGAAAACGAAGTCCCCGTACAAATACCGGCCACCGTTACTCGGCAATTTGATAGGAAGAAAAACTTCCCGCAAGAGCAGCTTTCTGCCTCCCGTCGATGCTGCCAGTCGCGGAGGAGGTGCTAGCAAAGATGGTTTTTCTCGCACCGCTACGAGTTACAGCTCTTTCGCAAAGTTTCTCACCGCAGCCACGGCAGCATTCACGTCCACGACAACGGCGTCACGAAGGCGCGGCCGAGTGAGCCCAGGTTAGAGAAGGGAACAATAAAAGACACCGAAAAACCTGGACGGACGACCGAACGAACACGGCTTATTTCGCTATACCCCCCTCTCCCCCAACCCCGCCAAAGAGAAAGGGTAAATGAAAGCGGCGCAGCTCCTTCGCACCACAAGGGCTCGTTCACGAAGCGAGCCTCGCTAATTCACCTCTAGCGGCCGGCGGTCACCTGCCTCGGCACGAACTGATGCGTACACTACAATGGGCCCAAAAGTGGCAAGTTTCGTCGGGCCCCGGCGGCCACCGCGAGAAAAAGGAACTTCGCCGACAACCGGGAGCAGATGGGGAGCAAGAATGTAGAAGCCATTCCAGCGGGATTTCCAAAGACGCAACAGCTGCGTGAGACAGACCCTGTAAGGTACTGCCCCTCGGCTCACAGGCAGAGAGGAAGGAATTGGTCAGGGGTGAGGATGGAAGAGAGGGCGAAATAAAAGGAGAGGACTAGACGTGCAGCAGCAGAAACAAAGGAAGTGGCGGCGCCGGTCCTCGACCACGTAATGCCGACGGACGAGCGGCCATTTGCGGGCAAGGGAGCGCTCAATAATTCAAGCCCGCTCCGCGTTTACTACCTCGCTCGCAAGCAGCTCAGCCGAAAGTAACTAAGCGGATGGCCCGCAGCCGGCCAGTTACTAACTAGGCAGGCCGCCCTGCACCGTTCGTCTCTCGCGCATCTCGTACATCTGACCCGTCCTCGCTGGCCGCCCTCGCTCTCGCACCGCCGTATCACAAGCCGGAACACGCGTCTGCCAGGGCAACGACGAGGACAAGAGAGCGCGCGCCTAATCGCGTTGCGGCGGAGCAAGAGGCCGGGGAGCAGTCGCCGAGAAGAGAGCCCCCAAACGAAGGAACTCGCTCTCTCTCTCTTTCTCTGCGCGCCCCGAGAGAAAGTAAGGGTCGCGCGCGCTCCACCTCGGACACTGAGGCAGCGAAGAAAAAGGAAGGCGCGCCAAAGTAGAGCACGTCATTCAATATTTAAACGACAAAAAAGCTCGTTTACTCGGCTCCCGGGCCTCGCCGCTGGAACTAATATGCACTCTGCCGCTCAGGGCTGAGGGGAAAAAAAACTCCAGTCCACCTCGCTCGCGGCGATACACCCACGGGCGACGGGGAGCATGTAAAGGAGAAATTAATGACGTCACAGGCGTCGTAATGAAGCCCCGGATTTCGTGGCGTGCATAGCAGGGCCGCCAACGTAACTACGTCTCCCGTATGCAGTCAAGTTAACGCATCCGCGAAGCACACACGCGCGCGCGCGCGCGCGCAAACGTCTGTCTGGAAACTGGTTTTAGGGCAAGAACGGTAGCTTTTCATGCGCATGCGCGCGCGTTTGTCTTCCCGTGTTAAAACTGTTCCCTGTAGAAAGTGAGCATTCAAATCAAGTACACGGTGGAGGAGGTGACAGTTGGCATGAGGGGGCGGATAAACAAATATTTGTTTATCCGCCATTAATTAACAGCATTAAGGTGCCGATGTTAGTGCACCCGCCAGAATTTCAATTTTTGCCGCCTCAATCGCTCGCGACGAACAGAATTGTCATTCGCTTCGCTTCCGGATGTGAAGGTGACCCATATGTCAACTGAAGGTGACCCATATGTCAACTTTAACAACAAAAACAAAAAAAGAAGAGAATTTGTTCACAGTGCGTTAGCTGCCGTTTTAAAATCCAAATCGGCGGATCGCTACTCATCCGACTACGTTCGAGCTCAGAGCAGGCACGGCCGCCAGCAATTTTCTCGCATTTCTAGACCAACTTGTATACGTACAGAAAAGAGTATGCTCGTGTTTCTTCCTCGCCACGTATACGGTTCAACCCTTAAGAAACAGCGCATCCTTGAACGCACAACATCTGCCCGATATCAGGACAGAAGACGCCGCGACAAACAGTCAACTACTCCGTCCGATATTTCTTCAGCAAACCGCTCCACAAACAAATCCGCGAAAGGAAACGGGAGAAACGCGCGCTCACGGTTCGCAAAACTGGATAAACCTTCTCCACCAACAACATCTGCCAGTGAGGCCATGTAGTAGCGTCATTGCCACTGTAAACCACCGAGTGGAAGCAGAAAGGGCCCCGCTCACGGCGCAGAAACACATGGACAACAAACCGCGACCCATCAGTTGCAGTGTCGTCCGATTAATGGCACAAAACAAGCTGAACAAAGTCACGCAATTATTTCAGAGGATAAATGAACATTTATATTGCGGGGTAGAAGCGCGTGCCCAAGCAAAAGCGAACGAAAAACACACCACCGGCACCTAAAAAAAAAAAACGCCGCGCCAACCGACGTGGAGGCGAGGTGACAGAATAACGTCTGACAAATTACTCTTCGGGAAGGGCCATTAGAAACGGCGATCCTGTCTAAACTGTTACACAGCATGAATAATCATCCGGCAGGAGACGCTCACGGCACGCACACAACGAGCCCTTTTGCGGCACCGCGAACGGACACCGCAGCCTGGAGAACGTGCGGGGAAACGATATTAAGCATTTCATTAATACATCGAGCAGAGAAAGATTCCGTTGCATTAAGGAATCGAAGAAGGAATTCAAGGAATTTGATGAAGAAAGAACACTGTGAAAAAAAAATTAAAAATGGTGCCATTATTCAGCCGCGACGTGTTACCTGTGATGACGCTTTCTTCATTCAGCTTTGATTTCTAAATAGACGTTCTCGGAGGCAGACAACAACAACAAAAAAACGAAACCAAATATTTAAACAGGAGTGTGAAACGACGACGAGGACATTCGTTCCGATCCGAGCTACTCAAAATTTATACTGCGCCCATCCGGCGAGAAGAAACAGCACAAGAACGAAGCATGGAGAGAAAAGGGGGCCTCAAAAAAGGGGCGATAGACATCTCGAAGATTGATAGCCGGTATGCCGAAAACTACTTCGATTGCGCGCACAACTCGTAAATATCACTCGCCGTTTCGTTCCCTCCCTCCCTCCTCCCTCTCTCGCCCCCTCGTCGTCTCCCTACCCAAAAATAAGCTTTCTCCTTCCTATTGTTTTTTTCTTCTCTCCCCTCCGCATGTTTTGCTACAACTGGCGCGTTCTAATAGCTTTCCTTCCTCCCCCTCCATCCCTTCTTTACTTCTCCCCGCACGTCGCTCTCCGCCCGCCGCCAAGGCAGTTCGTTTTTTTTTTTTCTGCGGACAAGACAGGTGGGCGCGGCGGCGCGAGAAGAAAAAAAAAAAGAAAAAAGAAAAAAAAAACCATCGCAGCGAGGAGGTTGGGAGGAGGAGGAGCACCGCGAGACGGGAAACGAAGACCGCAGCTATGCTAATGCGACGCCACGCATTCCTTCAAAACCGCTCGCTCAGCGACGTCCATAATTCACGAAGCGCGACAAATGTCCCCGTTCCCCCGTCCGCAAACAGCGGCGGGACACGGACCGATCTCGGCTGCGCAAAGCGAGAAAAATGCCACCCCGCACGGGCAGTGCCCCACGGAAAAGGATAAAGAAGCGGAAATCAAAGGCCGCCGAGGAAATGCAAAGTACTGCTCCTCTTCAGCCCCTTCCCGAACACCTTTTTTCTTTTATTTTTTTTTTCCTCTCTTCCGCAGCTTCCTTTCGCACAGCTCGGCGAAAGCTCAAAAGTACCCGGCGTCGCTTTCGAACCATTTTTTTTTTTCTCTCTTCTGGGCGCCTCGTAGATTCATACGTAATAGCAAACCTAACCACACACACAAACAAACAAACAAACAAACAAACAAAACGACGGGATATGGGAATAACTTCAGTTTCAATCTCGACCCCTTCGACCCACGAGTCTGGACAGAGTAAACAACGACATTCTTGGCCTTGTTCTCACTTTCATTCCTCAACTGATTCTTCGGTTTTGCGGACACTATGGCTACGATAACAAAAAATAGTACTATGACAGGTTAGATAAGGAAATGACGGCCAATCGCATTAAAATATCACTCAGAACTAAGGGGTACCGCTTTGAAATAAAAGGATAGAAAAAGAAATAAATTAGGGCATCCAGGACTTAAAAGTAATGCCAGGGTTTCACACAAGGGTGACGCTACGAATCCTCGGTCGGCTGTAGAAGTCCGAGGCTAACTAACCACATCGTCTCACAGACGTTAGACAAAATACCGAACGGACCGTACCACGTAGGTGTACCGCGGATCCCTTCCACGCTGCTCCAGAACAGCATCCCGTTATCGCGGTGTTTGAGAGGCTCTTCCGTGCTCCGCGTTCGTTGTAATACGACAGCGCGAGGCTCGCGCGTCTGCGCAGCATAACGGCGTCAGTCGTTTCGACGTTCTTACGTGTGCGCTCCTCGAACTTAGCAGAAGTCTGCGACTTATTCGTGTGGGGCATTTTGGCAAGAACCAAGCCCGTAAACTGAATTCCCGTCACCCACCCTCCACAACATTCCAAGTTTCGAAGGTCAACTTGCTCCTCCTCCATTTCCGGCCCCTCGTTCCAACAAGTCCCTCCCACCACGCATCGGTTTAGAGAGAAAATCGCAATCCTCGGCGCTTCCCTTCGGGCTGCTCTCCACGCGAGCGGTTAGAAACGCCGTGAAATAATGGTTAGGTCTCGAAGAAAACGTTTCGCAATAAAAAAAAAAAAAGATGCACCCGCGAGTTCAGAAAAAAAAGAAATGAAGCACAAGCAAGTGGGAGCAGCAGGACGTCAAAATTGCGAAAAGCAATAAAAAGCAATATTTAGGAAATAAATTCCGACAAGCTAGCCTCCCGACCAGTAAACGTGTTGTGATGTTTTCTTAATTATCGCGACAAGGAACGAAATTGGAGATCTCTAAAATACAACCCCTTCCTGTAAGTTCAAGCTGCTCTCAAAGGAACCTTCACTCGTACAAAGGAGAGTTCCATTACGTGAAAGAGCGAACAAAATAAAAAAAAATGAGCAACGCAAAAAAAAAAAAAAAACGCCAAACTACCTGCATTGAAAAGGATACTGCGTTTTCCACCTCCAAATCGCTCTGTTCTATTTTTTTACCGTCTCCACATCTAACAAACTCCCACTTCTCGACCCGTGTCTCCTAATAACATCCGCCGTACACGTTTATACGTTTCTGCTGCAGTGCACTCCGTGGGGCATGTTTTCAATTTTCTCCACTGGTCCAACTCGTTTCTGAAGGAAACCCTCGTGGGACAGTTTTACCGTGTGTAATTGGCACCTCGAGGGGAGAAGAAAGAGACAGCGTGTACAGAACGCAGAAGAAACAAGCTAAAAGATCAACCGCGGGAGAAGGAAAAAAACAAAAGGATATCTGAAACGAATGAAACGAACAAGCGCTCGCCATTCTTGTCCCTTTCGCCGCACCGCATCATCCGTCTACACCAAAAAAGTGAACATCCTGAACGCAGAAAGAAAAAAGCGCTTCGGTTTCGTTCCTTGTTTCTTTCTCTCCCTTCAAAGTTCCCGCCATCGTCTAAAAAAGAGAGGGACAAAGCCTGTGCGTTTCTTTTCTGTGTGCGCGTGTCAGTGCAGCGGGAGGACACACCTAATACGTGAGGCAGCGCGCACGATCGCTAATGAACGAACGAAAGCAGAGGCGGCGTTACAACACACACCGGCGGCCCCTTCGGCCTCCCCTTAAATATAATCGCCGGCCTCCCAAGTCTGCTCAAATGGAGTAACGATGTCTGCCTATTGTTGAACTTTCGCCATCAATGTTAGATGAGAGCGCGGCTCCTCTCGCGCCAGGGATTTTTGGCTCGCCTTTCTTCGGGAACGCCAAAAGAGGCCAAACTTTTACTCTGGACTTTCCTTTTTTTTTTCCTCCTTCTTTCCGCACCGCGAACTCGTCACCCTTCGTAATACCCGCTCCAAATTTTTCCCCGGCCTAGCGACGTAACAGTGGACGACCATTAAAACGCCATAAAATGATTATTTTGTCGCTTCGTGTCTGCTAATGTAAAAAGGGAAACGCAAAAAGCGCGGGTGAATACGAAAACGCAATGAGGCACATCCAAACGAAAGAAAAAAAAAGCGCATAAAATAGAGGAGGGGGGAAACCGTTACAGCAACAATGTGTACAGAAGGAATCATCTAATACAGTTCAATGGCAGTCAAGCGTGAGCTTAAGGCTGAATTTATCGTGTTCGGATTTGTCTAAATTTATACAAATAAAGTTACTGAAACAGGTGACATCGGCTAAACAAAATTGTTAGTTGATGGTATTTACATTAAATTGAAAAACAATTCTCCAGTCATCATTATTCATACACTGTACACAAAAAGCGCAAGTAAAGTGGCCTGCCTATAGCAACCACTCCAATGAACCCACGACTTCTTTGGCAAATCCTAGGCCAGTAAGTGTTAACCTACTCCCTACCGGTTACTCGAGGCATATGCAAGCTGTGAAACGTGCTTCTCGTTTGAACGAAAGCGCGTCTTTGTTTGGATATGCGCACAGGTGGTGGCCTTCGTCGAACCCATGCGATGAAAGCATGCTTCATCAGCCAAGATTTTCGAGTAATTAATTTCCTAATCTTGAAAACAACGAGAAAGACGCGACGGAAATGGCAGAGCCGGGGGATAACAGGATGAAATCGACAACGCCGACAACGCCACAACCGAGACCTTGCAAGAACCTTTAAGAATCCCGTTTAGAGCACAAGTGCAGAAACAAGGTGGCGCCTGAGGACAAAGAAGTGTTCGCCGTAAACAAATGCGCCACACTGGCCACACCGGTAGCTTACGCGTGGGCACACCTATCGCCGCCACATACACTTTCCCGCATTACGATTTGGGACGCCACGAATCGAGAAACGGATTTGGTGGAGATTTTCTGCACGTTTTCCTGAAACAAACAGCAAAGCAGGGAGGCGGTAGCGTAGGATAGACGTACGCGGTAACCTCTGCTGGGCACAGCCACCTTTTTTTTTTTTTTTGAAGCCCCGAAGTTCAGCTTATTAACTCTATCAAGCACGTTGTCGCTCATTATAGCTAGTGGTAGGATCTGTATCGGTTTCGGTCAAACGTTTTCCACTGTCGTACTATAGATTGATTGATTGATTGAGGGGTTTTCACGCGCCGTAGCTACACCTGCACGACATAGTGGGTGGCTCCGGATGAATTTGGACCACCTGGGGATCTCTGACGTGCTCCGAAATCTCGACACACTGGCGTTTTCGCTTGTCGCATCCATCAGAAAAACAGCCATCGCGGCCGGAATCGAACCCGCGTGCGCTGTCGTACTAGTACAGACAGAAGACTTACGCGGGTAAACGCGAAAGCTATGGCTCCATTTTATTAGAGAGTTTTTACCGGGAGAGAGTTTTTAGCGGCAGTTACCGGGACTCGACTGGGCAGGTGCGCATTCGTTCCGCGGGGACGGTCGCCCATGCCTTCCGAGCCCGCGCATTTGTTCGGGTGAGGGTCGAGCTCCTCTACGTCCCCGCGCGCGCATGCGCAGTCGGATCCCGGTAACCCACCGCCGTAGCGTTAGCGCACGCTAGGCGCTATGCTAAAACTCTCCAAAATCAGCGGCGGAATGGTATATCGGCGCAATCGGCTACGCGACCTCCCTGCCCGTCATGCGCCATTCTGTTCTCGCGCGGCTGTTTTCTCTTCCTTCTGCTCGTCGGCAGCACCACCATTGCTTCAACGACTTTGGAGGTGGCCCCACCTCGTGATGTGTGGCGTGCGCTTTTCCACAACGAAAAAAAAAAAACAAGAAAGGGAAACGGGAAACAAAAGAGGATAATGTCAAGTTGCTGTATGTAGCTAAATTGGTAGAGCATTCGAAGCATTATTAAAATTGTGCGGGATCGGATGACACCGCCAGGAGCGCAAATTTTTCTCCATATTCCTCCCCGCTTTTAATTCCCATTTTCACGCAGTGACGAAACACATCCCCCATTTCGCTATGCTCTCATCGGCGTTCTTGACTGTTGACTCACGTTACACATCTGGAGAAAGAGAGGACTTAAAAAGACACTGCCCAGATAAAATGAAAAGAGAAGAAAAGCAAATAAGGCCCTGATCACAAGAAGCGTTCTGCAACCCTGACGCTGTACGTAAGATTAAACGCGATAAAACAAACGCGCAATGAACCTAGCGCGATTCCGGAAGAGAACACAAATATAAAAAAACTGAATAGGAATAATTAAAAGAAACCACAAGAATGCGGTAGCATTTAACACTCCTCCACCGCGTACAGCACCCTCTCGCCTTATTATTTTTTTTCGTTTCTTTCCAACACACGTCACGCCCAGAAGCCACGGGCTGCGTGCCCTGCGTTCCAAAGCGCTCCTTCCAAAGGCGCAAAGCTCACGAGTCCGCGTACCGCACAGCCGCCACCGTGCGTCCCTGGGGAAGCAATTAGGCGCCAAAAAAGAAAAACAAAACAAAAACGAAGGCTAACTCTAAGTAAAGAACCGACAGCCGGTACAGCACGCCGGCCGTTCCACTTTGCGCATTAGTCCAGCGTAGCGGCACTACAGCCGCCACCGCCGCCGCAGCAGCAGCAGCAGCCGCACAGCGCGGAAGGCGGCTGCGCGAGTCAGCGTGGGAAATTCGAGAGCGACCACATCCGTTGTCTGCCGCGCGGTCGCGAGCACCGGCGGTTCGTACGCCTGCCTGCGCTAGCCGGATGGCCGTGCCCAACGACGCCGCCAAGGGCAGCCGCCCGTCTCGTCCACCCAGTTATTCTTTCTATCGCTAGAGCTCAAGTGCCAGAACGCTGCCGCGGAACAAGTGTCAGACGGGCGATGCAAAGTAGCCCGATAGCGACGCGTAACCCACCGCCAGCCCCAACTTTCTTCGCAACGGGCACGAGGAGAAAGGGGGAAAAGGCAAAAACGGCCCTCAAACGTGCAGTCTCCGTCAAATGACCCGAGTTCATGCCAAACGCTCCAAGGTCACACACACACACACAATGAAAATTGAAGCTTTGAAAACAAACGAAATGTCTAATATCATAAAGTTGGTGCAACCGCTATTCTTCTTCATTCCCCCAAGTAGCGAGAAAACCATTCTCCGCCGCGGTTAGACAAAAATCACCGGAACGCGTACGGTTTCCAAACGTCAACGTTCCCGCCAGCCATGCCACGTAAGCAAAACAACGGGGAAGCAGAAAATCCAAGCCCCGTCGCCTAACGAAAAAAGGGCCCATCTCCCCGAGAGGGGGACTCGAGTAAATGCGTCGCATAGGGGGTGGGTGTATTGCGTTAACGTTTAGTGTTGGGGAGTTGGTGGTAGTGAATGCGTTGTATCAGCAGCTTCTTGACGTAGTTTGAATGAGTCAAGGATATAAGGCGCGTTCGTAGCCTTCCATTCTGTGTCGGCTTTGATGGCGCAGTGGGTAGAGCACCATGTACCTTGCGTTCCGCCCGCAGAGTCGTGGGATCGAAACCAGGCGCCGGTAAGTATTGTTTTTTTATATAGTGTAGGGGGAGGGGTGCGGACCTGTTGTTGAGAGCGAGGAGGGTAGCGTGATGCGGGAGAGGAGGAGTGGGGGAGAGGGCGCGCCTGCGCGCTGAGCTGTTGCGGACGCACGGCGGACGCTACATTTGAGTTAAAGAAATGCTCTGCATTTAAAAGATAGTTGCAACGCGAAACTTCTACGACGGCAGCCGGCGATGCACGGGCTGCTGGACGCGATGCAACGACAATGCGCATCTGCGTCTAACGCCGAAACGCCTTGCGCTAAAGCCAACTTTTCCATGTGCTATGACGATGATGATGATGATCGCCTTCAAGTGGTGGCCCGTACCCACTCGCAGGGATTGGTCAGAGACAAAGTGTTGACTGTACACCTGTGCTCGGGGTGGAAACCCGCTGTACTATATGCTGGCTCTCCTGCAGCGCGTTTTGGGCGTAACGATTGCCATTTTCGACTCTGAATTTGAACTCGAAGACATTGGACTTCGACAATAGATAGCTTCGCGTTTCAACCATATTTCACTTCACTTACGATCATCATCGCTGTCAGAAAAAGTTGGCTTTCCTGCAGGCGTTTTGGTGCGGACGGTCGCCATTAGAGAGGCGGAGAAAGCTTCGCTTTAAAATACAAACTGCTTCGACGGCGTCGGAATAATGTAATCGGATAGACGTCGGCTTGATAGCGCGAGGGAGCCATGTTCAATTCCGACCACGGTAAGCGTTTTTCTTTTTCCTTTTTTCTTGACGCGCGTCTGTAAAGTTGGCTCTCCAGTGGTGGGTTTTGCCGCGCGCCATCAGGCAGACAGAAAGTTTCGCTTTAATTAAACGAGTCCCACACTGCTTTACACTCTACAGCAGCACGTGAATGAACTAAACTGCCGAATTAGGCAATCCGAGACCAGCTTGGCCACGACAGGCTGGGTTGAAAGATAAGAGGCATCTGCGTAGGCACGATGCTTGCTTTAGCGGTCGCACCAACCCCCAGCCATAAATCAAATTGGAAGCCACAATATTCATACAAGAGGGGGAAAAGATAACCCCGCCCGATATACTAAGGAACCACTCCCGTCGAAATAAAACTGGTTATGCCACGATGGCATGGCAGAGGGGAAAGGTAGACGACAGTGGACGGCTTGGATGAAACCGCCAAGAACAGTTAATACACAGATGAGTAAATCCGGCTAGTAGAAACACAAAACATTGTGGACACAGAGAAACCGGCATATCGCGACAAGACGTAAACATCGTGCTTCGCGGCTAAAGGGTTAAAGTTGACGGGGAGAAACGCAAAGAATCGAAAGGGCGAATCGATTGGGGACAAGCCCATAAAAAAACGAAGTGGCTGCTGCTTCCAAAACCAGCCACTTAGAGAGAGAGGCTACGGGCGACGCGGCTACGGGCGTCAAGACGCGAGCGCGCGCGCCAGGGCGTGACCGGGCGCACTCCTCACGCGTCATCGGCGCCTTGCGAGCCGTTGACACGTGCCCGGAAGGCTCTCCGACCTGACTCGGAGCAGGGGGCCCCCCAATGACACCCGCTGCTACGGCGCGACACGCCGCCCAAAGTTCGCCCAGGTGATTAAACGACAAAACGCCGCCGGCTGTAAAAGAGGTGCGCGAGCGAGTCTCCTCCAATTGCTCTCGCTGTCACAAGGTGTCGGCATCCAAACACCAACGGAAGATAAAACGAGAAGAAAGCCTGAGGGCGAGGGAGAAGGAGGCCGCTCGCGGTATTCGAGGGCGAAAGCAGCTTCGTACGCAGAAGACCGAGGTGTGTGCGGCCTGCCCAGAAGAAAACAGCGCGAGGATAGGCGGCCCCGGGGCAATAAACAAAAGCGGACGCCAGGTGGCTCGGCGGTGTCGGCTCGTTTACGAGTGACGTCGTAATGCAGCAGCAGGAGGGCTCGGAAACGGCGATATCCAACTTTCAGGCCGCCGTCCTGCAGAAGGTAATAGCTGTCGTAAACGTGCCCGCTGGCAGCGCGCCTTCTTCCTGGCGGCCCCGCAGCCGCCACACGGCCAGGCTGCATGGACCCGCACTATAGCGCCTCCTCCACCCTGCAACGTACACTCTATCCTGACTATGAGAACCCCGGCCCTCCTCCGCTGGCGTTAAGACCCCGCCGCTTCTCTTCCTTGCACCCGCGCCGTGTGACAAGACGCCAACGGAGTCGGGCGGCAGGATTTCGCACTTAAGTGCTTCGCGGATGCGCAGCCCCCACCCCGTAGGTACAAAAAATATGGCTGAAGCACAGGCAAACACCCCTCAACTGGCACTGTTTTATAACTATTATGAGCGCAGGGTGCTCACAACAGAAACTTTGAAGGAAGATTCTCTCCAACAGTGCGTAAGCATTCTAGCCGCATCACTCGCACTTCGCAGAGTCTTCATTGACTTTCCTACGTGGCTCAATTGCTGTCGTGAGACTTCACTGCAATATACAGCAACAGTGTGCGAAAGCCGACTTTAAAAACCGAGTCACCGCACAGCGGGCGTGATTAATACACACGAGCCCCTTTAACATCGGCTTCACTGCTGCACAGATATGCATCGCTGAAAAGACGCATTTTCGGGGGCAATATAAGCAGTCATAAAAAAACAATGGGTCACACAAGCAATCCTGATGATGCATACATACGAGGGAATTTCTTTTCGCTGTGCGTGTCCCTGAGGTTAGTGTTACGACATAGCGAATGAACGTTTCGCTGCAGCAGGTCGCTTCGCCCGTTGCGTTACGATGGTCTCGTCCTTCGTCGACAAGGAACTGGCGCAACGGACGCTGCCGTTCCATACGCTTTTCCACCTGATTTAGTGCATGCCCTTGAATTTTAACCACAAAAGTTTTTGAGAAAGAGATATTAAATGCACTGCCAAATTTCCCCGCTGTGTGTATTTTCAATGTATTTTTATGTACATTTCGATTGCCCGAAGTGGTTATTCTCTTATTTCCTTTTGTTTTGCCATGTGTTTCCTTAGTGTCTTCGGTTTCTGATGACTGCCGGGCTCTACTCATCAAGCCCTACGTGGCTTCGCAAGCCTTTCTTGTTTCAATAGCGAAATAAACGAACTCATCCCCATCATCGTCATCCTTTCTGAGGCGCGCGCTATGGAACGCGTCGTAGCCAATGGGCATTCGCTGAGCCGTTTTTCTTTCTTAGCTTTTTTGCCACGAAAGCGGCTTCTTGGTGACCGCGGGGGTTTTCGCACAATGGGCCTAAGTAGCACTCGCGCGCTAATATAAAAGTCCTTCGACCTTTCATTATTTTAACAATTCCGCTCAGTGCTAATAACGAGGGCAGTGACTGCTACGGCTTCGATAACAAGCTCGGTTCCCCCAGGTCACTTCGTCGTTGGTGTGCAGCGCCTGCTTCGCAATCTCCGTGGCGATCACCCGTGCGAACGAACCCTTCAGTTGTCGCCAACGCCACCGCAAGGGTGCCCTCTCGTCCAGCGATGCCGGCAGCCGCGCAGAAAACACCCGGTACAGGGTAAACGCACCGCGACGGCCCTCGGCAACCCCAGTCCCACTCGAGGCGCCACCGCCAAAGGCAGCCGCTGTGCCAGGCCATTAACGACCGCAAGAGGTAGCAGCGCGTAAAGGAATGTCCCCGCCATGACGGCGGCCCATTTCCATCTTCGGTTTAGCCTCCTTCGCCGCCCCTTCACCGCGCGTCCATCAAGAAGAACCGCAGCCGGCTTCCGATCCTCAGCGGGCGGCATTTCCACAAGCAGCACTAGGAGTTGTTCCCGAGGTGGGGAAATAAGCGCCGCCTCATCCCAACTGTCCAACTCAGGAGGCCGCCGGCCTTCATCGCGAGATTGGCGAGGGGACCGCGGCGAGACGCAAGAGAACCGACCTCCAGGGAAAGAGGAATGCCGCAGGGTCGAGTACTAGTCCCAGCCTTCTTCAATCTCGTGGCGCAATTGATAACGTGCGACATCAAGTTTTTGGGCGCGTGTTGAGTTGACGACATTTTATTTCGCCTACCCGCGAAGGTTCAGCGTTCCGTTGGAACAGACGGCGCAACGCCAAGCGGCATTTCCCTCGCCTCGGTGGCGAACGGACGCGACAAGAGGCGCCGCCGTTGACGTCGTGAAAAGAGGAAGCAGCGCCTCTCTCCTCCGACCCGACGGCATCGAAGATCCAGACGCTCGCATACCGCATTCATCGCCTTATACGACGCGCGCGAGAGAGTACATTCCATTTCATGGCATTCCCGGAAAAGCGGAAAAGAAAGCTCGCCGACAGCGGCAATAGAAATTCCTAGCGTTCACCACCGACGGTCGGGAGAAGAGGAAGCAGTGAGAGGAACACAAAATCCTGGAAGTGGGCACGAAGTCACTCGAAGAAGATACCAGCCGTGGTGACCCATTGCGGCCAAGGGGAGTCCTGCTGCTGCGTATGCCCAGTTCGAGCAAAAAATAGCGGCATCTGGAGCGGACAGAATTCAACAAAAATTCGCGTATACATGACGATTAGGGTACGCCTAAAAACACCAGGAGGTACCGATTTGGCAAGCCAGTGACCAGGTGCAACACTTCCCCCGTTCAACCAAAAGTGCATTTTTTTTCCCTTCTATACCTTTTCATCCGTGAATATTTAAGAAGATCAAGACACGGTCTGGGCGGTGCTGCACATGCGCAGTTACATCTTCCTGTCGACAGCGCCAATTATAGGGCCGCTAGCACAGCCCACTGATAAAACGGCAGCTCCGAGGACGGAGAAGTTGAAAAGGTCTATACCAAACAGCGCGACATATTGGCTTCGTTCATTTTGGCAACACAATTTATGGTACTTCCATCGGCTCGGCATTGCTCTACGTAACATTTCACTGAACAGAGTACAGAAACTGAGCTTTACGACAGTTGTCGCTTTTTGCTCACCATTATCTCCCCGTCGCAATAACTGTAATGTACGCGATGACCAAGCTTAATTACTACCGACTGCAAATACAGGAGGGCCCCGCATCATTTACACGATGGTATAACTCCAACTGAAAACCTCCCCTTTTTTTTCTTTTACGAGCGCTTTTCTCTCCATCTGCTTCAGCTGTTGGACTTCCTGGCTGAGACTGACCTGGTATTCTGTGGTGCATGAAGCCGCTTGCATTAACGCTGGCTTGCATGCCGTCACTTTACTGTTTGTTTTATCCTTTAATTCCACTGATGCCCTACGGCAAAATGGCGCAATAAAGAAGTGTCAGTACGTCTCTTCTCTCTCTCTCTCTCTCTCTCTCTCTCTCTCTCTCTCTCTCTCTCATATATATATATATATATATATATATATATATATATATATATATATATATATATATATATATATATATATATATATATATATATAACACATCGTTACAATCACGCCGCGATGTGTGACCCGCCGTGCAGACTGAGGTCAGCTGCAACGCTCTTGTGAACCATCAATCTGGGACCCCCAAATGGTTACGCTAACCAAACGATCTAGCTGGTGGGGTCTCTTCAATTCGTTTTCATTTTCCTTGATGACAGGTTTACGGCGGTGCTGTCCATCCCGAGCCCGCTTGAGCTGTCGCAACGCTTGTTCTCCGCTTTGGGCGTCCGAACCTCGCGCTGGCGAGCCATCGCGGCGACTGCGTGACATGAACCGGCGCGACGCCGCCTGCCAACGCGGTGCCCCCCTTTATCGTTTAGTGGTAGCACGCTGCGATGTACCGCTGCGACCACGACACTATCTCCCCACCGCTGCCGTTGCGACAGGGCGCCAGAGCAGCTGGCGCAATACACCGATTTAAATTTGGCGCCGTTTGTTCTCGGAACGGTCACAAGGAATGTCGGTATACGGCGCACGGACACACCGAAATTGGAGAAACTTGTTGACAGCTCACTCCATTAGATCGTCCTGCGGTATGAACGGCGGGCACAGGAAGCCAACAGGTGAAACGAACAGACATACAACCGGAAAACGCACGGCTGTCGGATCAACGTTCAGCGAGCTAGACAACGGCGAGTCAGGCAGAAGGGGACCCAGCGACGCGAGATCGCCCTTTCCGACGGCCTCCATCAGACTGCGCTGGCGCGGCGGCAACGACGACTGGGTCCCTGAAGAGCAATTCTTGGCACGGACGCGGCGCATCGGCGGCGTCGCCCTGCTGTTGTCCCACCGCGGACGGAAAACAGTAGGGGTGGAATGGCTCCATTCAAAGCTCGCCTTCGGGTGCGATGCGGCGTCGCGACGGCTCATATATCCGAGCCTGCATTTTGCAAACGCCACCGGGGAACCCCTGCAGGCGGCTCGTCCTCGAAATGCCCCACGGACGCGAGTGAACGCCGGGCGAATTGCGACCCTGATTGAGACAAAGGAGCGCTGCTGCTTAAGTCGCCCCACTTGTCGGCCGGCCCGTCGCCGCCACGCCGCGAGGGCCACTGATGGTGCCCGCCGCGACTGGCGCAAGACGACACGGGCGAATTTTCGCCGTCCCATAACTCACTCCGAAAGCCGACGCAACCGCTTAGCGTAGGCACCCGCTCTGGACTCTCGGAGTGACTTTGTTTGGGCCGACGATAAAGACAGACGGGGCTAACGGATGTCACTGCGTAAATACAAACAAACCCGTTTCGCGCTCTTGTCTCGAACTGAACACGCAACGTTGGTGAGCTTAGCGAAATCGCGAGCGAGAATTCCCAGTTCGCGCCTAAAGCAGACCAAACATATGTCGCCACACGGGGCTGCAAGTCCGCCCGTAGACAGCCAACTTCGTTTTCTTTCTTCCCTGAAACAATTTTATTTATTAACCAGTGTTCAGGGGGGATGGGGGGTGGGCACAGTAGCATGCCCGAGATACAATTGCTTAACTGTCAGTGCAACAAAACTTGCTATTCTGTGCGCTGCCGAAAATTAAAAAAACGCAACGATCGACAACTCCCGACGAAAAGGAGAACATGAGTGCTCCACATCAAACAACTGTTCGACGCAAAGCGCCGTACAATATCATTATATTCAACCATAAGGGTGCGCAATATCTATACCACATAGCAGGAGCTTCGTCTAGCAAGCGTACTTCGCGCTGGAAAGTCCTAACAAAAATATTGGCCGCGTATCTGCTTGCTCCGCGGCGAATGTCGCCGAAAAAAGATAGTCTTCCGCTGTCCCTGTATCATTACACCCTCTCCCATTCGCTTCACGCTGTTTTCCTCCCCTACCCCACCTCACATAATGGAGAGAGAGAGAGAGAGAGAGAGAGAGAGAGAGAGAGAGAGAGAGAGAGAGAGAGAGAGAGAGAGAGAGAGAGAGAGAGAGAGAGAAAACAATCTTTAATGTGTCTGGCGATGTCACCGGAGCTCAGCCGCCTGGCTTGCTACGCTAGATGAATGCGGTGACAATGATGATTATAATGATGAAGAGGAACAAACATGGTTTTAGCTATTTAAGAAGTCTGATCAAGGCTTGTGGCTTTTAGAAAGGTCAATAAAGCTCTTGTAGCACGACAGGAACATTTGGAAGAATTCCGGGGACTTAATACGTCCCTCAGTTTTAGTCCTACGAAGAGCGGCCGGCCCAGAGACACTGCGAGACACTCTTTGCATACTAAATCCCGCACAGTCACATATTAGGTGCTGCAGATCTTCAGGCACATCACACTGTGGGCACAGCGACGAGGTAGACTGGTTCATTTTGTCACAGTAGTATCGCCTGTAGGCGACGTTCAACCGCATACGGTGGAGTACTGCTTCGTCATGCTTGGATATTCCAGGTGGCATGGCAATTGCAATGGACGTTTGCTCAATTGGGTGAAACTCAATTGGTGGAGGAGGTTAAAATGATAAAAGAACACCCTGTGTTTGCATTTCCGTGCACGTTAAAGATCGGCCGGGAACCCAAAATAATCCGTATGCCCACACAACAGCGCGGCTCATAACCCAGGTTCAGCACCGGAGAGTAAGACTCCCAGACTCTGAGTTTGTTTTGAGTTAAGCGATTATTTTTATTCCCTAACCGAACACAAAGAAAACATCTAGTTTCCTTTGAAGATTTGATGCCCCCGCGCTTCACCTCTGCTACCTACTTCCTTTTTACTTCTCCCGCGGTGCTCGTGTGCGTGTGTATGAGTGTGTGTGTATATATATATATATATATATATATATATATATATATATATATATATATATATATATATATATATATATACACACCAAAGAGAGACAGAAGTTATCTATAATTCTAAAATCATATCCGTGGAATACGCTGTACTGGTTAGATAATAGTCTGTAATGGTTGCAGTAAACCGCCGCTGCGCGTAACAGGGTCCGAAGAGGCGGGGCCGTTCGCGCGGTGGAAGGGGCAATTCCTTCGGCGCCCCCTACAAGGATGTGCAGAAGGGGCGTAAATATTCATCAGCAGAGATCGGGAGCCTCCTTTGTTATGCAGACACGCGAGCCCCCGCGCTCGTGATTATCTGTCATCCACTTGCTCTTGGACGGCGGCCCGAACGCCTGTCGGCGGGGAGCGCGGCGCGATCGCTCATCCTCAATCGGGGCACAGCTTCGCCCGGGGCTGGCCATAGCGATGGCGGAAGCAGGCGAGCTTGAAAGCACCAGGCACCGGCCGAGTGAATGGCAGGTACGGTACTACCCTGCACGCAAATCAACAGCAGCTCAAACAACAGCTGTTCTTCGAAAGACGATTGCGAGCGTGAAAATCACCGGACGGGGTGCGTGATAATAGCACATACACGGTGATATTCAGGCAACGTACCAAAGCGATCGCTTCCCCACGCGTGTTCCTTGTGGAACCAAATTCACTAGGCGAACGTAAAGCCCATGCTACGCACCGTCCTTCATAACTACTTCGCGTCGGCTGGGGGAAGGGAGCGCTAGAGGCTGCGTGACATCGGCAGGCCGCGGGAACTGCACCCCCCTCTCAGCCGCCCTGGCATGTCCCCTCCACGGGCGTTATTTTGGGAGCCAGGGGGGACAGAACGACAATTAAGCGCTTCTAAACCATAATCAACGGCTTGTAATAAAATGGGCCTTGCCAGAAGTCGTTTTCTCCCGGGACGATATGTCTGCCACTAACTTCGCAGTTCCAGCAGCTGCGCCCCAAATTAGGACACCCGAACAACGCGAAACGAACGACGTCTATACCACCGATGCCAAAACGGCGTTTTGTTCGCAATAACCCGTCGCCCGGTAAAACATCCGATTATTCACAACATTTAAGCGCATTTGTCAAAACCGCAATTTTTGAGGACTTACAGGCAGGAAAGCACTCTGACGCCAGCTTGGTGAAGCTTCCATAAAAACGTTGAGTGAGGGGTTTTATCGAAGATATATATATATATATATATATATATATATATATATATATATATATATATATTGTCGCGAAGCCCCCTTTCAGTTTGCCTTTTCTCTTTTGTAGCGTCCCTCTTCGGTCGTCTAGCCCTGTTTTTCTAAAAAACGCATGCGGCGTGCGTGCTGACCGACCGGGAGACGCGGCTGTTGAGGGGAGCGAGCCATCGGCCCATCTTGGGTTTCAGCACGACCGCGACGTTCCAACACCCCGTTGCGCCTGCGCAGGCCGCTCTGTGCTCCGAACCCTCGGTCTGGTTAAAACGACCGCCTGTCTTTTCCCCTTTCGAGTTTGTATGCACTACTTTATTCTCAACAGTAATTAGACAGATTTAGTTGGGCGTTCCGGGCGTTAGCGTATTGCTGGGCGTAAAGCGGAGCGTACGCTCGTCGCGACGCGTCCATGGATAGTTTTAGTACAGCGTTTTTCGTAGCGTACGCTAACGCTTGTGGCGCCACCTGTTGAACCCAACGCGAAGTACCCAAATTTAACCTTGCGGCGCCACCTGTTGAACCCAACGCGAAGTACCCAAATTTAACTTTTTTACGTGGCTAACCAAGGCAAACTGTAGCTGGACGGCGTTTCTTTTTTTTTTTTTTCAATGCGTTAACGCTGGTTTCGATTGTAAAAATCTTGCAAGTACGATAAAAAAGACCCTCTTACCTTGATTTAGTATTAGGGAAAAATATGATACACCCGTCGCGATTGTTTTGCTCAACCGCGCGACGCCGAAGTTTTGAAGCAACACGCAGTGCTCGGGATACTCACTTTATTCAGCTCTGAAATATGGCAGGACCATGCGACAAATACAACTGAGCATGGCATGCGACGCTAATACGACGCGCAAAATGAAACAGCGGGTAGGCTGGCACGGCGGTTTAGTGATACACTTCACCCGGGTGTAGCAACTCAATAAGATACACGATGCGTTCCTATTACTCACTTCCTCTTATTCGTGGAGTCCAACTACAAATCCTTCACGTTTCACACGGTAGCGCAACGTCCTCGGCTCGCACCCGAGGGCGCGACGACGGCGCAGGCGAAAACTCCTGAATTCCCTAAATGGAGGCCGCCGATCTGCACCAACACTGCGCGCATTCCACCGCCGCGACACGCACACAAACACCGCCGCCCGCTTCGGGAGCCATCCAGGTTGTCCTTGGTCGCTCATTTCTGGTCTGCATGCCTGTTGGAACTGAAACGTTGTCGCCTAACGAGAAAAACACGCGACGGTCCACGTTTTCAGTCGGGGAACCTCCTGCCACGACCGGCCGCCGACATCGCCGAGGCAGCAGCCATTTTGAAAGCAAGGGGCCTCCCAGCAGGTCCGCAACGCCCCGCAAGCGCCCCGGAGCGTATACGCTCCCAGCCGTTGCGTGCGTAGCACCGCATCGCCGGGGCGTTTACGTAGCGTACTGCGCATGCGCAGTCGCGAGCCGCCCCGCCGGGGCGTACGCTCGTCCGGAGCGCGCGCCCAACTAAATCTGTCTATTCTTTTGCCAGAAACGGGCGTTTTCGAGTTTGAACTTTGTGTCTTTTGAGAGTGGTTCATTTTTCCTTTCGAAAATGTCGCTGATTGGAGCTAAGAAGCGTCTCGCGGATTGGCTGCGGGTGTGCCTTGTTCCCCGCGGTCCGCGCGCTCCAGAATACACCTTTTCCCCCAGATACGTCGCCCACCGGACCGCTTGACGCAGATATAATGCGGCTCCGCCGGCTATTGAGGCGGCAGCTACACCAGGGGAGCCACTTGCTGCCGGTCGTCGGGACCAGACGCCGGGAGCCCTTCGCCCGCCAAATACGTTTCGTTAAGTACTCTTGATTGCCTGCTTTCTCCAATTTTTATGTAACAGTTGTAACGTTTTGTCTCTATGTTTTAAATCGAAGTGTCAATAATAAAACCAGTTAACCTTTGAACCTCTGAAACCTTCGAGTGCTTCATCGCCTGACTCATCGTGCTACCGTAGCGGCAGATATTCGGACAAATTTCGCCATTTGTTTATATATATATATATATATCAGGGTGTCGAACCGAAAAAAATACCGGTTCGGTTACGGTTCGGGTTCGGGTGAAATAATTTCGTTCCGGTTCAGTTCCGGTTCGACAAAATCACGTGCCGAACCGGTTCGCGAACCGGTTCGGGAGCTTGAACCGGTTCGCGAACCGGTTCGATGATTTGAATTGTCACTGAAATTAGAAAAAAAAAACATTTAGTAGTTTAAAGCGACAGTAAAGTCAAAACACAAACAAAAATTCAAAATGCTGCTGTTCCCCAAGGGCAGTGGCGCAATTGCAAAGCAAACTTTAAAAAATCACGAGATATTAGAAAAACAGATGGAGTGGTGACGATTTACTACCTACTTTCTCGTCCAGACTTTATGTTGTCCTAGCGACTATTCATAAAGCCACCGCCAAGAGATATGACGGTGGGATATATACTCTGCCCTTTCATTTTTTGGTGAAATCGCAATCGTCGCTATGGAATCGCCTATAACGCTTACCTTGAAGCCTTAAATTTAGGTCTGCGTACTGGCGTGTTGAAATATCAGCGCTTAATACCAATGGCGCACATTTTTTTTATATTTGTAACAAAACAGAAAAACCCTACTACAGGCACATAAATACTACCAATGAATTAGATCATTTGGTCACCCTGAATAATTTCTTAGCTGTCACCCTATCGAATGTGTTAGCCACACTTTTGTTAAAAGTAAGCTTTAGTTAACGCTCAGTCACTGCATTATTGCTCTGACCACTGCAATTCCTTTTGCGAAAGCTATACTGGATGTGTGCATTACAATCAGTATGTCATCGTACCGCCTGACCCCCGGCCATCATTCCGTGTGCTACATTGCGTAATCTTATAACAGATTATGCTGTTACAAAATGAAAGGGAAATTTTACGCGCGGAGCATGAGAAGAACTTTTTTGGGTAGGCGTTCTTTAATTCGTCCACAGCAGTACTCCCCTCTGACCTGCCTCGGTGGCTCAGTGGCTAAGGCACTGCTGAGCGCGAGGTCGCGGGTTCGATTCCCGGCCGAAGCGGCCGCTTTTCTGATGGAGGCGAAAAGCAAAAACGCCCGTGTGTACAAAATTTCGGCGCATGTTAAAGATCCCCAGGAGGTCAAAATTAATTCGAAGCCCTCCACTACGGCGCGCCTCATCGCCTGTGCTGGGTCGGCGCGTTAAACCCCACAATCAAATCAAATCAGTACTCCCCTCCGGATCGAGTAGCAGTAGAAGTAATGTAGCGAGTTGGGCAGTCAGTACAAGTGCACCTTCGAAAAAAAACCAGATCTGAAAGAGAAAAAACTGCAGAACAAGCAGAAAAGATGATCGCTCGGCGAATGGGACAGTGTGAGGTACCGGCCGTCCTTTCTGCACGTGTCATCTGCTTTATTACTGTTGCTGCTTCCAAGACAAGGTCGAGGACTGCAGTTTCTTGCCAAGATATTAAGTGCGCACCTTAACAGTTTTCCCTGACATATCTGTTGTTATTAGTACTTGTAAAAAACGGAGCTTGTCCACGGTACTGTCCTCAAAAATGGTCGTGGGTAAGGGACATCGAAGCCACTTTTGGTCAGCATCAAGCGGTTTAGCCACTGAGCAGCTCCTGCGGTCAAATTTGTCAAATATTACAATTTGCAGGTGTCGGACCTTTTAAAGAAATTATGAAATGGAAAAGGTTTGCACACATCGGGCTTTCGCTGCTGCACACTGGAGCACTCCTGCAGCCTGATTTTTCCACTAAAGTTGCAGCTAGGGAAGGGCAAAATCGTTTTATATCCCCTGCAAGCTGCGGAGAATGACATTTCCTTTGGTCAGCTTCCACTACGCTCGCGCTTCCAGCAGCAACAGACCATTGCTACATTGGTGCTCATTCATTTCCCTTGTTGTTACATAGAGCGTGATAGTGTTCAATTGTCTGGAGGGGGAAGTGAGCGAGCAGGTACGAAGTTGATGGTACGTGAAAGAAAAAAAAGCCTGAATTGCATTGACTGTGCAATGTCAACAACAGAGGGTCGAACCGTTTCGGCATGAACCGCTAACCGTTATTTCTTTTTTCGGTTCAGTTCCGGTTCGGGTTCAGCGTGCTCAAAAAATAACGGTTCGGGTTCGGGTTCAGTTCCGGCAAAAATACCGGTTCAGTTCCGGTTTTCGGTTCGGTTCGGTTCCGGTTCGACACCCTGATATATATATATAAATATATATATATATATATATATATATATATATATATATATATATATATATATATATATATATATATATATATATATATATATATATATATATATATATATATATATATATATATATATATAGCTCTGACCGGCCTCAGAGCTCTTGTAAATATAAACCCCCGCTTTAAAGTCGAGAGAGAAGCCGCTGTGGGATAGCGTAATGGCGAACGCACGGCACCGGTTATGCGGAGATGTGGGTTCGAGTCCCGCTCCCGGAAAAACGGCGGATTTTTTCTCGACTTATATTTTCGCTTATTTATCAATGAATCAAAGAAACCTGACAAGCACACGTCATTCGGCCCTATTAAATATTTCGAAAAAAGCCGAATAGCACTGGCAATGACGACTGCAACCTTGATATGTATCTTTACCGAGTCCCTCGTCCCGTATCTATATATATATATATATATATATATAAGACAGAAATAAAAATTGGCAGTCAAGATAAAGAATTTGGAAGTTAAGAAATTGGAGAAAAAATGCCCGCCAGGTGGGATCCGAACCCGCGACCTCCAGAATACCGGTCTGGTGCGATAACCACTACGCTACCGGCGGGGCTACTTTAGCCTCCACTTTCTGGGGTATTTATGTTCAGGTGTTTTTGTTTCCTGCGCTTGGGGGTGGTAGCCAGCGCCACTCGGACTACTCGGGGTGAAGGGGACCTTCTTTTCAATCCCCGGGCCGTGACTCGAGCGTGATAATACAACTTTCAAGGGACCACGAGAAAGCGTCGTATGACTGAAGTGTCGTACGACCGGGATGCGGGTAAATGCCGGCCTAGTAGACTGCCTCACGCAACAGGTAGGCTAAGAACTTATTTAAACTACTATATTTAGAGCATTCTCGCGTGATTTGCGTACATTTAGCTGAAATCCCAAGTTAAAAAAAAAGCAACGCCTATGTTCTGCCCCCCTCCCCTTTACGGCGTCCAGCTAGCCCACCAGCCAAGCGTCGCACGAAGCTGTATAAGGCCGACGTGGTCGAGTAAATTGAGAGGGGGAAAGGCGAGTGTGAAACTGCAAACGCCAAGCGAAACGAACGATAGTACAAGGCGGAGATGAAGAAAAAACGGCATTCCCGTACATGGTGGAGACACCCTTTGAACAATCCCGTGCCATCGCCATTGGGTCATAGTGCTTCGTTTCCCACAAGACCCAGCAACGCGAAATAGATACGATAATTCAACCTTCGCGAGTAAACCGTGTTGCGGCGAAAATTATAGCGCGGTCTTGCTACAGTGACTTGCTGCGGCGGCCAGTGAGAGACCCAAAATGGCAGTGCCAACGGGTACATGTCTCCACCCATCGCCTCCTGTATTTTGCTACACCCTTGCGGTGGACGAGCGTGAATTGAGGCACTCTAGCAAACAAAAAAGCGAGGGACAACGCGGCTTTGAAAGACACTGATAAGCAGACAGCAGAGATATAGGGTTTTCGAGCGTCGTGAAAGGAAGAAACCTTGATTGAGCGGGCGGGGAAAGCGGCTGTTCGGTCATCGCAGTGGGGTTGTGTCGTATGTGTTTTTGCGTTGGTCGGCGGCTCAACGGGAGCTTCAAATTAACGGTCCACCTGCCACCTTCGACTTCGAGTTCTCGCGGTTGGCGCGTTGGCGTACTGCTCCCGCGTGGGGCCGTCGCAGGTTAACTCGTGCTCACGAGTACCCGCCTGCTTGCTTGCGTCTGTTCAGTAAGTGGTCTGACGCGCTTTGCACATCAAGCAGCGTCAAACGGGGGTTAAGACTAAAGAAGGCCAGGACAAGGCGGCGAAGCGGTGTAAAATATGGGAAAAGCGCCGGTTTGCTCGCGCCAGGGGCCGTCGTATGAAGCGGACCGCGCACACTCGAGCGTCATATCATCGGGGTTTTTAAAAAACTGTTTCTATGAGGAGTTTGCCGGGACCGCGGTGATCCGTCGTAAGAAGCGGGTCGTCGTAAGTCCGGGGGACATATCAACGATATATATATATATATATATATATATATATATATATATATATATATATATATATATATATATATATATATATATATATATATATATGTATATATATATATAGGGAGTAGTAGAACTTTGAAGATGGTAGAGAACACAAGAGAAGAAAAACTTCGAACAAGGTAAAAGCACGATTGTGGCCTACGTTTCAGCAAAGAGAACTTGCTTTCCTCAGGGCGAGAGATTGCCCTGAGGAAAGCAAGTTCTCTTTGCTGAAACGTAGGCCACAATCGTGCTTTTACCTTGTTCGAAGTTTTTCTTCTCTTGTATATATATATATATATATATATATATATATATATATATATATATATATATATATATATATATATATATATATATATATATATATATACAGTTAAATGAAACTAAATTTAGCTACAGTGCTGTAGTAGCGCTGCTAATTTCGGCTTCGAAGGACGTACGACGATCCACAAGAAACACTAAGTCAACAAAAACATAATATTTCACTACGACTAATTGAGCCAGGTCCGTGTTCCGATAACACTTTACGTTTCACAATACGTGACGACCGAATAAAAAAAGCCTCCCAACTCAGGCGGGAGCGTCGCTGACCAAATAAGCCACGCAAAGCGCGAGCGGCAGCCGCCTGAGCATTGCTTAAAACTTGCGTAACGCACCGCGCGAAGGTGAGCCAACTCTTACCGCAGTCGCTGACGGGCCGCTGCGCCTGCTGCTTCCTCGGTTGCCGCGGCTGACCTGGTTAGCTTCGCCTGTGACGCGCAAAAAGAAAAAAAGAAGAGGAGAAAACTGCATGAGCCTCGCTGTTGCAGGAAAAAACGCGCCACTGCCTGCCGCTCGCGTAGCACGCCAGATCGAATCCGGCCGCCAGCGCCGAGCCGCAGGAGAGAAAGGAAACACGGGCCGCAGGACTGGTCCGCTTAGCGATGCAGCAAGTTCAGTCCTTGTCCAGCGCTTGTGGCCCACGCTTAGACTTCTAGCCCACGAAACCCCTGAGTAACTATATCCGACATAAAAAAAGCGAAGACAGACCAGCGATAGCGGGAAAAACAGTTTCATCACGCTTTTCCGTGCGATAATGCACGGCTGTACCTGACAGTTAAGCTTATATGTGTTCGACTGCGTAAGTAGGATCAGTTACGGGATTTGCGGCCCACTGACTTACGCCCGTTCCCACTAAGATTGCAATAATAGGTATCCGCTCCGGCCTAATGCGCTAGCATAATGTAATACTGCTAGAAGGGCGGCGTAATAGCAGAGAAAACACTGAAAAACTCTGGTAATAGTAAGGAGAAAAACAATTTGGAAACGAAAAGCGATTGCTCCTTCGAACGCTGGCCCACAGTGTTTCAGTCGGTATTATCCTTCTGATTTGTCCGCCTGTAAAAGAGCGCGGGTGGAAACGAGTTCGAGGGGGAGGGGGTGGGGAGTGGCCACGGTACGAGACAGTCATCCAAAGGTACCTTTTGTAGCGTGAGCTACACTGGCTGAGGTTGAGCAGTTTCGCGTGGCTCCTGGAGAGCCGTGCTGCGCATGCGCGAGGAGCAGTGCCGTGTCACGGCGCCCAGCTGGCACGCTGGAGCCGCCACTGCCACGACTGGATTGGATTGGATTGGATTGGATTGTAAATTGTTTTAGCAGCAGTAAGCATGATAATCAGCTAATCCTAGGCAACCAGGAAACCTAAGAATAACCAGCTGAACCTTAGCTCACGCTACGTATATCCTGGCATAGCCGAGCTAAGTCACTGCTCATTTTTTTCGATCACGGCTTTTCGAACCGAGTATCCCCGCAGGCCCAAAAGGGAACCCGCCTCCCTCGTTGTCTTCCCAGGACCCTTGCCAGAAAGCGTGGCAGTTATTTGCCACACCATAAATAACTGAGCTAAATAAATGTGACAAATGCACGGCCCCCTTCCAAGACGACCTACAGGTTACGCCTACAGACCATGACACGGCGCGATGAGGAAGATGTCCCCGAAAACTCCCGTAGGACACCTTCCCAGAGGCCGCGCCATGTTAGAAGACGAAACAGAAACACTGCTGGCCGGCTGCAAAATAGGCGTTTCTCCAGCGCCGGATGGATTTGTGCTTCGAGAGTACCGAAACAAACGTTTCGAAATCACATTTACGCGCAGCTCGAGAGTACTTGTGAAACCCTGAAACAAACGGCCGCTCTCCGACTGCGTTAGACGAGGCGCCTACCGAGAGCCCATGGTGGGCTTACCAGCGTATACGTTAGCCGCACCTAATTTAACACTCAGGGATGGTGCACAGCACACTCGGCGGAGCGGATGGAGTGTGAGCCATTAATCGTTTTAGCGAGCGCGAGCCGCTTCGCAAACCACGCTGCGCAGACAAAGGGAACGAAGAGTGTGCCGACGCCGAATTTCCTTCGCAAGCACAACGGATTACAGGCTAAGTGAGCCGGCCGACGAGCTCCGTTGTTCACCTCGCGAGCCAGCGGCGCCGGAAGCACTCAGAGACGAGCGCCACGCACAGCGCGAAAGCCCCGTGTGGTCCTCTCCTTGCCATGTGTCTTTCAACCACCGTTGCTTCGGCTTAGCGTAACAGGGAGCCGTATGCAGAAAATTTTGGGCGCGACGAATGGTATCGCAGCCAAGCATTACGCACTGCCACGCAGAGCTCACAAGTGAATTAAAGGGACCATTAAGCCCACATACAAGTTTGGTTCACTGTCTGAAGACTGGTTCACAGAAAACTGATCTGTCACGGTGACGATAGTACCAATTTTAACGCGAACTTCCAACCAACAATTCACAGCAACGCTAAGGGGGGAACGAAGCCGTGAAGATTCCCCGGCCACTTTCTCGCCCGGCCCTTATAAAATCACAGCGGCTTGTTCGAACGACTGGCGCCCGCCGACCAATCCCCCGGCAAGAAACATGACTGTGCTACGTGCTTCCAGTTGCGTTTGATCGCACAATTTGAATGCAAACATGGAGTTAGCGCATTAGAGGCATTTTTAAAGACAAACTGCACTCAAAATTTCAACCTCCCGAAAACGCTATTTCCGTGTAGTCTGCCTAAAAATACCGCAAGATACAAAATATGACACCTGAAATACGCGAATCCGTGGCACAAACGACCATCAAAAATCGGAGATTTCGGAAGCGAAACTGAGGAGAGCGTGGCCATTACGGCCAGGCTGAAGCGACGCTCCAGCCGGCCCAGCCGGCGAGCGAGCGGCGGCACGCCGGCCGGGCCAAACCTGCGCGCAACGCATCGCCCTCGCTGCAGTCCTAAGGGAAGTGCGCCCAGCGGAGCTCGACCGGTTCTCCTGGCTGGCCGTAGGAAAAAGCGCAGGGCCGGCAGCAGTGTCACTTCCGCTTCATGGCTGTCTGTGCGATCCGCCGACAGGTGCATCTTCGCCTGCGACGGAGCTATTCTAAGCGTCTCTAACTAAATAGAAACGCATATCACGGCGCGACCAGTAATGTCCCGGTTGGTGTGGTAATACGCACTGTACGTTCAAAGTAAACTTGGCCGAAGTGAAATTTGAGTGCAGTCGACCTTTAACTGGCTGCACTGGTGCAAGCAGTGTAGCATATGTTAATTTCTTTTTCCTAATTGATAGCGCCAGAGGGACTCTGCACTGATCTCCGAGGCACTGCCCTTATCTGCACCAATTCAGGTCCTTTTTTTTTTTTAATGCCCCTATCGATAACTATGTCCCCTTTATATTTCCCCTTTGACGTCACTGCTGACGTTCTGTGCAGTGTACATCCATCTCTCGGCCGACAGGACGCCGTTGCCTGGCGTCCCTTCACTGCGCCCACATGACGCACAATTTCCAGCACCTTGTGACCCCGTACTGTCCACATAGTGAGGACCGCCCCCGGTGTACGATTGCACATGGGAGTTCCCGCACCTTCCAACGGGTTGTAAACGCTGCTCTGTCTCTCTCTCTCTCTCTCTTTTTCCCCCTCCCCCCGTCCGACCGTCTGTCCGTCCTCGCAAGACGGAGCAGGCGCGACTGACTCTGCCGTTACTCTCACTCCATCCTGCCACTGCTGCTTCTTCGGCAGATATCGAAACGGCAGACGAAACCCACTTACAGGGTTATATCAGTCGGCTGAATCACGCCTCACACCAATCCATCACGCTCGCAACCAAATTGTACTTAGAAAGAAGCTCTCACAATTCGTCTTGGACATAGATTGTTTTCAGGAAAAGAAAAAGCGAACCTCAAGGTTGCGCACAAGATCACGAAATCGCAGCTGGTTACGAAACTGTACCCAAGAAGAACTTCGAACCCGAATGAGCCGCTTGCACCGGTGCTTATCAGGCACCATTCCGGGGCCTTCGTCCCCTTCACAAGAAAACAAAAAGCAAGCATCAAAGCGGGCTGTCCGCCAGGAAGTCCGTCTGGCACACGAAAGAATAAAGAGTCGGCGTTTGCAGCCCGCGAGAGGACCAAACGCTCCCCGGAAAAACCTGGGGCCGCGACCGTAAAACCGAGACGTGCCGCTTACGAACGTCTCGGAGAGAGGACCCGGGTACCAACAAAGACGCTGATTGGGTTAGCAACCTCATTAAGTGTCCAGCACTGTGTTTGCGCTTCCGAGAAGGCACGGGGGCGTTAGTCGGCAAAATCACTCGCAGGAAAACACACGGCGCCGGAAACTGCGCGCCAACGCAGGACCAGCCGGGAAGTGGCGCCCTACCTTTCGAAATTCATCGAAGGCGGCTGCGACCATTTGAAGCCAACGCGCTTTCCGCCATTAGAAGGAGCGCGTCTCGACAGAAACTCCGAAGATAGCGAGAAAAAAAAAGGAGGGGAAATGTAATCAAGGAAAAGGGCACGAAGGAAAACGGTGCGAGGGAAATCTTATTGCCGGTAACAGCTACGGTGCGATTGCGCACTGCAGCGCGTCGCACTGAGCGGCGGATGGTGCATTTTACTTGGAATCGATGGATCCGACTCCACCGCGCGAGAAACTGCTCTTGGCAATCACCATCGATCTCGCCTCAATTCCAAGGAGTGAGATGCAGCGACCGACAAAAAATCGAGGGCAGGAGGAGCTGGGGAGGGGAGCGCATGGGGTACACAAACAGGGAACTCGCTGCGTTGCGACGCGCAGATTCGGAAGTCAACTTCCGCAATCGCATCAGGTAGGTGCGCGCGTGCATGCGGGCGGGCGTGCCTGGAGTGTGCGTGCGCGTTTCTTTGTGCGTGTACGTTCGCGTGTGCGTGCGCGCGTGCCGCCAGGCACCACAGCTTTCACCACGTCATACCGATAGCCAACTCTGGTTAGTCCTAGTACAGCAAAGCAACGCTAAATATGACTCCCGCGGTCGACTGCCGTGATAAAAGATTAACGCGATTCGTACTTAATGAGAACAGGAATACTTAAATAGTGGCGGCATGGGCGGGAAGGTGTCGCCGCTGTGGAAAACGCTCGCGGTACGGAATTATTCCCCGGCTGATTTATGAACGCTGCTGAGTTTACGGGAAATACTCGTTGGGCGTTAATTACGCGATCCCGTCGAAACTTAAGCGACGGCAGCGCGGGGTGCCAGAGACCTCACACGCGACGTACCGAGGTGACGCGAGGTCGAAATTAATAAAACACGCACAGCTACGGCGGCCGGAGGGGACGCGTACTGCCAACGAGCGTGGTATACGCGTCCCCTCAAGGTAGCGTGATCGGTGCCCAGCGAGTACAAAACGAAAAATGGACCCCGCAACGACGGTGGGGGCACGGAGGAAAAGGTCGGTTGGAAAGGGAACGCTCAGGCCGAAACTAGCGGCGCGTGTAAAGAGTGGGCAAGCGTCGTGCGCTATGCCCATCGCATCGCGTTAATTATTTCTACTCATGTGCTTTTTATCACGCTCTTCTTGATGCATTTTTGAAGAGTTTGCTTTTTTGCATACCCCCCCTCTCTCTCTCTCTCTTGACTAGCTGCGTCCCAAACAAGACAGAACAAAACTCAAAGTACGGAAACAAAAACATGAGACAGAGGCGCAGAGCTGCGGAAGGAGTGGGGGAGGGGGAGGGGCGGGGGAAGGTAAGACACCACCAGCCACGCAGCACGGCGGGCTTCGCAAGAGAAGCAAAATGGCGTGAGCGCATGCGGGGTTCGGCGCACGCACTCACGAAAAGCGTGCGCTCAGGCGTACGCGCACGCGTCCGGAGGACGCCACTCGACCGAGACCTCGGCGCCGGTATCACCCAGCGCGGAGTCGTAGCTTCACGCTCCTCGGTCGGCCGTGATAGTCGTGATGTGCGCCTTCCCTTCGCTTCCGCCTCTCTCGCTATCTCCCCGGGCTCGTAATCCGGCTCGCGTCCCTCCCGGGTTCACTCATTATTTATGAGATAGGGGTCGCCGCCGCCAAACCGTACACGTTAACTACCTGACCGGCGACCAGTTGCAAGCAGACTACGTCCGAAAGGCGCACGCGCGGGGCCCGAACTCTCCGGCGGTCGCTTCTCGTTCAGCCAGCAAATCCCCGACGAACGCGAACTGGAGAAACTCCTTTCTCGCACTACGACTCTGTCCGGGAAATGACCCGGATAAACTTTCCCAAACACCGCATCTGGTACCACGTTGAAGCCCACTGTGCATCCCAATGGGAGTTGCGCGCACACCTACAATAGCTGTCCCACCTTGGGTCACCTTGTGATACGGCTTCGTATTTGCCACTTTACGAAACCACGCTGCTCTGTTGGCGAAAAACATGAATCACCCTGAATATAGCCACGTCGACAACGTTCTCCCACAATGTCGGCGCATTCCAAGCGGTGGGAACAAATCTTCCTCCCAGTATCCAAGCGCGCACCTACAAACGCGTGCTATCGGATGTGCGCATCCATTGCCTTCCCGTCATTGCGGATGTGCCGGATGTTAGTCGACTAGCTGCCGCCACTGGAGGAAATCAAGGCTGCGCTAAATTGCGACGCGTACGTTACTTGGAACGCACGATCAATAAGGGGGTCACGCTTCCCCATACTCGTCCTTTTATTTCCCCGGCACGGCGCGATGCGGCCAACTCGCGCTCCCTCCGTGCTCAGCGTTGCGCGACCAACGGCGCGCACAACAAAGGGGCGCGCCGGGGGCAGACCGCAAAACGAGATGCACTGCCGCATTCGCTGTGCACGCGCCGCCGGCTGGCCGGGCGCTCTCCACTGAGAGCACGCTGCCGGAGACGGCGATCGAAGGACACGCTGTGGTGCTGACACGCCAACCCGCCACTGTCTCCGAGGAGACGGGCTCGACGGTGCAGGCAAAGGTGCTGTCCCTCCAACGGCGCTGGCAAACGATATCCGTACGCAGTTATAAAACGTTTTCCCTTGCCTTGTACCTAAAGCCGAACGTATCCTGGTCAGTTGCTGCGCCAACATTGTATTGTTTACGCACATAAGGCAAGATTTTACTGTTTACGCACATAAGGTCACCTCCCAATAGTTGCGGTTTGTATACATGCATACGTGTATGCATGCGTGTATGTAACCCTCCGCGGTGGCTCAGTGGCTAAGGCGTTGTGCTGCTGAGCCCAAAGGCGCCGGTTCGATTCCCGGACGCGGCGGCCGCTTTTCTGATGGAAGGGAAAAGCGAAAACGCCCATGTGTTTGAGGTTTCGGCGCTCATTAAGAACCGAATTAAGGAAAATTAACCCGGAGCACTCCACTACGGCGAGCCTCATCACCTGTGTAGCGTCAGGGCGTTAAACACCCACAATCAATCAATCAATCAATGTACATACATACATACATACGTATGTATGTATGTATGTATGTATGTATGTATGTATGTATGTATGTATGTATGTATGTATGTATGTATGTATGTATGTATGTATGTATGTATTTATGTATGTATGTGCATGCATCCATATACAAGAGTAAAAAAAACCTGTCAATTGAAAGGTGAGCGCCTACAAAGTTCGGTTCACTCGAGCATTTTTAACCCCCGAAACGATCTCCCACACACACATTGTATTTATTTCGGCGTGTGTATAAAACATTTCGGACTGTTGCCGGGATGAAAAGAAATGTGGCTACGGGCAATTCCCAAAAGCGCTCCCTTTCGGACCTGACCGCGGCCTATTTTAACATAAAGGCACAATTAGGCACCCGCGAATCCGAAAATGGTCGACTGTATAGATAAGAGCTGAACAAAGCAACAGCCAGCAGACGGTCGTAGCAAGAGCGCCATTCCTCACACGCGACTTTGTTACATCGGTGCCCTCTCGCTGTCCTGACGCGCGGCCCTCCGACGGGGTACAACACCGTGGAGGAGAAGGGAGGTGCGGTGAACACGCATGCAGAAGCCGTGCGCCGGACGTGCCCCCTGATGAAATAGCGGCTACGCCACCACGGCGTTTGGGGAGATTTGCACGTTTATTACGGCAAGGTATTGGGAACCGACGCGCGGATCCCAGACGAAAGCCGCAAGTGAACCCAGTAAGCTCCGCAGGTCACCGGGCCACTGTCCTAGCGGCCAGACCCAGGCGTCGGAACACCAGCGTCCTGTAAAGATGCCTCGGACGACACGAGCGCTGCATGGCCAAATTAAGTGGAAGATGTTCGGCCCAAGCAAGGTTGCAGTCCACCTCGGCGGGGTATTGGTGAGAGAGGTCTAGCCGGCGGGTGCCGATCCGGGACTGGAAATGCCTCGGTCAGGCAATGATTCAGCAGTATTTTCGCTGTGTCGGTACGGCTGACACAGTTCAAGCACGTTCGGTGCAAGGGCGATGCATCAGCCCGTTGCTCCGCTGTGGGAAGGCCGGGTTCCGGAAAAATCGCGGAGTGGGGAGGGTCCTGCCTCCCAAGTTCCGTTTCTTCGCTTCAGAGCTGGCACGCGTAAGGCCCATCTCGGGTCGTATAACGGCGGCGAAACTGATGAAGGCGCTTGTCGCTAGGGGACGTGCAAGTTTGCACGCTGTACGAGAAGCTTTCGCACCACCCCATCGGCCTTCTAGTTGCCTGGGTATCCAACCAGGAGCCACAACTGTCACTAGTGGCTGCTCTTGTGGTTCTGTCACAGCGATGTAAGAGTGGCTTCACCTGAGGACATGCCGACGTCAGGGAAACGAAGCTGAGATGCGCTAAGAAGGCGCGACTAGAGTTCCTGTATATAGCTCCCCTTGGGGTGCAGAGTTGCGCGTCCATCCGCCATTTTGAGTTCCAGGTCATTCGGGAAAGCCACCCGTCCCACACGTAGGAGCGGCCGCCGGGGCGTCGTGCCAGCGGCAGTGGCGAGGAGCAGCCGGGCAAAAACTGGCGCACGATATTCCGCCGCTTATCAGATGAGCGGCCGCCGCTGCCGCGCTTCCACAACCGCCGATGCACAGTTGAGCAGAACTGACTGAATACGGGGTCATGTGCGCAGCACTGAAAGCGGGCTTTCTGTTGAACTGGAACCCCCGGCATGTGGCAATCAGACGCGCAACTCTTGCGCTACGCGATATACAGGAACTCTAGGCGCGGCGAAGTCGCAGCGCCTCCAGCGGGTGGATCGAGATGTGATGCCGCCTCCATGTGAGGCACGTAAACCCGACCGCAGCGCGGCAAATTGTAATGCAACAAGTCATTGTGCGCAAATATGTACGGGCCGGCGAACCGGTTTTCATGTTTTTTTACCTGATCTGCGTTGTAAACAATAGCTGCTACCCTGAGTGGTATATTTGTATCTTCACTACTCAAGCATGAGGACATACACATACTTGTTTTCGAACACTGAGGTGTCCCTTCAAAAACGCCGTGTTCGGAATGACGGTGTACAGGTGGAAGGGTGGTTAATAACAACGACACTCCAAGAAATAATTAAGCTTGCAAAGAGCGAAGAAAAAAAAAGCTGTGGTTGATTCCTCTGCCATAGAAGTCTGACATCTGAGCATGAATTGCGGGTTGGCGGCTGTCTTGTGGGCGTACTTTGCGAGCGACGTACTGCTGGCGGGTCGTTTCGGCAAAGGTGTATGGCGTCATTTCCGTGACGGATATGACGTCAGCGAAATCTTGGTGTATCCCGGCATAGAATACTTTCGCTTTAAAATATAAAACCCGAAAACGAACAACCCTAAGTGTAACGCACTCTTTAGTACTAAAGGTTGCTTCCCCGCAAGAAGACCCTCTGTGCAGGGGTGCACCCTTTACAGGCCGCTTGCTTCGTTGTAATGGCGTCATTTCCGTGACGGATATGACGTCAGCGGAATCTTGGTGTATCCGGGAATAAAACACTTAGTTAAAATTACGACTCGCACAGCAGCTGCAGCTGTGCCGTAGGAAAGCAAGGCGAAGAAAAGAATCGACAAAAAGAACGCACTTCGCGAAAGCGACAGCATGCAGCCAACAAAGGGTGCGGAATTCTGTCGCCGAGCACGCTTCTTATAGATAACGCGGGACGCAATGAACAGGGTTGGGCGGCGGCGACAATCATTATTTATTGACAGCGCCGGTCCGCGCCGGCCTGCAAGAAACAAAAACGAGACAAGACAACGTTCGCTTTGTTTCGTCCCTTTCATTACCAGCTAATACACCTTTCATAAACCGGGGCTCACGGGGTATTTTTGTTCAAAGCCTGCGAGCGGACACGCAGCGCTGAGGAACACCGGGACAATGCACTAAAACAAAAAAATGCGAAAACATTTCGTGGTCCACTCGCCTTCGCCCTCCCGCCATCTTTTGTCGTACAGCAGCGACACATACTCGACAAGAAGACCGCATAACTGCACACCCCATAACTGCCACCCTCTCTACAAACTAGCTACACCAACTTTCGCCACCAAACGCTTTTATTTTTTATTTCGCCCGTCCGCAGGAGTCAGCACTGCACCTTCAAGCGATGATTTCATGCTGAGACCTTACGAAGCCGCGGTTGCGTATACGCGAATGCCCGCGGCCAGCCGCCTTGATTAAACCTCCTACCCGCCAAGCCATAAACCACGAAGGAAAAACTTCGGAACCGGGGAACATCAAAATAAGGCGCGCAAAATAAAGCAAAGCGAGTCCCCGAACTGCCACTTTCCAATCAAGCAGAGCTACGCTCTTGCTCCGGTCTATGCTGCGGCGTTCGACTACGCGGAACGGTTGCGCCGGATAAAGAGTCCGCCCAGCAAAAGGTTCGCTGTTGCATAACGGCAGAGAAGGAATGAGACAGGCCAAGTCGGAAGGCCGTAAAAATAAAAAGGTGAGGGGCAGCATAAGTGCGTACACAGCGAAACAAAGTAACCCCAACGCTAACGCTATATAATTATGCATGAGCTTCAGCGACACGAAAAGAGCAAGAATGTGTAACAATTTATGCGGCCGGAATCAGGGGAACCTTCGGAGTGCCCTTTCCTTTCAAGGGCTGCTTACGCTCTCGATGTGGAGCGCTCTCCTTCGAGATTCCTCCTTGCTTAAGTGCCTTCTTTACATTTCCCCGTTTATCCGTTATGCACAGTGCGCCCCTCGTTGTAGGTTCGTCTCACAATATTGGAGCGCGTATACATTAAAGCCCCGACGGCCACACTGTTCTGTTTCCACGGCGCGCCGGGCACTGCCTTCGTTAAAATGCAGTGTTCGGCGGAACAAGACATCGGTTCTCCATCAATCGTTTCCTTGAGCGGCTTTCCCCGCCGTCTCGAGAAAGCAGCTTGGGGCATTCCTTTTGTCTCGTATTCGTTCGGGTAAGAAGGGTTGGCCCACGGAAGGCGGGCCACCGGCGATCTCGAGCGCCGAAATCAATTTCACATTACGCTCCGGAAATCCAGGCGGTATTTGCGATTGTTAGTCGTCACCACCGCCTTCTAACCATCCGGTAGTGGTGTATGAACACACCGAAAAGAAAAATATATGCAGAGAAACCAAATCTGAACGTAATGCTCGGAATTTAATTAATAAATTTACCCGGCGGTCTTCGCATGTTCTAGGTGTATATTTATGTGTGTATATATATATATATATATATATATATATATATATATATATATATATATATTGTTAAGGGACTAAGGTGGAAAATGCCTGACAGCTCCTTGAAACAACGACGATGACGACGACGACGAAGTGTCTGTGCGAACCTTGTGCGAGCTCTGTCATGGCCGCACTGTACATAATGTGAATAGATCGCTTCACTCCATCGCATCGTTCGTCTCATCTGTGTCCTGCCGCCACGTAACATTTTGGTGGAGTGTGCGGTGTCATCCCCATCCTGGTCTCCACATCGCATCGTCTCGGCCCGGGCGGAATCGTCGAGGAAACGTCGGCCGTGTCGGGCAGCCCCAGCCCACTGCGACGAGCATTCGACCACGTCCCCCGCCGCGTGACCCCAGCCCGTGACCAGCCGATGAAGACGAGCCGCTACATGCTGAGACCAAAAGAACAGAAGCCGCGTCCCCAGCCCTCTCGTCCGACGTGGTTCGAGTTCCTCCGACGGTCCGCTTCTGTCTTCAAGACATTGCTTTCGCGGGGTCAGGCATCATCACGTGCATCATCGTCATCGGTGGCGGCAGGCACATCTTCACTGTACCTTGTCATCGCATCGCTCATCCTCACCGCAATCCTCGCGTTGCCTCGGCCACGACCGGGTCGGTCGTCCTCGAACCGGGGGGTGGTGTTAAGGGACTAAGGTGGAAAATGCCTGACAGCTCCTTGAAACAACGACGATGACGACGACGACGAAGTGTCTGTGCGAACCTTGTGCGAGCTCTGTCATGGCCGCACTGTACATAATGTGAATAGATCGCTTCACTCCATCGCATCGTTCGTCTCATCTGTGTCCTGCCGCCACGTAACAATATATATATATATATATATATATATATATATATATATATATATATATATATATATAGCGAATCAGAAAACGGGAAATGAGGGGCTCTGTGAAATAAGACAGAAAATAAGGGTTGGCAGTCAAGAAAACCTCGGAAAGCAAAGGGGAGGTTGTGGTGAGTCATAGAAAGAGATGAAGAATTTTTTGAGTCGAAAAGAAAGTGGTGAAAAAATGCCCGCCGGGTGGGATCCGAACCCACGACCTCCAGAATACCGGTCTGGTGCGATAACCACTACGCTACCGGCGGGGCTGTTTCCCCAGCACTTTCTCGGGAATTTATGTTAAGGTATTTTTGTTTCCTGCACTTGGGGGTGGTAGCCAGCGCCACTCGGACTACTCGGGGTGAAGGGGACCTTCTTTTTAACCCCCGGGCCGTGACTCGAGTGTCTACGACATGTCGAGAGTGGTCGACCAGCGTTGAACCCTCTTAAGCTCCCTTTGGCACCAAGACTGCCAGAAAAGAGGCCCTCGCTAAGCATATAGCGAATCAGAAAACGGGAAATGAGGGGCTCTGTGAAATAAGACAGAAAATAAGGGTTGGCAGTCAAGAAAACCTCGGAAAGCAAAGGGGAGGTTGTGGTGAGTCATAGAAAGAGATGAAGAATTTTTTGAGTCGAAAAGAAAGTGGTAAAAAAATGCCCGCCGGGTGGGATCCGAACCCACGACCTCCAGAATACCGGTCTGGTGCGATAACCACTACGCTACCGGCGGGGCTGTTTCCCCAGCACTTTCTCGGGTATTTATGTTAAGGTATTTTTGTTTCCTGCATTTTTTCACCACTTTCTTTTCGACTCGAAAAATTCTTCATCTCTTTCTATGACTCACCACAACCTCCCCTTTGCTTTCCGAAGTTTTCTTGACTGCCAACCCTTATTTTCTGTCTTTATATATATATATATATATATATATATATATATATATATATATATATATATATATATATATATATATATATATATATATATAAAGACAGTCACGAAAGCCAAGGAAAGCAAAAAAGCAAAGAGGGCAGTAGGTCGTTTATTCTTCTTAAAATAGATGTAGTTTTTGAAAGATAGAAAGAAAGTGGAGAAAAACGTGCCCGCCTGGTGGGATCCGAACCCACGACCTCCAAAATAAGCATCTTGTGCGATACCACTACGTTACAGGGGGAAGGGGGGGGGGTTGCTACCCTCCACCTTTTTCGGTATTGTTAAAGACCTGTTTTCTGCGCTTGGGGGTGGTAGTCAGCGCCACTATAACTAATCGGAGCAAAGGGGACCTTACTTTTAACCTCGGGGCCGTGACTCAAGCGTGTACGACATGTCTGGAGCGGCCTACCAGCGTTGAACCCTCTCAAGCTACCTATGGCACCCAGACTGCCAGAATAGAGAGAAAATAGTCTGATGATACTGGTGAGGTTAGCCTGGAAAAGGCACCTAGGTTGCTAGAGGTCCTCGCTATGCGTGTAGCGAACCAGTGTAGCTGTTAGCGCGCTCAATCTTTGGATGAGGCATTCGGCAAGAGTATAAAACAGAAAAGTGGTGTCATCAGGACGCCTGCTTCAACCTAGGCACCGCTAAGCGGGGTTTAAAAAAAAACACTGTGGTTGATTCCTCTGTCATAGGAATCGGTAAAACACGAAAATAACATGGGCTACGAAATCTGCAGCTGAGCATGATTTGCGGGTCGGAGGCTTTCTTGCTTGTGTGCTTGGCGAGCGACATCCTGCTGGCGGGTCGCTTCGGCAAAGCTGTGCTGGCGTCACTTCCGTGATGGGTATGACGTCATTGAAATCTTGGTGCATCCCAGCATAAAACATTGTCGTGTAAAAATATAAAACCCCAAAACAAACAACCCTAAGTATAACGTACTCTCTAGTACACTAAAGGTTGCTTCCCCGCAAAAAGACCCATTGTGCAGGGGTGAAGCCTTTACAGGCCAATTCATTCGTTGTACTGGCGTCACTTCCGTGACGGATATGACGTCAGTGAAATCTTTGTGTATCCCGGAATAAAACACTTTCGTGTTTAAAAAAAAGGAGGAAGCGTTCTGGCTGTATAAAACCATGACTCCTCAGAAATCAGCAATTCACCCTTCAAAGGCCTGCAGCAAGGTTCCAGGTTCCAAATGTGCGTCTTCTTGCATGCGCTAGCAGCCAACCACCGATTCATGTCGTTCGTCTATTTTACGAGCCTTAAGTCAGATCTGACGAGCCCGAAGAGTACGTGTATCTGCAGAACAAGAAGACTACTCATACGCGGCTGCTGGCGTGCATCGACCTGTTGCCCCAGCATTCAATAATAGGACCCGATTGCGGTAATTACAAAATTATTTTAAATTTGGGAGCACTCGCCGTAGAGCATACGCAGTCATTGACAAAAACGACAGGAAGACGTCGACAGCACGAGAAAGAGCTGCCGTTCGTTCTTAGCCCAGAATACCAAACCGGAATACGCCGCGCCCACCAACACAAGCAATCACATTTAAAGACCACGAAAACTATCGATCGGTTCAAAACCACCCCTCCTCTAAAAAATAAAGAAAAGGAAAGAGCGCGGACGTAGCAGAAGCGAGCCCCAAGGAAAGCTATCCATAGGCGCACACACACACACACACCCAAGCGCTCAGCAACAAAAGCGCCGGAAGCAGCCGTTCAAAAAGAGATCATTACCCCAATGGTTCGCTAAACCTCGAAATGACCTGGCGGCTCCTCGAATGAGGGCGAGAGGGCACGGCGACGACAATCCCGGGCCGCCCGCCATCGAAGCCCCCACGTGGGCCCCACTCGCTCTGCCTCCTCCTCCTCCTCCTCCTCCCGGCCACCGCGATGAACAACCCGGGAACGAAGAAGCTTCTCCGCAAATTTTCTTCTCGCCCCCCGTCAGTTTGTCCTTATTCTTGGTACGACCACCACCACTCGGCGCTTTCCTCTTGCGGCAGCGACTCTTCTTGGTCGTACAAAGCCAGCGGTGCAATAGATGTACAGCCGCGGTTTCGACTTGGCCCGGCGCTTATCGTGTTCGGCCAGATGTCAGAAGCCGCGTTGCCCGACGGTAAAACGCGAAACGAAAAAAGCACTCGGAGAGAGAACAAAAAAAACAAGCGAGATAATAAGAAAAGATGATGTGCCGGGAATAACAGCGGCGGGCACCGCGAAAAAAAAAACGAGAAAAAAAAGCAAGGAAGAAGAGGCGGAGGAGGACAGGATTCGAGTAGCGGCGAGGGAAGAGGTCAGCAGAGAGCATTCGCAGTGCGTCGGCCGCCGCGATGAATGGAGAAGGGAGCACGGCAATGGGCGGATGGCGAGTGCGATGATGAAGAATAGCGAACAGATTCTGCGGCGAATGAAAAGAGGGGGCGCGATTGGGAGCCCCATTACACTCGGCGTCGTGTCGCCGCCGCGCAGTTGTTCAAAGCGTTCAATAAGGTGGGATGAGGGAACGACGACGACGATTGACCTTCGGTCTTCGATGGAGGAGGACGAGGAGCAAGACTTGGTGCTCTGTGTCGAGTCCATGAGGAAGGGGGGGAGCGGGAAAGCCGTGTAGGCCCCTTCAATTCCGGAAATGGACAAATGTGGCCCGGTAACCCTGCTAAAGGGGTACTGACACAAAATTTTGAAGGCAAGATAACTTCGGAGCTAGATTGGTGTGAACACACATACATCATCTGCAAAATATCAGCGGCGAATACAGCCTAGAACATATTTAAAATCAATTTTAAAGTGAGCGAAACGCAACCGAGCAGCCAGCAGAGGACCACGCGCAATCGACATCCCCTGGATATTTTGTAAATAAACAACATCCAAACACATCACGAGTTTGTGCTTGCCGCTTCCGCACTGCCGGCGTTTTTAGCCGGCTCGCCGCTCTAATCGTAGGGCTTCTGCTCTCGAGAACGAACGACCCGATCGTTGGCGGCGGAGGCGCCGTGATTTCGTCGGCTCATCGGGCAGCTGGCCGCGACCAAAGTTCTACAGCGATTCCAGGCACTCTATTTTTATTACTTTTTATGTACATTGGACGCGAAAACGCGCCGGAGACACGAAAAGCCCAGTGAGCGAGCCGCACGGTCGCTGTGCAGGCGGCGGCCACGGCATCGAAGTGGCGCAGGTAGCTCGAGTGATAGCTTGTTACTGTTGCATGAAATTGGACCCAAGTACCAACGATGGCAGCTTATATGAGGAAGGAGTTAATGATGCGATGGTGGGTTGCATTAAAAATTGTCATCTGCACCGCTTACGAGAGCGGCAATCGAATATCCGCCGCAGTGTATAAGCCGAACACATCTGTAGGCGGACCTGTAGGCAGACCGGCCGGCTGCTCCCAGCGCGCGTCTTGCCACCCACTGTCTTCAGCGTCGCGCGTCGTGCTCTAGCCGCGGCAGCATTTGCACTCGCAGCGCTTGCGTCACGTCCACGGTCGCTTTTTAATTAAGCGCCTCACGAGATCAGTACGTGGGGGCATTCGCAGAAACTGCCGTCGATGCGGATTCGACAGTGCTACGGCGGCTCTGCTCTGTGATATCCCTCCGACGGTTCCGTGGTCAGTTTTGTTCACACAAAATTCATCGTTTCGCGGCACACGCTGAAACCGAAACTGCGACTGGCCGCACTGAAAATGCCTCTAATTAAACAACCAACGCACGCTGAAGCAAGTGAGGTTTCTACAGGTGATAAGTAGGTGACTAGCTACTTACCGCAAAAAAAAAAAAAAAAAACAAGATGCAAAATGTTTGTGTCAGTGCCCCTTTAGGGTGAAAGCGCATTAGATTGTGGTTGATTGATTGTAGGGTTTAACGCGCCTACGCAACGCAGGCGATGAGGCGCCCCGTAGTGGATGGCTCCGGATTAATTTTGACCACCTGGGGATCTTTAACGTGCGCCGAAATCTCGTACAGACGGGCGTTTTTGCTTTTCGCCTCAATTAGAAAAGCGGCCGCCGCGGCCAGGACTCGAACCCGCGTTCTCGTGCTCAGCAGTCCAACGCCTTAGCCACTGAGCGCATTAGAGTGTGGTTGATTGCGAAATTCGACTAACGCTGTTGAAGCTCGTTCAACGAAATGGGGCGTTTGCAAGTGAAATTTCAAGACGTTTAGTAAATAGTTAAGTTGGCTTGTCTAAACCATCGCCGCAATCGCGATAAAACTTTATTCTATTTCGAATCCCGCGAGGGCAACCCTCCGAACGAAGTAACGGTGGGCCACACCCCCCGTCCGACCAGGTCCGTTCTCCCAGCAGTCCGTTCTCCCAGCCGTTCTCCCAGCAGTGGTCCTCAGCTAGAAGAGGCTGTCAAATGCCACCCATCGCTACGCAACGAAGAGGCCGCCTTCGGCTGAGTGGGGGTCATACAGGCGGCTACGATAAACCGGACACCGCGAAAGCACGCGCGGAATGGTCTACTCGCCCTCACAGCTCCCACTAGCAACAATCACAACGGCAGCCGGGTCGGGCAGCTGGGCTGCCCCGCCGCACAACATTGTTTCCCAAGACAAGAAAATGCACCCGTGGATTCCATTTAATTAGCTGAACGGAAGAAGGAGATAGAGAGAGATCGAAGAAACAGGCACGCGTGGCGGCCGCGGCCACGACCCGGGCTGGCCGGGGAGAGACATTGCTCCCCTATAATCCCGCCTTTGTCTCCGTATCGGGAAAAACGAGAGAACCGAAAGGAAGAGAAGCGCACAATAGCTGCTTCGCGCAAAAATGAGCGCGCGAGAGGCTTAACTTGACAATGTGGGAGGGCTGAGCGGGCAAGGGGTGTTGAGATATAATTAGGCGCGGAGGGGCGATGAAAAAAAAAAACAAGAAAAGAAAGAGGACGAAAAACACAAACGACGGAATGAATTTCTCAAGAGCTCGTTCGGACCTCGCGGGAGCAGATTATGCGCGGAAGCGCGCTTTAAAGAAAATAGGCCGCCGGAATCGAGCGCGCGGGAAGAGAAGATAATTCAAAAGTTGGCAGGACCAGAGGAAAATGGCGGTACTGCAGCCGAGACCTGACGGGCCAAATTCGGGCACGGACGGAAAACAAAGACATCGACAGCGACGCGGAGAGGAGGCGGAGGAGGGCTCGGCCGGAGAGCAGCAAGAAGATATAAATGGAAGAACAAAGATGTCGGACGGGGGAGAAGAAGGAAAGGGGGAGGCTCGAAATTTCTCCATAAACGGGTTCGATCGCACTGCTGCTCCATCCGAAGTGAGCGATCGGCGCGCTCCGTATCCCGTAAATTATAAACGAGAGGCGGGCGCAGATTCGCGGCACCACGAGCAGGGCGGAAAAAGGAATGGCAGTAAAAAGAGTCTCTTTTTCTCTCACAAGAGTAGAAAAGCCGAGATGGGCATTCGCGCTCCTCCCCCGCCATAGCCCTTTTGTTTTATGCGCGTCCCCGTCGTCCGGCCGGCCGGCCGCTTCCTTGTTCGTGTTCGGAACTCATCATCTCACCACGAGCGCGGCACGGACCACGGAACTCCCCCTCTTCCCAAGACCGAAAGCAGATGGAGTCCCTCCGGCGAAAAAGAAACGGCCCCCCGGAGGCCATCTGAGGGATGCGGCTGGAAGTTGTGCGGCGAAGAGGAATCGCACTTTCTGGAGACATGCGCACACAAGAGTACCTTTTGCACGACGACTGCGCGCTGGAGCGAACTGCAACACGTGCCCTTCCTTCACCTCCGTTCACCTTTAGCTGTGGCTAAGGCGCCAGATCACGCGACCAATTAGCAAGGGCCATTTTAGAACGAAATATTCGGCTATCCTGAAGGATGCACGGTATTCAGAAAACCGGCTTTCTAAGGCACCAACCAATGATTTGATTGTAGGTTTAACGCGCCGACGCAACGCAGGCGATGAGGCGCGCCGTAGTGGAGGGCTCGGGATTAATTTTTGACCACCTGGGGTCTTTAACGTGCGCCGAAATCTCGTACACACGGGCATTTTTGCTTTTCGCCACCATCACAAAAGCGGCCGCCGCGGCCGGGAATCGAACCCGCGACCTCGTGCTCAGCAGCGCAACGCCTTAGCCACTGAGCCACCGCGGTGGGTAAGGAACCAACCAACTCGCACTCCCATTTCGCGCACCCTTCGCGTTAACGTCCTTCTCCGAAGGAGACCAAACGTCGAAAGGATAGAGAAGCGAGGCTGACGAGCAATCATTTTAACGAAAGCGCGCGTGTTTAACAGGCCCACCACCCTCTCCCGCTTTACTCTTCCGGCGAAAGTGTCCTTAGAACAATCCCGACAAGGCAGGGCGAGCACAAAGAAAGGACTTAGCACGGTCGAGGTCACGCGAAGGAATCCAATCAGAGGCAGAAGAAGGAGTGAAAACAATGCTCGGGGCACGCGCGCACGCGAGGAGGGCCTTGGCGGCACAATTTGCGCCTCCCCGCCTCTCCGGTCTCACTGGCCGCGGTCACCTTCGCGACAGAAGCACACCGCACGCGCCGCCGAGTCTCCCGCCTCTCTTCGCGATAAGTTATCCCGCCGGGTTTGACCGCTCGCGCGCTTGTCCTTGCTTCATTTCGTAAACTTCACGACGGAGCCGGAACGGCTGCATTCACATCGCGGGCGAATACGGGTACGCTGCCAAGCTCGCACCACCCGGGACGGGAACATATACGCGCGAGAACAGGGCCCCGCGCGGTGGAGGAAAGAAGCAAAAGGAAAGAACCCCGCTGCCGCTTGCGGACGGAGGCGCGGCCGCGCACAAGTTGAGAGGTCGCGTCGAGAAGGAGGGGCGGCTGAGCCACAGGGCAGAGCTAGCACGAGCCGAACGCACCAAAAAGCGCGGGAAATGTGCGCATCCGCAGCTACCTGCCAAGCGGCGCCGAGCCGCGAATTGTCGAGCGAATTGTCGATGGCGGCTGTGTTGTGTAGTTTTATCTAGGTAACCCGTTACTTCACCAATCAGCGGACGCAATGTGCACCAGAACGGAAAACATGCCCCGTTCACTGCGGCCGCCCCCGCTACCGTAATGGCGTCCCATGCAGTGGTATCCCACCTATGCCACCTCCGCCTCGCAAACTGTGGTCTTCCCCAATATCGTGGTTCGCCTCGACTGGGTGATTGTTTACGCACAGTTTGTACAGATTAAACGTACCAGCAATCCGCTAAGTTCCCATCTATAGACGCGCCAGTGCGTCGTCATAGCAGGCGTCGGCCAATGGACGGACCGGATGGTGAGGAGGAGGCAGAACTTTCGAACGCTCTTCTCTTCGTCATAAAATACGCGCAAATGGGCCGAGGAAACTCACAACATGACCTACGCAACCCAGCTTTTAACCTGGCAAGGTAATTAGTCAGTGTTTGCAACTCGCTTGAGTGTCTCTTCGGAACGAGCCGCTCCGCTTACATGCGCAAAGACGCCGTGGAGATATCGCCTCCGCTTGCGCGCTTCGGGTTTGACACCAAATACACTCACGTTCCCCAACCGCGCGCGCGCAGTTAGTTCATCTCCGAAGCGTCGGAGTCGCCACGGTACAGCAACAATACGACACACAAGTCGGTCTGTTCGAGCTGGATGAGAAGGGATCGAGTTCCAAAAGCTACATCTACTGAAGGGCAGAGCTGTTGAATATAGGAAGTTGCGAAATCCTCATAGGCCTATCAATAAAGCGGTCCCCGGTTGGTCCCCTCGCACAGGGGCTAACCACTGGCAAACACGGGGAAACCAGATTAGCCAGCCATCTGTCGACAGAAAAATAATAATGTTCAACTGCTTGCGGTTTCTGCCGCTAGACATAGACAAAATGCCATAAAAACAATAGTACGCATGACATATAGTTTAACGTTTCCTCACTTGAAAAGCAGGCAGTATTAAGTTTTGTCATGAAAGGAAAATGTTTAGAAAAGTTCAGCTTTCGTGCCCTAGGTGCCGCGTCAATACCCTTTCCCTTCACCTGCAACGAAGCAAGGGTGCTCGCACGACCCGGATTCCGGGGCGGAGATTCTCAACTGGTGTACGGTGAAACGACTCTGCCATCAAATGGCCTTCTGGCCCAGCTCGAAAAAGATCCGCAGTGACTGAAGCCTGGTACAACAAGAAGGCTTAACAGAGAGCTACAGTAGAGCATGGAACCGGTCCCCGTACATCTGAGCATGCGCACAACCACTTTCGCTTCCTCTGAGCACGGCCAGTGGCTCCCGTCAACGCTTCCGTTACGAGCCTAGAAGTTCTAAGGTTGTTCCGCGGGGTTCGCAGCGTGCTCACACAAAACTGTGCCAATAATTTTATCAACGGTGAGCGCCAAATTGATTCTCTGGTGTTTGCATCAATGTCTCACTGTTCACCTTTTCATCGGAGCTGAGCCACGAGTAAAGGACAGGACTGCAGCTGGTACATGCTCGCAGTTCCTTCGTTGTCCTCGCTTCACGTAAAACAATGCCCGGTTAAAACGGTGTATATCGCTCTCCCAACATGCCAAATGTTAGAGGCGTTTTAAATAACGTAGGACAGACGTTAGGATACAAGGGGTCCGTTGAAGCCAGTTAATAGAGGCGTTCTCGGAAGCCTCGCATGAAGAGAAGAGTAAATCGTGGGCAGCCTACGGGTTGTTGATACAGGTGCTCGCCTGATAATGTTGCTCCCAGCAAAAGCTGGAAAAGAAGAGAACACCTTCGGTGAGTTTTCACAAATACGAAGGTACGCTGCTTATTTCGTGGAACGGCAAATTACTGCGATTGCACACGGCACGAACGCATATAGCGTTAGAAGCTGTGCACTACCGAGAAAAAGCACCAGGAATAGGTGAAGCTTCCCTTTCATTCACTGTAAAAACAAAAATATTCACAAACGAAGCCACACAGAAAGTGTTCTTAGCAGCGCTGAAAAGCGTAAAAACAAAGACGCAAAGACACAAGAGAATAGGGCTGTTCCTTTGAGGAGGAGGAGGAGGAGGAGGAGGAATAAGTGCATCGGTCACTGACTGAGTTAATGAGCGAGTGCGTGAGCGAGAGAGTTGGCGAGTGATGAAAATCAATTAGAGAGTGATGAGTTATTATTAAAACTTGCGATGAAAGATAACGAGCAGCGACAAATCACAAGCCGAATCAATAGATCTTCGCACGAATGCCACAAGGTTACCGTGACACTGTCTTCAAACAGCCACGCAATCTGTCCATAATGTGGAATCCGTGTTTCAGGCAAATTAGAATGACGGGTCTGCTTATTTTTTAGAGTACAGCACGCCCGCTCACCAATAAAGACCTGGTCGTCCGCGCACAGTTCGCACATATCAGTGGTTCCGAGACATCGTCAAGCATTCCCCGCGCGACACCGCGGGCGACGTATTTCGAATACGCGCGCAAACGACACGAGGCGCAGCTGCACGCCACCGTCCTTCCCCAGCCGCACACGAGGTTCGTTTCACAGTACACTGCCAGGTCAGAAGACACGATATTATACGCGCTGTGCAATGCCAAAATAGCGGATAGAAAGATGCCCAAAAAAAGAGGAAGAGGATGGAGAGAGGTGCGGAGATGGAAATTCATCGCAACACCTCTCACGTCCAGTCCGTTGGGAGTCCAGGCACGCTCCACAGGGCCCGACGGCCACGGGGCCGCTCCTTATAGAAAACCACGCGAGTTCGCAGTTCACTCGGAGCAGGGGGAACTCCCGGGGTTGCCTTCAATAACGATCGGCCGGCGCCGGCAGACTCGCTGCCGACGCGTGTTCCGTATGCCTCCTTCGCAACGACGCCGGTCAATAGACGTGCGGAGGACCGTTCTGTGTCGGCTTCCTTCCCTGCTTCTGCTTTCTCCACCCTTGGGCGAAGAAACCCGAGAGGTACGTCGCCTTGCGTCAGCGCTCTCCGTCGCAGCTACACGCGCCTAATTAAACGGGCCCACCAGGGATATCGCCATCAATATCAATTGTCCCGCGCCAGAGCCATTACCGAAACCGCCCGCGCTTCCAGAAATAACCGAGAATAATTGCCGCAATTTCACGCCACCCCGTGCACGCGCTTTCTGTAGACTCAAACTACATGCGACTAATCTTCTTTTCATTTCCGTAAATGACGCCAGTACAACGGAGCAACCGTCCTGTAAAGGGTGCACCCCTGCACACAGGGTCTTCTAGCGGGGAAGCTACCTTCAGCATTAAAGAGTACGTTATACTTACGGTTGTTCGTTTTCGGGTTTTATATTTTAACACGAAAGTGTTTTATGCCGGCATACACCAAGATCCATCACCTAAGTGACGCCAGTACACCCTTGCCGAAGCAACCCGCCAGCAGGACGTCGCTCGCCAAGCACACCCACAAGACAGCCGCCGACCCGCAAATCAAGCTCATCTTCAGATTTCGCTGCACATTTTAATTGCACAGCACTTTAGGCGCTCCCCTTGTCGTCCTAGCTCGCTCGCTGGAACCAAGCATATCGCCACGGCGTTACGGTGTATCCTGTCACGGTCCCTTCGCCGCGGCGTAACCCTGAGGCTTCGAAAGCCAAGCGGTTTATATAGTCATAAGCGCTCGAAACTCGTGAACCGCTGGCGCTTAGCAGTGGCTTAGCTCGGCTATGCCAGGATATACGTAGCTTGAGCTAAGGTTCAGCTGGTTATTCTTAGCTTTCCTGGTTGTCTAGGATTAGCTGATTATCATGCTTACTGCTGCTTATGATCCATTCCAAATCCAATGCAATCCAATCCAATCCTCGCGCTTGCGCAACACGGCGTGGCAGTGCAACGCCGGCACGTGCGGGGAGAAAAGCACAAAGAGAACAGAACTCCCGTTGGCGCAGTTTCAGGCAGGGGGCGCGCGAGCACTGCGAAGGCAGGAAATTTGAATTGCATGGGGTGTAGCAGTAAGCGGATAACGGCGGTACATACCATTATGGCGAATCACTGCTCTGCACTTCCGACAGCTTTCACATTGAGTGGAACGGCTTTAATTCTTACTTGCGTTTTTTACCGATTCCTGACAGAAAAATCAACCAATTTTTTTAAAGTAAACGAATTCTATGTTTATCCGCGAACCAAAAAATGTGTTAATTTCAGCTGCCGACGAAACTGCGGAATCTCGTGGTGGAACACGCAGAGATAAACGGCTCCCGAGGAAATGCGAGAAGTTCTTAGCAACGCAGTGAGTCGCCTGCTTGCTTTCGCGGCTTTGTCCGCAATCGGTTATGCGCAGTATGAAAATAATTTAATTTGAGATGAAAGAATACCGCAGTGCGCGTTCCTCGTCCGACAACCTGGGTTAACCATTACGCGAACAATACTACGTTGCACGCAGCGCCAACGTTAGTATAGCAGTCGCCACTTTCAAGTGCGCGCTCGCAGAAATGAGCTCGTACGTACACAAAGACAGCCGGGGGATAAAAAGGCTGCCCGCCGGCCCCAGGCAGGCCATAAAACATGGCGGCACGCACCCTTCTACCGCTGATTCCCGTTTCCCGCACTGAGACCACTCGAACAGGCAGCGGCGTACATAGCTGCGCTCTGCGACTCCCAAGCGCTTCACACAGAGTCGCGGAGCCACAAGAGGCCGACAACTCTCGAGCCCATGGGGAAAAAAAAAGGCGCGTTTCATCAAAGGCCGAGAGGCTCGTAGCAGCATCCAATTAGCCGCGCTACTGATGAAAGGATTCCTCCTCCGGCGCGCGACACAACCCTTTTCACCGGGAATGCGGGAAAAAAAGAGGTTTGTGCCGAGATCACCCCTACCCAGCGGTGGTCCTCACGGCACAAAGCGTGGCGGCGTTCCGCCCCAGCCCCCGCGAAAGCGCCTCACCGCCTTTGCAGACAACTAGCTGCCGCCGTGGCGTTCCCAAATCACTCGAACGCGCCGCGCCGTCGAAATATGCGACGCTCGCCAGAGCAGCGGTAGTCAGTTACGCCGCGCCTCCCACTATACCTCCACGCAGTAAATGAGCGAACGTTGATGTAGCACTCCAGAAGGTACGCGGCAACCTTATTCGGGAGAGCACGAAGTCGACCGTACACTTAACAAGACACGCGGCGCGATGTCGCATCTAGTGATGGGGGCAGTATTCAAGCGACTCTCTTCTCCTCGCAAAGGCGTGGGCCAAACTGCACCCAACGACATCCACCAAGTGGCAGGAATGTGCGAGCTGAAGACCTGGTCGTGAGGACAGCGCTCACTGCGCAGCCACCACGTGTACGCCCACGGCTGGGGAACTAGTGCTAGCCTTGTTACTGCGATCGTTCACCACACTGCGCACTTCGCGTTGCACCACCGCTGTGGAGTGTCTGCGTGCGTACGTGTGTGCAAGCCGTTACGAACCTGCGCGCGGTGCTCCAAACGGTCGGCTCTCTTTGCGCGCAGTTACGAGTGGCCCTTGAAATCCTCTTCCGTCGAAAAGGCCGCGCGTTCGCTGACAAACACGCGTGTACGGGCCAGGGTTTCATAAAGCCCCGCCGTTGTCGGCAGCCAGCCACTGATCGTGGGTTTATGCGAACTAACGCTAACGTCGAGTGGCGACACAGAAATCTTGTCCTGGGTTGTTAGACGAAGCCATGATTACACGCCGCCCGGGAGTATCAGAGTATCAGACTCTCTTGGCCTTTGAGCGCACGTAGCATACGTCGTGCCGCGTACGCAGTTCGCCCCGCATTTGGGATAGGCATCCCAGAAACGCCGATATTCTGAAAAAGATAAATTAGCTTCCCCTCAAACAGAAAGAAACAAATGGACACTCTCTTAAAAACCCATACAAATACAAATTTGTTGCGGCAACCACAACGAGAACAGAAAAAAAAAAAAAAAAGCTCAAATTTGGCGTTAACACGTCGAAGTTAGCTGCGTTATAAGTTATAATGCATTAGGCCTAGAAAAGACAATTACTATTCTGCAGCCCCGCTACCTTTTACCGTCATTAAAAAAAAAACACTGCCAGACGTGTTCCACCCGATAATGAGCAATTTCAGCGAAGTTGCAAGATTTTGCGTAGATATTGCGAAGAAGCGGGAACCACGCGGTTTTGGCAACGTTTTGACGACATTAGGTAATTTTTTTATGATTGCCGATATTGAGAGGTCAGCGTTGACAACAGTTAGACGCCAAATAGACGGCATTACAAAATCCGCGAAAAAGGTAATTAATTATGGCATCGCAGCTACTGCCTCGGATTCGATGGCGCTCACACGCTGGCATACCAAAGCTGCTTCCCCCGCGGGACGCTCACTTGTGCAAATTTCATAGCTCAGTCACTACCCCTTACCATAGCAACGGCACCCCCTGCTCAACCGTACGGACAGTCAGCCCTAGAGATTCCCGCCTTCCCTGTCCCGTCCATGCGCTGTTGTTTTCATCATTACGCGACAACTAACACAGCCGCCATAACTGTATTCTAAAGCTCCCTCCAGCAGCGCGAGCTCTCCCCGTCACCATGGCGACGACGCTGGTCATGGGTCGCTTTCGCGACGGTCACGATCAGGTATGTAGGGTATCATTAACAACTGCGGTGTCAAAAAAACAAAAAAAAAAATATCCGGGGCTCCCCCAAAGCAAACTTTACTGCTACGCACGCAAGCACGGCGGAGAAACCAGCAATGCAGGGCGACGGCGAACAGCGTTCGCGCGCGTGGCGCCTACGAGTGGATTCGCCGTTAACAAGAAAACTAGGGCCGCATTTGGATGCCCTTTACGACAACGTTTGCCAAGGCGTCGATCCTGTGTTCACAATCCCAGCACGTGCATCGGCAGCTGCGAAGCAGGCGTGTTTGAACGCCAGCCCGATAAGACCACGCGGCAATAAAGACCGTTACACGCCGCCATTCCCAGTACTTAACGCTGATCCTGTCTTTACGCAAAGGAAGGACGAACACGCGTGCGCGTCACCTGGGGCTTGCGGAACATGTTCCCTCTTATAACGGTGGTGTAAACATTCGAACGCAGCATTGAACGCTGCCCGTTCGCTGCACTTGGATATCATCAATGCATGGAGGAAACTGACCCTGTGAGCCCAATTGCTAGCCTATTAGAACCCGCGTAACCTATGGTTTGCTCAATGCCAGCTAAATACAACGTTGCCCTTCAGAGAAAGCCAATTGCCTTTCGTGGGCACCGCAAACAAATAAAGAAGGCATTTCAGCAGCAACTCGAGATAATCAAGAAGCGCGGCTTCACAAGCAACGACAATCCCGTAAAAGATCCTTGGCGCACTAGAGAAGGACACGCGGAGGTACAAAGAAATGTGCCTCCACTGCGCTGTGGGAGAGCGGAGTAGACGAATAAAACAAACAGGGAGCGTGATTTTCTCAGCTGACCCAAAAAACAACCCTGCAATGACTCGCGGAGCACCACCAACCAGCACGGAGCGACTCGTGTTTTGCGTCCGCTGGCGCCATCTATTACGGCGAAGCGAGGCCAGCTAGCGCCAACATCGAAAACACGACCTTGGCGAGAAGCCACTCGCTTTCCGCCATTCTCCGCCGCTAGCTTCCTCCTTTGTTTTCGCTTTCTTTCAATTCTCTTCTTTTCTTTTCTCTTCTTTTCTTTCGTCCGGCGGTCGTGCGTCCCTTTCTCACTTTGGCGGCGGCCTCCTCGTCCTGACCACAACGAACCTGTCCTTTCCGCTTGCCTAGGCACAACACAATGCCTCCCAAGCGGGCCTCCGACTGCGCCGAAAAGACGTTCCCGGACATGCGACGTAATAGGCTCGTCCCCTTTCTCGTCGCGGTAGGGGCGCAGGCACGCGAGCTCGGCGGGGAGAACCTATCCTCGCTGACCGTCGCCTTTCGAAAAGAGCGCCGTCGCCGCAGAAGCACAGGCGCGCGGCTGTCTCGGAAAGCCAATAAAGTGCCCGCTGCATGCGGCGGGAGAACACGTTAGGCGCGACGACCAGACGTAACCGCGTCGCCAGAAGCCTGACTAGGCGTGAATGGATGGTAGATCACTTCCGCGACGCGTGGGACGACCGTTTTCCTTGCTGCCGCCGACCGACTGCGCCGGAACGCTAGCTCTTTTTCGTCTAAACGGCGCTACGAACAGACACGGCAAAAAATAAAAGACAGGGCAATAATACTCGGAAGTCAGGACGGCATGCGCAAAATCTGCAATGCATTAGCGTGTGATTCTATGTTCGCCACGCAATAATACAGTAAAACCCGTTTATAGAGAACTGCAATATGCACCGCGATTAGTTCGATATATCCAATAGTTCGATATAGCCAAAACCGTCTATAACGAGCCTACTGTTAAGAGATCGCAATCCGCGGGATCCCGCCCTCCCCAACTCCGCCATCCCCGCATGCAGAAACGAACACAGCAAAGTAGCCATTACTATACCCAAAATAATCGATTTATTGCGAGTAATAAAGCTACTTTCCGCCTTAACTGCCTACTTTGGAAAAAAAAAGAAGCGGTAATTATTGTTTTCACTTTCGTTTAGGCGGCTTCAACTAGCATAGCATTCTCTACACGAAACAGTGTTTGAACCAGTTCGAGTCCGCGTCCTCCAAAATCGAAGAAGCAATAGCGGAGCACATCGACAGCCGAAAGCGCTTCATTAAAAGCGTCGGACGGCTTTCACTCGCCACATCATCGGGAACGTTGGCGAGTTCTTCCCACAGTTCACCGATGCTGCTGTCTTGGTCCGGACTCGCTGACTGGACGGGTTCCGTCGTTAGTCCCGCGCGTCGGAAACAGTTACGGAAGGTGTCAGGCGTCACGTCGCTCCGTACGAGGCGCAGTGTCTCAGTCGCGGCTCTTGCTCCGTGTTCGCGGCCAATACACATCTCAATCGCCGCTCCGAGACGATGCATTTCGGCGGCCATTCTAAGCGCGCAGGGTTCGATATATTGGATGTGAACTTCGTTATAAGGAATGTTTCCCATGTATTTTCGTAACTTAAATATTTTTGTTCGATATATAGCATAATTCGCTCTATCCGGGTTCGTTATAGCCGGGTTTGACTGTATAACAGGCACGGTGTGATGTGGCCGACTGCGTGGCGAACACGAAGTAGAAAACCAACCCTCGGTAGCAACAACAGCGTAGGTATTTCGACATTTCAGCCGAGAATCCCGCCTTCGTCGGCAGCACAAGTCTTATTTCCAGCCCACTATAGCACTTAGCTGAAACACACGAAAAAAAAAGAGAAAAAGAGGCAGGAGGAAAAAGGGAATGATGGAGAAGAAGCCAAGGGGACGAGGAAGTGCTCGAAGATGCCTGATTGAGGGGGAGGAGACCTTCTCGTCCCCTCGCTTCCCTCTCCCTCTCCCTCAATAGTGTGTGTGTGTGTGTGTGTGTGTGTGTGTGTGTGTGTGTGTGTGTGTGTGTGTGTGTGTGTGTGTGTGTGTGTGTGTGTGTGTGTGTGTGTGTGTGTGTGTGTGTGTGTGTGTGTGTGTGTGTGTGTGTGTGTGTGTGTGTGTGTGTGTGTGTGTGTGTGTGTGTGTGTGTGTGTGTGTGTGTGTGTGTGTGTGTGTGTGTGTGTGTGTGTGTGTGTGTGTGTGTGTGTGTGTGTGTGTGTGTGTGTGTGTGTGTGTGTGTGTGTGTGTGTGTGTGTGTGTGTGTGTGTGTGTGTGTGTGTGTGTGTGTGTGTGTGTGTGTGTGTGTGTGTGTGTGTGTGTGTGTGTGTGTGTGTGTGTGTGTGTGTGTGTGTGTGTGTGTGTGTGTGTGTGTGTGTGTGTGTGTGTGTGTGTGTGTGTGTGTGTGTGTGTGTGTGTGTGTGTGTGTGTGTGTGTGTGTGTGTGTGTGTGTGTGTGTGTGTGTGTGTGTGTGTGTGTGTGTGTGTGTGTGTGTGTGTGTGTGTGTGTGTGTGTGTGTGTGTGTGTGTGTGTGTGTGTGTGTGTGTGTGTGTGTGTGTGTGTGTGTGTGTGTGTGTGTGTGTGTGTGTGTGTGTGTGTGTGTGTGTGTGTGTGTGTGTGTGTGTGTGTGTGTGTGTGTGTGTGTGTGTGTGTGTGTGTGTGTGTGTGTGTGTGTGTGTGTGTGTGTGTGTGTGTGTGTGTGTGTGTGTGTGTGTGTGTGTGTGTGTGTGTGTGTGTGTGTGTGTGTGTGTCTTTTTCTTTTTTTATGTGTTTCAACTTAGTTCTATAATGTTGGTGGATATATATAAATACGACCAAATAGAGGTTGTGCCTGTACTGACAAAACGTTTAGTATTGGCGCACGGTGCTTTTTCAGCCTGTGTGTCATGCATTAGTGAGTCCTAGGAGCGTGATCAGGTGTATGCGTTTGTGTACGTGTGCGCGCGTGCACACGAACAGGCCACGCTACGCAGTACCTCCGCTCGCGTGAATTCTCAGGATGTTCCTCGCTGGGAATGCTGCGCACGAAAACAAGCTCGAACACCTGGAGTCTAGCGAAATGTTGAATGCCGCTTTCGCGCTTTTCCCACTGCACTTCCGGCAGCGAGTGCTACGGGCTGTGCCGCGTTCGCGGCAAATAGGCCAAACTGCGGCAGAACAGCAACCTTACGCCGGATGTCTCTCGCATCGACACGGAATTAAGCCCCAAGCGGAGGGTTTCAGGAGAGCTGTCACGCCCGAGTACGTAGCGTACTACGGGTCGAGATAAATTGAGCTCACAGCATCGGCTGCAACTGCGCCACGTACGCGAGACGAAGCGATTATCGAGCGCCAAGCCACGCGAAAGGGACGCCGAGAGCGGCGAAGAAGGAAGAGGCAGCGTACGCGGTGCTTCGTCGCCTTTAGCGTCGTCGAACAAAGCTTGCCGGGGGACAACGCACAACGAGTGCGCACGCAGCCGCGAAGGCGCAAATGTCCGTCGCCGTCTGAATGGTGCGACGGATGCCGGGCTGGTGTCGAAGGCCGGCACGCGGCATTCGGCGAAAGGCAGTCCTCCCACCTCTAGCTCGTCTCATCGATTCCGGCCTTCACATTCGGACATGAACGCAGAGGCCCGAATGGGCGCGGCAAAAGAGGCACTGCGAGAGGGATCGACGCCGGCATCGAGCGAAGCTGGAAGCCCTCGCGTGGAGGACGAGTCGTACAGCGGTAGTACTGCGAATCGCACTCGTGTCGAGGGTTTGCAGCAGTCGTCCAGCGCGCATCGTCCGCTTCCAAGTTCTCATTGATCCGCACGGAGCGGCCGGCGGCGTCCCATTGGCACTGCTCCGACAAGCTTCCGCGCCCATCACACCGAGTCGATGCTTGCTGGCGCCGTCGCAGTTGCACGGCCCGCACCGTATTCGCAGCGAGAAGTTCCGGCCATGCCGGCCGGAAGGATTGGTCTCTTCGCAGTACCCAAATTGGCGCGGAGCCTGATTGGACGACGCGCATTTTAATGCCGGTCGTAATCGACAACATCGTCGGTAAAGCCTGAACGATCACGAGGAACGTGCTGTAATTAAGCCGCTCTAACGGTCAGCTTCATAAAGGCCTAACTGTTATTGGTGTTTAAATGCACAAACGTTGGTGAATGCAAAGGGGAAGCACAAACATCGCGAGTGTTTTACGCCCCGAAACTGCACCAGGGCTGCGGATTAATTTTTTCCACCTGGGTTCCTTGGCAATATCGACACAGGAAAGCTGTCGCTTCTCGCATTTACCAGAAAAACACCACCGCGGACAGGATCGAACACGCGTCCTTGGAACCAGGAGCACAACGTTTTAGCCTGTGAGTCCGAGTATTCGCTGGGGAAGTGTTTCAACGTTTTATCGAAGGAAGATCACCATTTTTTTTTTTAAGTTGTGGCGACAAACAAGCGCCCTGGGGTGAGCACCGAATCTACGACCTTCGGATTGCGCGCCCGATGCCTTAGCAACTAGCCTACCTTGGCGGTTTAGTTTTCTTTCTTCAATTCATATAGGGGGGCTGTATTCTCCGCCACTTTATGGAGTGTTAAGGTTTATGTAACTGTGTCCTATTCTTGGGGGCGGCAGCCTGCGCCGCTCCGATAACTCGTGGTGAAGGGGACGTACTTTTTAACCCCAAAGCTGATGAGAGTTGAGCGTCTACAATGCCTGTCAAGATCAGTCGACTCGAGCCCCTCCAAACAACCACACTTCCTCAACTGTCCAAATTCCACTTTCTCTATTTTACGCAGTATTCCCCGCTGTGTACACTCTGCGATGTACCCGGCATGGTATGGGAGTGTTCGACTAACCCTTAAAATTGCTAAAATCCCGCATCTTTCCAGCGAGCAGTGGGAAATCGAGCTGTCCAGCACCGGCCCCGACTTACAGCTCCGTTTGGTGTAAAGGGCCGCGTCACCAGGAGTCTCTAATGTAGTCCTGGACTGGGGACCACACCCCACAATGTGGTGCTCGTAGGAAATTTTATCCTGCCTCTCAGGCAGGAAACCCTATTATACTACCCTTGGTACCAAAGTCGAGGGAATCAAAACCCTCGTAATAGTGTTGCTCACATAATTGGTAATGAGGTCTAGTACGTTAAGAGAAAGCACATGGGAAGTAGTTTGAGTGTATTTTGAGAATACGATAACTGTTTGTTTGCTGTTTTTTGTTTTTGTTTTTTTTTTTTTTTTTTGGAACGTCAGAAACTGGAACAAAACCACAGTTGTCTCTCCGCCATTGCGCACGTCGCCGCATTGCATGCTACATGTGCTGTCCCGTCACGACTTCCGGCAGCGGACGCGGCCAGTCGCGAGCGCCAGCAGGTGAAACGCATATCCCTGCCTGCCTCGTTCTTTTTCTCTGCGCCACAAACAGTGCTAACATGCCTCACACGAAGGCGCAGTCCCATCTGGCGCAGTAACAGCACTGAGCCTCTGTAGGGAATCCTGGCCCCTACATGACAGTCGACGAGGCTGAAACCTGTCGCCACCGCAACCTGTTGCAACAGCACTGAGAATGAACAAAAGCACCATATACTTTAAGAGGAAGGATTGACAAACAGGTCACCCTGCCTCGAAACAATCGATTGCGCATCAAGAAAGCACGGCGCGGTGCGTGAACTTAGCTTATAACCTGTACCCATGATCGCCTTGTTGCGCTGTAGAGTCCGAAAATGAAACTAGCCAGAAAGACTCAGTGTGCACATCGCAAAAAAGCACTGCGGCGACTCTCAACCAGAAAGTGACGAAGCACGAAGCAGAATACGCGCGTCCTCCAAATGGGGATCGATACCGCAAGTCACGAAAGAGGCGTGACGACGCCGTAGCTCATGCACGTGAAAAAACAATCAGCCGTCTGACGAAAGGCGCAGTGCAACTCCTGTACCAATCCCTCCTAGCGGCATTTGTTTCTATACAGAGTTCGCGCCGTCGTCATAGTTACGACAAATAGCGCCTCAAGAACTCGACGGGAAACAAGCGTCGCGGTACGCCGCCTTCCGAGGCCAAGAGGTTCTTCGGTCCCGTACTTTACGTCAGGCGTGACAGACGAGTAGCGGAACGACTGGAGATAAACGAAGCATCAACCCCTCCTCATGCGTAACCGAACGTGTCACCCCGAGAGCCAGGTTACGAGGGGAGCAATACTACATTCACATTTACATAATGCACAACCCGGAGACACGATTAGTGAGACTAACTCTGCATGCATGTATGCGTAATACTGATTGTAGGTTTTAACGCGCCGACGCAACGCAGGCGATTAGGCGCGCCGTAGCGGAGGGCTCCGGATTAATTTTGACCACCTGGGGATATTTAATGTGCGCCGAAATCTCGCACACAGGGGCGTTCTTACTTTTCACGACCATTAGAAAAGCGGCCGCCGCGGCAGGGAATTGAACCCGCGTCCTCGTGCTCAGATGTATGCGTAATAACTCGTCACAACACGCAGCGTGTGATGATTCCGAATGCGCCTTTCACCCTCGTGATAGTCGCGCACATCAACTTTTTGACAAAGCTTACAAAACAACAACGGACAAATTCATATTTTATAATGCACGTCGAGAGAAAAAAAAACGCAGAAGTTCAAAGCATTCTAATGCCAACCAATCCGTAAACATGGCTGCACGGTTCGGTTCAGATTAGTCCGGAGAAGCTAGCCATGAGCCTGCACGGGCTCATTTCTGGAAATTTTCAATATTTATGCTCTCCGTTTCCATTCATCCATGTTTCGTGCTCATATTTTCCATTGAAGTGACTTGCGTGGCCGGGGTGCCACGATGTTGTTATAAACGTCACATTTTCTTCGTCTACTTCAACGCGGTGACTCAATCAGAACAGGGCGCGAAGCTCGCATCAAAAATTCACAGCTTGTGGTGGGGGAAACGAAAGCGGAAGTGATCGCAGGCAACGCCACTCCACATTCCCGGGCCCTGTCCTGACAACGCCCGGCAAAGTGACGGCGTGTCCATGCAAAAAAGCACCCAATTTGACCTTGCGCGTCACGCCGGTCACACCCTCCGCCCTCGCTCGCTTGATTAAGAAGAATGTGACAAAAATAAAATAAGGAAGAGGCAGCAGACGAGGAAGAGGGGGGAAGAGGGGGGAGAGAAGGTTGACTATGACAGCGGTGCACACAGATTCAAGCGAGTGCTGCAGGTTGAGAGGAGGGAGGGGAGGGAGGGCGACGGGCAGGGTTCTTCTCTCTGGGCATGTTTCGCGTGCCGCGCTCATGCGGCGTGCATATCATTAGCCCCGACAGCTCCGCGTCGCAGTCGCACACCAAGACGACGCCGTCCGTGATCGCGTTACACGGGCACGGCGGCTGCCTGACGGGGTGTGCGCAACCACCGTGACGGGCACAGGCCGCTGCTTCCCTGCCTTCCGGTCGGGCCTCTCTGGAAGGGCTCGCTCAAACTTTGTACCACGACTTCCCGACACCTTCGCTGCGCAACAAGACACCTGCGCTCTAGCGGGTAGACCTACGGCGTGTAGACAGTTCCTCGAGTTTGAGGCATGTATTGCAGGCTCTCATTCATCTTCCCTGCAAAAAAACGCATTCGTTCGTGCGTGCGTGCGTGCGTGCGTGTGTGCGTGTGCGTGCGTGTGTGTGTGTGTGTGTGTGTGTGTGTGTGTGTGTGTGTGTGTGTGTGTGTGTGTGTGTGTGTGTGTGTGTGTGTGTGTGTGTGTGTGTGTGTGTGTGTGTGTGTGTGTTATGTGCTGTACTGATATTTATGCGTGAGCGCGGCATCATGATCGTCCTATGCAGTGTGAAAGACAGCGGGTCGATATCCCTGTTACTTCTACCCTCCTAAACCTATCGCCTCTATCCTCTGTGAATAATCATCATGACCCCGAGGGTTCGTTCCTTCGGTGGCCTGTGCTCGGAAGCCTAACAAAGGTGGTCCTTCCGCATCTCTGAACTTCGTCTCTCAGAATATATATGTACTGTCGTCGTCGTCGTCGTCGTCGTCTCTCTCTCTCTCTCTCTCTCTCTCTCTCTCTCTCTCTCTCTCTCTCTCTCTCTCTCTCTCTCTCTCTCTCTCTCTCTCTCTCTCATATATATATATATATATATATATATATATATAAAAAACGCAAGCAAGCAAACACGCGAGTAGTCTGCGTACAGTCTTCTAGGTCATGGCGAAAGTGCATAGGCCACAAAAAAAAAATCAAAGTACGAGCTTACCTCCCGAGCGAGGCTGAAACTTTTCTACCGGATGGCCAGAGAACACGCCTTTCTTTCTCACTGCCATAAAATATTCTAGTCAGTTAAACGTTAAGCTTATTCTTTGAATTCTATGTGACACAACCCTTTGGCGTGGCCTAAAAATTTTGACAAAGACTGTACGTCGGTATGGGTTTCAGTCTTTCAACTTCAGAAATTTTTTTCGCTATTCCCCTCGGACAAAATGAAAATACATATTATGCTCAAATTAATTCTAACCGTTGTTACAACAATTCAATATGGAGCGATACGATCATCCATTACGTCAAACTGCATTTACTGCTTAAAACGAACGTCACCCGAGTCTTCACGTGTACGGACGGCAAGGCGATGAACAGATGCCCGATCTCCGTCATTGCGGGTATCATGCCCACCTGTACAACTACAGATGCTGATCTTATAATTACAAGAAGTAACTGCTCGAAATGTTCTAAAATTATCGTGGAAGGCGACATGATTTACACATGTTACCCGAAAGTTTAAAGAGTGAAGGCAAATTAATAAACTGGGACAAAATCTAAACTACGTAAAGATTATGGTCAGATGTTTACAGATTACTGGAAGTTCTGTCCAGCGGAATAGTGCAAGTAAACACGTAGGCAAACTGGCGCCAACTATATATATATATATATATATATATATATATATATATATATATATATATATATATATATATATATATATATATATATATATATACACGCACTCGCGAATGCGTTCCATACCCGTTACATATCTTTATAACGTAGAGTATATAGCGGGAACCTACGTCATCCTGTATGGACGCAATTCTGTAGCGAATACAGTTAGTATAAAACATTGTGTGCATAGATGAATACTAGAACGTTACCAATCGAGTGGGAACGCAGCGTTACAATGCTCGCAAATAATTAACGCGGAGCTCACGCAAATGAAGTGTAAAAAATCCCGCACCCCTCCGTCTAATGACGTTGGTGGTGGAACGCGAAGCTTTCTCGTGATGGATTCTGCGGGTGGCCAGTCCCACTCTGCGAGTTTGTGCTACTCTGGAAGTACGCACCACTTTTCCAGAGTACCCACAGCAACTCTCGATCGGGTGTGCACTGCGTAGGCCTAATGTTTGGGTTTGGGGTGAACGGCGCAAATAGGTACCTTCTGCTTGGCGTCCGCTTCGACCATGTCAAAATGGAGCAGTCGGATAGACGCCGGCCTCATAACGCGAGATACGTAGGATCGATTAAGGCCACAGGAAGCGTCTTTTTCTTTTACTTCACCCGGGATCATTCATCATCATCGTCAGAGAAAGTGCTTTCCTGCTGGGCGTATTGGCGTACAGAGGGGATTAGAAGAAATGCGAACAACGAAGCGCACAGCCTCCGACGCATGCTGCACCGTCTGGCTGCAAAATCAGTATACTCTGCGCGCATGCGCATTTCTTCGAGAGCGTTTGAGAGTGTGGCCTACATTTATGGGAAATGCTTGATTAAGAAGCGATGCCGGTCGTTTATTTAGAGGCGTCTTTTCACGCTGCGTCGCCACTAAACAGGGTGACCGTTAAAGGGCATCATGCTAGCTGCAATCAGCATGTTGCGCGCTTGGCTCCCGAATGATAACAGTATGCTCAGTGGCGACAGAGCATAAGAAGACACCTCAAAATATATGAACGGCGTCCCTTCTTTATCAAGCATTTCCACTAACACTAGGCCACACTCTCAAAACGCTCTGAAAGAACTACGCATGCGCGCAGTTTGCTGACAGCGCAGCCAGACGGTGCGGTATGCGTCGGAGGCTGTGTGCTCCGTTGTTCGTATTTCTTTTAATCCCCCCTGTACAATGGTATCAAAGAGGACACTAAATCTGCGCTTTAATATCACGGTCGACAAATACGATTTGTCTCCAAAATTCATTCTTCGCATCGGCATTGCGCAATCTCAACTCCCCGTTTTGATTGGCGACTAGAAGACAATTTCGATGCAACGCATGCACGAGGTGCTCTCAAAATGCTTCACTCGACCGTTGGCTGGCTGCCAAAAGCAATGCGTTTTGAATGCAAAATCCATGGCCACAAACGACCATTGGGTGTATTGTAAGACACTTGGGGCCACTATAGGCCGCCGTGCGCCGAGACCCATGGGCTAAGTTCTGTATACTACTGAAATGGGGCGACTTGTATTGGGTGCAGAGGAAAATAAGAGTTCTTGTGAATTCAAAGCCGCCATACAGATAAGCGCTAAACAACAGCACGTAATATCGGGATAAAATAAACCGCAAGAGCGCAAATATCGGAAACCTGAATTTGGTACATGTACTTTTTTGCTCATTTCGGCGTGTTCGCGCTAAGATTTTCGCTCCTTGTATCCGGCTAAAATAGCTGTACGCTACACAAAGCTGATTGATTTGATTGTAAGGTTTAGCGCGCCGACGCAACGCAGGCGATGAGGCGCGCTGTAGGGAGGGCTCCGGATTAATTTTGGCCACCTGGGGATCTTTAACGTGCGCCGAAATCTCGTTCACACGGGCGTTTTTGCTTTTCGCCTCCATTAGAAAAGCGGCCGGGAGTCGAACCCGCGACCTCTTGCTCCTCAGCGCAACGTCATAGCCACTGAGCCACCGCGGCGGGTCGCCATACAAAGCTACTAGTATACGCGAAAAGCTCCTCCGGCAAGGTAATATCGACTTCACTAAGAAAGCTTTTCTGCCTCATATCTCAAGCTCAGTCGTTGTCCTTCGGCCCTCCGCAACACAGAGACTGCAACTGGTGCCCCAGAAGCCATTGCGACATGGGTCTGGGCTCAATCTCTGGTAGCGGACGTCTCCTCAAACGGCTGCCGTAATGTATATATATGTACTGTTGTATTAGCCTTGACCAGCGCTGTTTTCCTCCTTCCTTCTATTCAGCCACAAAGAGACAAGTGAATACCAGCTTCATCCCTAAATGCAGCATCTCTTTTCAAAACCTTCCCCCAACCGTGACGGTTCCGCCTACTGTGATACGCACAAAACCAAGCACGGCAATATAAGTCGGAGCTAAACAACGAAGGAGGCAAGAAAGAACTTTTGTTTCTTGGCGGTACGAACATGTTTTATCCCATCTTACTCCCCCATTTTATTTCTTTCCTGTGGCTAAGATCATACGACATTGTATGTTGAAAGCAACGCAGTTTCGGACTGATGCTAATACTACTGGAGCAATACCAAACCGGTCTTGCGGCAAAACCGGTAATCCGGTTATTCGAGTCACCGAATTTTCGAAATTGAAAGGCGGATAACCGTACAACCGAAGTGATCGGTTAGCGTAGCTTGTTAACCGGTTTTGTATCCGGATATCCGGTTATCCGGAATCAGAAGTTTTTAAAAGATTTCAGGCTGTGTATAAACAACGTATTTTACGGAGTACGAATTATGTAGGTTCCTAATAAGATATCATCACACGATCGAACTGAACAATCGAATAGCGTGTTAGCACCTACGCTGCTAACACCCTATTCGGTCAACCGGCTATTGAAACTGGATATACTGATTATCCGTTGTTGAAAATCCGCATATCTGGAGAACCGGCTGTCAAGCCCGGAGTCTTTTTTTTTTTTTTTTAAGCCCGGAGTTGCTCCGAGCCGGTTCGACAAGACAACCGGTTGGGCAAATATTTGCAAGAACTACGAATAGCAGCAGTTTAACAAAAAAAAAATATACAGGAAAAAAGAAGGCTGCGTTGAGACAACGGCAATTACTGCGGCACCTCGTTCAAAAGCACAGTAAACGTACCGCACTTGAACCAACAGTTATCTTCCACTGAAGTGCTTACGTAATGCTTAAAACGAAAATTACGTACTGTAACCCAGCGAGACATATGCCGAGGAGGATTAAACAAACTGCTTATGACACGTCCAAAAACACAACAAAGCTCAACCCATTTCTACGATGCCGCAGATTATGTCAGCGACCACGCAACGCCGACGTCGCGCATCGGAAGGCACCGTTCGGCCGGTCAGCAGGCACGCAGACGCGCTCGGCGTCCGTAAGTGACCGCCCAAGTCGGGCAGCTACTACGAGACGCGGATATCCGCATCGCGCAAGGCAGGCGCGCCACCGCGTCGTCCATTTATACTTTCGCTTTTCCAGTCGCAATGCAATCCACGCCGCGCGATAGAAAAACAACCGCTGCTCCGGAGAGGAGGGAGAGAGCGAATCAAGCAGCCGTAATCTTAAATGACCGTGGCGCGCGTATTCAAAGAGAGAAACAGAGAGGCGGATGAAGACACCACCAGCACGGCGGCCAAGGAAAATGGCCGTAGCGAGGTCACGGCGAAACACGTCACGACAGCCAAGGTCACGCCGCCCTCGTCTAATCCGATTACGCCAACTGCGATGAGCGCCGTCCGTCGGCGGCTTTCCCCGCTCGGCGGCGCCGGGGTCCGTCGTCCAGCGTTCGTACACGCCGCACTCGCCATCCGTCGCGTGTTTAGCTAAACGCGGAACGCACGCACGGGGCGCGGCCGGCCCGTGCGCGACGGATAGCCTACAAACACACCGACGTCGCGCAAAGACACGGGCACGCAATGAGACCCGTAATTCCACTCTCGCAAGCTCGTCAACAACTTCGACTTTTCCCTGCGCGAGCTGTGCGGCGCACGTAGGCCACAGGAGACAACATTTAGTACTGGAGCCTAAAAATAAAGGCTATAAGAGAAATAGGCGTGCCATCTTCTACCTCTACAAAGTCGCGGGGGAACCCCGCTGCTATAGCCTGGGAAACTATAGTTCATTCCATAAGCAAGGTGCAGCACTGTGGAAGCCACGTTGTTGTCAACAGCCCGCCTCCTCAGGGCGCCTAACTCACCGCGAAGGAAGCGACAAGAGGCACCGGGGCCTTGCGGTTCCACTTGCCGAGAGGGGAGAAGGGAATGCCCTGCCAGGACCCCCTTCACGGCGAGTTAGGCGCCCTCAGCGGGCGCACTGTTGACAACAATGTAGCCTCCACATGCTGCACATAGTTTGTGGTATGAAGTATAGACTCCTGGTGTTCGTTCGAGCCGGTTAATCGTCACTTCTACTGCTCCGGGGAGGTGGGAACGGGGGGAAGGGTGCGTTGTATTGGGGATATACATTTTTAATTTTTAACCGGCACTAAGTGTAATAAACCAGTTGGTCTGATAGACCGCAAATAGGCCGCAACTCCGTAGCCACAGTTGAGACGGACAACAGAAGTCTCAGAAGGCGAGGAAAAACACCCCCGAAAAACGGAATAATGGACGAAGGCGAAAGCGGGCCAACACCCTCTCAGTTGGCTCCCCGCGCGGAAGTTTTATGACCCTGGTTTCAGCGAGGAACGTAGCCCCCCTCTCCCTCGAAAGAAGCAGAGCAGCAGCGGAGAGCCAAGGCAGTTGGTTCGTTGGCAGCATGCAGAATCATCACCAGCCTATCTACGCCCACTGCAGGGCAAAGGCCTCTCCCATTATTCTCCAATTACCCCGGTCCTGTGCCAACTGTGACCAATATATCCCTGCAAACTTCTTGATCTCATTTGCCCATCTAGCATTCTGCCGCCCCCTGCTACGCTTGCCTTCTCTAGGAATCCACTCTGTTACCCTCAATGACCAACGGTTATCTTGCCTGCGCATTGCATGCAGAATAGAACGCCGTAACCATCAGTGCTTCCATATAAAGAACTGTTGTTTTTCTTGTGCACTCGATCGCATAGTAGCGTCATTTGATCAACCCTGACACTTCACTACTACAGCCTCAACATTTCAGTAACCTGGAAAACGAAAACAAAGATGCGAGGGCGGGTAAGCATCACCTTCTTCCCTATCATCCCCTCGACGGCCACTTTGTTTCTCGCTAACGAACGAAGAACTGCCATATGGCAAGCGAACGTTTTATCGTGGATACAATACAGCTCAGCTTTTATCAATTTGAAAAGGCGCTTCTTAAAGCCGAGAAAAGGGCAGATGCCAAGAAAGGTGGGAAAGAAAGTTACTATTCTTGCGTTAAAACAAACTTAAGGTGACTTTGGTGCCCTTCGGAAGACCGTTAGATGTTGGGCAGCGATTTTTTCTAGTTACAGCGCAGCAGAGAACAGCATGTGGTACGGTACAGGGCATTCGACCGGCATTGTAGCACGTGCGCACAACCGTTCGCGCCCGTTTTACGCAGTCGTACCGGCAGACTACTTTACCGTACCGAGGCCCGTACTCCACTCTGGTACAACTCTATTGTCTCCATTTCCGAACTTCTTCTTGGTCCCACTCGGCCCGGAAGTTACAAAGATCCATCCAGAAGTACATTTTTGCGATCCTGTTTCTGTCCTCACGGGCGCACACAGTCACCCCTCGATACGTGGAGCCGTCGACCTAGGGACGCTCCACGCATAGAGGAGTGAGTCAGAAATGCGGACCGGGAGCCGGAACACACTCTGATAATTAGCAAAGTTACGCTGTGTGCAGAAAATTACGTACGTACAACAGGCTCAGCGTCGCGAATGATGTGCAAAACGCCGACATTCTATCTTCAATGATGCCCATTAAAGGGCATTGAGGATAGTTCTGACCAAGCAATGAGCTGCTCTAATCACGACAGCTATCCACAACGTTACGTGTAAGTCGCATGTGATCATCATATTCATGACCGCCATCATCATCACCTGTTGATTTTCCCTTCCATCCATGCCTTCTCACTCGTATATGCTCCTCCAGACCTATCGATTTTTTTTCCCTCCGTGTCCCTCTATTGCAAGAAAAAGGAATTAAACTTGGGGAAGCTGCGTCTGAGATACGAGGCGCACGGCCTTAGGAAAACCCCGACAAAAAAACAAAACAAGCATGCTGACGAGAGCGTAGTACACCACAAAAGTTGGGCGTACGAAATGTGCGTAGTTAGAAACTCCGGCCGCACTAGGCACCGCGAACGAATCGCCTAGATTTCAAACGAGGCGGTATTAACAAATCACCCAAATGTTTCCGGCTTTACAAAGCAGCGCGCGGAACGTTCGAGGCAATTTGTCTTCCCGTCCGGCCTCCTCCCTAATCCACAGCGGCCGCCGTAATCAGCTTTCCGTGGCCGCCACTGCGCCTACGCTAATTCTCTCAATTCTCTACCTCTCGTCTCCCGAGCCGTTCCGCTTCTTTTCTCGCCACCTCGAAATTCATCTTCCCCGCCGGCATAGAGCATTAACTCTACGCGGTTTATTTCTAGAATCTCGCCAAAGCAGACGGTTCCCTCCTCGCCGGCCGAGGTTCATTCCGCGCGCCGAGCAAACGTTACAGGCGGATCGCTTTGTGCTGGCGGCCCAACATCGCGAATGCCTGGCCGCACGGGCCGAGGAATATGCGCGCGCGCGCGTTCCTATTCCGACGGCCGAAACAGAGGGAGGATGCCCGCACGAGGCGCAAAAGGACGCAAAGCCGGAGGCTCATTAGGCCGCCAGATTAATGACGGTTCCGTTAATTAATTTCCACCACCACCGCCGCCGCCAAGCCCCATACCATCTTTTTTTTTTTTTCCTCCTTTTTTGTTGACCGTTCGCGGGCGCTGCTGCTTGAAAACCGCGCTGTGGGATGTGACGGTGGCCACTGCACACGCATCCAGCTCCACGCAGGCTCCGCGCCGCGGAAGTTGAGCGCAGCGCACAGGAAGCAGCGTTTGTGGTGAACCCCGGGTTCGGTTCACATTCACGCCTCGCATGCGAAAGTGCAGTGCGGAATGTACACTGTCTAGGCTGTCAGTACCTTCACGTACTCAGAGAACGGGAAAAAACAAGCATCAATAGCCCAGTGGGGCCGCTGACTTTCCCTCGGAATGTTCTGACCTGGACGAGCTACCGCTGCAACAGGTAACGGCATTCTGTTAACACTTACAGTTCCCGGTGCAATGCACGCAAATATATTCGTCTGATGGCGAGGATTGAAGAACTGTTTCGGATTGAAGGATTGAAGTTGAACATGTTTTCCCCTTCGCGAGTCTGTTTCGTTCACTTCTCCTTCAGTGGATTCGGCTAAAAAGAAATTACGTTTCGACTGCCACCGGAAAAAATATTGAATGAGCTTGGGTAAGTGCTTTTTTTTTAAGTAACTTTTTGGCAGCGCATTATGGGAAAAGAAAAAAAAATCTAATAAGAGAGCGCCGCTCCCCCCATTCCCGCTCCCTCCCACCGGTGCGCGAATTTAGCAGAACAACGCTCGCCAGAAGTTGTAGATCGCGTTTTGCGCAAAGCTCGCGTGATTCAGAACTGCGGACGTAAACATTTTCTCTAACGCGCAGAACCTTACCTGAAACTAGCACGTGTATCTGAGGTAGGACCGCAGAAAACCGCTCGCTGCCTCCACATCCCGCCGCTTTCAAAGCAGTACTTTGCGAGCAACGGCATTCAGCCGGCGCACGTGTCTCGGCGAATTTGTCGAGTCGACGAGAAAAGCCCGGGAGCACTTCTTGCGTGCAATTATAAGCTACACCGCCGGGCAAGTTACGCAGCGCCGCTCTGTGCCGACGATAGCTACAGCTTCCGAAGTGCTTCCAGACATGAAGGAGAGAGTCTAAGCGTTTATCGGAAGTGTTGCGAGGGGCCCTTAAGTGGCACGTGTCTGCCGGAAAGAAAAACAAATCGGCACGCACCCGGATCCATTCTTTGAATGTTTCGTGTCTTTGCGCCGGCCCTTTCAACAACGATACTACCCGCACCGCTGTTGAGGTAACGTGGTGGCTGTGTGCTAAGACATCACGAGACGAGAGATCCGGTAACAGACGTACGAAAAATTGACAATGATCCGGGTTAAAACGGACATCCATCCCCAGTCATCACAGCGGGCCCCTGTCAGGCACGGTGCTAACAGCGATACAACAGCGAGCAAGCCAACCGTTTCATTCAGCTAGCCAGGCGCGACCATGGTCCAGTTTAAAAAGAACAAAACCGGATTACTTATTATCGGTAAGGAGTACAGTAAACACTCATTAACGAAGCCTTCGGGACACAAGAATGGCTTTGTTATACGTGATACTTCGTTAAAAGCGCAGGCGATTAGCTTTCAGTGAACTGCAGTAAAGCACTTCGAATAAAGCGATATTACAAATAAAGCGAATTCGCTATACAAGGGTTTACTGAACGTACCACCGTAAGGGCGAAATATTACACAACGATCCTAAGAACTACCACATAAGGCAACAGGTGCCGCTAAAGCCTTTTTTTTCTCTCTCTCTCTTGCCGTGCCGAAAGACGGTCCCCAACGAAACAGGGTTCCGTAAAAGTCGCCCCTCAACTGAATTCGGCCTCTGATCCGCGTAACTAGTTAGAAATTCGGAAGCCCTTCCGTTTGGATACATTTTTGCGATACGGAGACCGAGAAAAACATACTTAAAACCTATCCATCAAAAATGCCGCTCCGTGATGCCCCAGGACGGCAGTGGCTTCGAGGGATAAGCCGCGAAGCAAACGCGAGAAGGATAGGGAATGGAGAGAAAAAAGTGTGGTTGATTCCTCTGTCACAGGAATCGGTAAAACACGAAAGTTAAATGTGCAGCGAAATCTGCAGGTGAGCATGACTTGCGGGTCGGTGGCTGTCTTGTGGGTGTGCTTGGCGAGCGACGTCCTGCTGGCGGGTCGCTTCGGCAAAGGTGTACTGGCGTCATTTCCGTGGCGGATATGACGTCAGTGAAATCTTGGTGTATCGCGGCATAAAACACTTTCGTGTTAAAATATAAGACCCGAAAACGAACAACCCTAAGTATAACGTACTCTTTGGTACTAAAGGTTGCTTCCCCGCAAGAAGACCATGTGTGGAGGAGTGCACCCTTTACAGGCCGCTTGCTTGTTTTCCGTGACAGATATAACGTCAGTGAAATCTTCGTGTATCCCGGAATAAAACACTTTCGCGTTAAAAAAAAAGGACCCAAGCGCGATTAAGCAAGTGTTCTGGCAAGGCCTGCGGGAGCGCAAGCGGACTTCTTGGTCCAATGTATAATGGAGCGATTAAAGGAGAGGCACGACAAACTTTGGGCGCGACGCGAGAAGACGGCAGCAGCAGTAAGAGAGGAAGGACGTCGGGAGCGCCTTGGCACAGCCCAGTTGGCCGGGTGGCGGCCAGAGAACGCGATAACGACCTCCGGAGCTGTTTAAGCGAGCCGTTATTTCATTATAACAAGCGAGGCGAGAACAGGCCCGGCGGCTGGCTTTATTAAACAAGAAGGCGGCGGAGTTCGCTGTATCGAGCAGAGGCGAACGCGTGGGAGCGATAAGCATGTGTACGCTGAAGGCTGCCCATCATTACCACACACTGCCCATCTTCCTTTCACTTTGCCTAGAAGTTCATTTTACGCGCGGAGTACTTCGTCCCGAACTTTCAAGTTTGCCGTACCAGGACGACAACTGCTACTGACGGGGGAGGGGGGATCGAAATACGACAATTGGCCGAAATCGGCATTAATATTTAAAGCCGAAAGGTATAACAAAGGTTTCATCGAAGTTTAGGGTACTGTAGACAATGTTCGTGCTTAAAACTCCAAGAAAAAGCAATGGTGATGAATCTTCCCTCACAATCGTCGACTGCACGAAATGCAATGAACTTCCTCACCTAGCGAGACGGAGGACAGTCGGATGAAAGCCCGTCGCCACCCAAGACAGGACGCAAGGTTTAAATAAACCGCCAAGCGATCTCGAAACAGCCAGTTAAGGGACCGTGCGCTTCTAAATGCCTCGTCATGGGATTAAAGTCATGTAACACAGCTGGTCTCGAGCATGCGGGACGAAGCTGAGATCCTTCGGTTGCGATGGCGAAGACGATGCTCTTCGGTGCAGCTATTGCATTTCTTTTGACCAGATGACGGTACGGAGCATTCCCGATCCGGCCCGGGTACTGGCAGCAATAGACGTCTACACATAAAGAAAAAACTGCGATTAAAAATTATGACCGGAAGGACTCACTTTACAGCCAGCATTTACAGCTCATGGCATGACACACCGCAGGGCGCGACAAATTTAGTAGCAAAAATTAGGCGTGAGGAAGAACCCAGTAAACAACCACCGTAAAAATGCAGGTTTCTCAAAACACGGGTAAAAAAACTAAATAATTCAAAGCGTGTAAGCTAGGTTACTTTGGTGCCCTCGGCCCAAATTATTGGTATGACGAGCTTAATTTTCTCTTTCTCTCCGAGCATTACGCTTTCACGCTGACACCACGACAGTGACTTTTCTTTGGGGGTTTCATCAAACGCAGTGAAACCGTTTTAGACGATTGCTGATTAATTGATTGTGGGGTTTAACGTGTCGACGCAACGCAGGCGATGAGGCGCTCCGCAGTGGAGGGCTCCGGATTAATTTAGACCACCTACCTGGGGATGTTTAACGTGCGCCGAAATCTCGTACACACGGTTTTTTTTTTTTTTCTTTTCGCCTCCATCAGAAAAGTGCCCGCCGCGGCCGGGAATCGAACCCGCTACATCGTGCTCAGCAGCGCAACGCCTGAACCACTGAGCCACCACGGCGTGTTTGTTTTAGACGAACTGTTCACTTTATTATGACAGTTTTTTATCTCAATGCTTTTTTTTCACAACAGGAAACAAAACAAAATGTCTACAAAAAGTCCCTTCTCGAGGAAAGCAAGTTTTGGTAACAAGGCCCGGCCTCTTCAGGCGAACGATTACCCCAGTGCGGGCTCCTACAGCGATGGCGTACAGAACGACTCGGTCGCTGCATTCCCCGCAGTGCCACAAGGGGGCGTTGTTAAGTGCCCCTTACATCAATTCACCTATACTCGCATTCGACCGGAACTCACAAGTGGGGAAAGAGAAAAAATATGCTGTTTTCATCCGCTTCAAACATCAGAGCCCGCGGCTCTTGGGTTTCCCGCACACCGAAAAAGAACACTGCCGGCTGGCGTGGCTTTTGTCTCCGCGGCGGCATATGCCCTGGTGCCGGCGTAGCAGCAACCTCACAGGTTTTCCGGCCCAAGGGGGGATCAGGGTTGATGAATCACTGGCGGGAGAGCCCAACATCCGCCAACACACCGAGACTCGAGACAACGCTGCCTTCAGCGTCGTGAGATCTCCGCAGCGCCGCCAACAACAGTTTATCAAGGGCGCCTGGCGAAACTCACCAAAGCTTTCTCTTACTCCGTGTGTCTGGACGCCGTGCTACCGGTATATTGGCGAACGGGAAACGGAGAAGGGACGACGTTGATCGGTGGAGGCAAGTTAGCGCACACACCGGAACGCATATTGGTGTCGTCGCTAGCACCTAAGCAGCCTGCACCTGTAGTCAGCTGCAGTTCCGGAACGCGGCGCGCGAAATAGTGGAGCGAGTTGCGCAATACGTATAGCGTCCACTTCAGGGAGAAGAACTGCGGAAAGAGGTACACGGCTGGCAGCCACTGCTAACACCTTGAACAATGCATGGACGACCTGGCGCTCAACACGGTGGCGCCGGGCGTCCACTTGGGTAGTTTTAACAGCGGAGAAGCTTGAGTTCTATCCGTGCCTGGCGACGCTCAAAACTCGGCGCAAGAGGAAAATTCTAGGCCAAGAAGTGTGAAGGAAAGTGGCGAGGAGGCAAGGAGCCGACGAGCAGGTGTGGGGAGTGCGCGTCGCGGCGCAGATGTTCGGGTGGGGAGGCGCGCGTCGGGGATTGGCTGCGCCTATTGACGACGAAAGCTCTGACGTGCAGGTGTTGTTCTAGTTCAAGAGAAGCGGTGTGCGCTCGACGGCATCAGTGTCCGATCTACCGATAAGATGGGCAGACCCAAGAAGAGTCAAGTGAAAGCTAGTCAAGACCACCAGCTCCGCTATGTCCTCAGTCTTTGCATTTCAACTGCGAAGGTGGCCGAGTTTTTTTCAGTAAGGCGCACGGCCCAAGCAGTACTCCAGTCACATGTGCAACGACGCAGGACAGCTCCACAACTACTGCCTCGCCGCTACCTTACCATCATACTCAATTTAACGCACTGCAATAACACTACTAAGGCGTTTGTAGCAAATCGCTTTCGGGGCTACCCTTTTTCAACCGTCTCTTGCGGCGGGACGGTATCAATATCACACGCTGTGGTCGTATGCCGACTTAGCGATTGCAGGCGTCCAAAGTAGACACAATGACATACTCAGGAGACACTACAGTGACGGTGTACAGGCTACCCGGATGGTGTGTCCAGCTCCACAGCTACATCAACCACATCAATGTTTGTCTATGTCTACAATGTTTGTCTACATCAACAACAACAATGTTTGTCTTAACTCCCTGTCGTATCGTTTTTTGGCGCTGTTTTTTATAAGTAGTATTAACCACCCAATTTGCAGCCCGGCATAGACCAGTACGCACCAGGCACCACGCTTGCGTCGTTTATCACATTCAGCCAGTTTAGTTGAACCTAAAACAGGCTGCTCCTCCTCCCGACCCAATCTCAGATTCGCGCACTCAGAAATGAGTTAATCGTTTAGATCCCATGCGGCAGAAACACCGCCGGTAAAGAAGAACTGCCTTAACACAGTGCGATAAACGCACGATCAGAAACAGAAAGACGAAGACCAAAGTCGCGTGAAAGATGGAAGAAGACATTGACAGTGTGCGGAACGGGCAGAGATTGAGAGCGTGCGCTCGGAAATTCGGGAGCCAGCCAGAATGGCGGCAGCACGACCGCGGTGTAGCCCCCCCGGTCCAGGGATCGCGTAGTATATGCGTCGGACACCGCGGCCGGCCGGGGTGGCGGCCTCCTAAAGCAAGTGTCAGACAGCAGCCCGACCGTAATGCGTATACTCGCTACGCCAAAAGCAGCGGAATCTGCATACATGTGCCGCGGAGCAAGAGCCACGTAAGGCCACCACGGAAAGGGAAAAAGAAGACGATAAAAACAGCGAAGGAACGTAAAGCAGCGAGCCGCAGAGCAGGAGCAAGCACGGCCCGCGCTCAACTGGCTTCTTCTTGAGAGCAGAGTGATGGACGACGACGCGCGCGAAAAGCCCCTCGGTGGGATTTGGCGGCAACAAAAAAGCAGCGGGAAAATAAGGCACCCGCTTATGCTAAACATCCAGTAGCGACACGTAAGGACAGGAAGAAAAAGAAAAAGAAAACGGATCCCAGGTATTCAATTCACCCAAAAGCGCGAACTCGGAGAAAACAGCGGCATCAACATCCTCGAAGCGTTACACAACAGCCGAGAGAGCGACGACAACCGACGATTACGCACGCACAGCGAAGCCGCATGCAGAAGAAGCGGTGTCTGGGAGCCGTTGCACCCGCATCTTTGGCTGACGCCGCGGCCGGAGTGTGAAGCAACGCGTCCGCCGTTTACAACGACGAACCCGTCCCTGGAGGATTCACGCGACGGCTTTACGCGGCCGCCGGGCAGTCCGCGGAACACCTGAGCCACGCGCAGACAGCAGGATCCGGCATAGGGATAAAGGAGTTGGAAAGAAAGACGTTCGCAGAACTGGAGTGCAGGCCAACTTATACTAATCCGTCATCGTCGTGTACGGGCAGTAAGCTGCACCTGTACACTCATAATCATGTAACGGCCGCAGTAAGCAGCCTGTATCTTTCGACTTGTACGCGTACTTTTTCATTAAAAAAAAACTGTGGTTGATTCCTCTGTCACCGGAATCGGAAAAACACGGAAGTGAAATGTGCCCCGAAATCTCCAGCTGAGCATGATTTGCGGGTCGGTGGCTGTCTTGTGGGCGTGCTTGGCGAGCGACGTCCTGCTGGTGGGTCGCTTCGGCAAAGGTGTACTGCCGTCACTTCCATGACGGATATGACGTCGGTGAAATCTTGGTGTATCCCGACATAATACATTTCAATGTTCAAATATAAAACCCGAAAACAAACAACCCTAAATATAAAGTACTCTTTAGTACTAAAGGTTGCTTCCCTGCAAGAAGGCTCTGTGTGCAGGGGTGCACACTTTACAGGACGCTTGCTTCGTTGTACTGGCGTCACTTCCGTGACGGCTATGACGTCAGTAAAATCTTCATGAATACCGGAATAAAACGCTTTCGTGTTAAAAAAGAACACCAAGTTATGAAAAGGCGCACTATCCTGCTGCGAACAGCGATTGCGCTTGTTACATGACCGCCTCTGGCCGTGCGGTCGCAGCCCGCGCCACCACCCCGCACCTGTAACAAGTCAATGCGTCCAGCCCTTCGAGGGGCTAATGCATATTCACATGGATCACGGCGACGACACACAAGCCGAAATCCCTACGCCCAGCACTACGGTTTTCCTGCTGCGTAAAATTAAGGGGGCAAAGCTTGGCGAGGAGTGAGAGCCCCAACCAGCGTGTAGTTCAAAAGCGCACGCCTGCCTCGATGCGACGCCACATAAGCAGTAACAGTATACAAAAGGGGGCAGCTGCCTCCACAGCTTTCGACGCCCACTCTGGGGAGAGCGTCGTCGCTGCGTAATCACGGATACAGATTCAAGCGCAAGCGGTGAACTGTCCCCACCTTTCAGCGCATCTCGCACCCCGGCGAAGCTGGCGCAAGAAGGACAAAAACAGGGCAGGACTGAATAAGAAATAATAAAAGCCGTACGAGCTAATAAGTGGCCTTTCAAGGGAAACGGAAGCCCGCATCCGCGCGACCATGCTCCGGAGAGCGCACCAAACCGGGCTCTCCTCGTCGTGTCCCCCGGCGCGCGCGCAAAGCGCGGTTCTTTCGTTTTCCATAACTTGCAAACGCACCGCGCTCGTCAAAACTTCGGCAACGTCATTTGCATGGACAAGCGAAGAGAAGGCCCGGTATAATTAGCCCAAAGCCGGCCCGAGTCAAACTTGGCCTAACTAACCGCGAGAGCCGCAACCACGGACCCGACGCGCGCTTCGTCGCCCTCCGCCGCATCTCCTCTTCCTACTCCCCCTACTCGACCATCCCACTCTTCCTTGTGCTATTCCACACACTCACTCTCTCGCTCTTTCTCTCCCTTCCTCTCCACGCAAATGCCAGACGCATACATTAACGCCGCCTTGCGGCTTTCGGGCGGCTTTTTGTTTGCGTGCGCTCTCAACAAGCGGACCTCAATGCGCGGAGAGGCTGCAGTAGCATCACGGCCAAAAGCTTAGCTCTGCATCGAACTGCTACGCGTGACTAATGTTGCCAACGCGGCAGCTCTGTCACACCGCATTCGGTAAAACTAACGGCCGAAAGGACACTATTCCTACGGCCTACAAAATAGAGTCCACGCCAAGCAAACATCCGCGAACAAATGTCCAGTGTGGAAAAAAGAAATCACGCATAACGCAACACGACCAGCCGGCCATTGGCGCGGAAAGTCACGCTCTTGAGCGCGCTACGCAACGTTATTTCAGAGTACAGTCATGCTCGGCTGCAAACTCTCGTGTCGTAACCACAAACAACAGTTGAGGTTCAATTTAATCAGCGCTGTTTAGTGGTATACTCACATATACTTAGGGAAACAAGTTTCGATCGAAGAATCACGACAACTGGAAATCACAGAAGGCAGCGATGGTCGGTCCGCCCATTGATTCTTTTTATTCTCTTCAAGATCACAGACCTATGCCGTGACCCCCAGCACTTCACTATAATGTAGAACGGTGTGACTAATTGAAGAGGATCGGTTTTAATTTTTTTTTTCCTGTCTACATCGACAACGGGCCCGAAATATTCCGGCAGATATGTGCAATTGCAAGCTTCGCTGTGTAGAGGAAAATTGAGACGTTCTAACCAGGTAGCGTGTGAACTACGTGCGAAGCTAGTAATGCGATAAAGGCAGGGTAGCGTTATCGAGTTTCCTCTGCTCGTTGAGGAGCAGCCTACCAATACCGCTCAGGACTGTTATAGCGGACAGTGGCGGCGACACATACGCCCGGCCACGACAGTAGATTCCAGCCGAGGTGGCACCGCAGGTATTCGCCGTAAAAATAACATGCCCCGTCTACACGACCAACTTGGGGCAGAGATTCTAAAGGCCAGTTCACACTTGCGACGAGAGTGGGCGAAAGCGACGAAAATTTCTGTCGCTTTCGTCGCCTGGCATCGCTTTCGTCGCGCGACGAGAGCGATCGGTCTGGACCAATTTTTTTTTTTTTTTGCCTCCGTCGCACCGTCGCTTTTGAAGCGGAAGCAGGAGGCGAGACTTCCTGACGTTATATCCTGCCAAAGCACCCGGATGCTGTGTCTCCACAAGCGGCGAAACTCCCGCGAAGTCTCACTCCGAACGCGAGACAGTAACAAGAAACGCAAAAAATCGTCATCGCCGTCGCTCGGTGTCGCGTGCAAGCGTGAACAGCAAGTGTGGCGATCGCTTTCGCATTCGTCGCTTCGTGTGAACGGGCCTTAAAGGGAAGCTGAAGCGCTTTCCAAAAAAATTGAGTTAGATTAACAGTTACATAGTTTCTTGCGCGCTGATTCCGAATATCACATTGAAATTTATTGTACACGAGTCCAAGTGGCATTTATCTTGCAAAAAGCGCGGCCCCGTTTGAAAGAAGCGCGCTTTTCGTCTTTTGACGCCCCTGATTGGTTGCGCCCGTCATGACGTCAAAGGAGGACACCCTGCGGCCGCGCGGGTTGTCGGAAGCATTGCGAACGATCGCACGGTTGCCTTTGCGGCAATTTAGCTTGCAGTTTAATTTTCGCACATGACTGGAAGTTTGTTTTATAATTTCCCGTGCTGTTGGTTCAATTATCTTGGAGCTTAAATTTGCTTTACATGAAAGAGAACCCCAAAGCAGTGACTGTGACGTCGACTAGTGGGTTCCATCAAAATATTTTTGAATTAGGCAACCAGCATAGGGGGATTTTATACCTTATGTTAATATTAGGTACCGCCTTAACTGTTTCTTATTATACACAAAACCATTTATGCCGAATGTTAATGGGTGTTTTATGAACAATCTACCAGCGAGAAGCACGTACGTGCACTGCGCGAAAAAATAGCGTTCATGCGCTGTAAACGTATATGCGAGACACATCTTGCCGGTACAGGCATAAACCAACAAGCAGACCCCGCTTCTGCATTTCCTTTGTTCGTTGTCGCCCACCCCAGCCCCGTTACTCATCCCCGTATACAGACCCACACGCGCGCGCCATTTCGGCAGCGGCGCTACGGCGCCTCCGCGATTGCTAGCTGCACTTCGATGACTGCCGTCTTACTGCTTCACATGCATTTATTCTGAAAACACTGCAGCATACTAGTGCCTGCTCAGCATTATTGGCTGTAGTAGGGCTTGATTTTCGCTTGTGCGTTGCGCATTCTGCTACGGCCACCTCGTTATAATTAACAGACCAGTCAGACAAGGCAGTTACGTTGTAGTTACGTTAATTTAGGTAACAATCACCAAACGTTTGTGATAATGAATCGTTGGCCTGTTTCAGCATTCCTAGATTTAAGCATTTACCGCGCTAGTCGGACAGAGGCCGTATATTTACTCTTCGCTCCTAGTTTTTTTAGTATCATCATTATATATATCACCGACTATCACTGGAGCACACTTGCGGTTCAGTGACAACAAGTGCTTGCCAGGTTATAATATGCAGCCACACGGAATCTTGGGCAAAAAATTAGGCCCCCGCAGTCAACACGAATTATGGCACGGTGGTGGGTCGGAGTGGTGTGGGTTTTTTTAATTCCAGACAAACATCACCTTATCGTGACATGTATAGGTGCAAAATAAGTAATCTGGTTGTCTTGGTTCTTTTACTTTGTAGGAATACTGTTTCCTCTTAGCCGGAAGATAACTTCTATCAGGATTGGACCCTTGTTTTAGTTTCGCCAAAAAATTGTTTTTTTGAACACTGTCCTGAGCCCATAGGGAAAGAAAACCGACGCGTTTAACGAAACAAGTATTTTCTGAACAAATGTGACTTGGTTTTTGGAATGGAACGAAACATCCCCGGCCAAAGTACAGCAGTATTCCCCATCCTTCCTAAATGTAGAATCTAATGTGAACATTCACGTCCATCGCATCAGAAAGAAAAAAAAAAACGCATTGGAGCGGTTTACAAAGTATTTAACGTAGTGTAGTATATTCTCTGTCATAAAGCACAGCCACCTCGGCTGTCGCTTCCGTATGTTATCAAGCATCCCGGCGTGGCATTATTCTGCTTAGGAATACGGCATGATAACGTATGCCTCGTTTGGCGTTCGTGCATACTTTTTGAACACGAAAATTGTACAAATGAGTGCTATCAACCACAACAACAAGTATCATTCACAAGGAAACACGGCAAAAAGAGCATGGCCGAGGCGGCCGATCCGGCCGGAAGTCCAGGTATGACGTTTTTCAGCCGGTTTTCGCCCGCGCTCTTCGGTCTTCCGGCATCGCGCGGAGAGATGGGGGCGGGGCATCGGGCCACTTTTGTTTGCTCATTGCGCCGCTTCTATTGCATGTATTGCGAAAATATTTCGTACACATGAACTATTCAATGTGTACTTGCTGCTAGTCAACTTTTCTTTCAATTCTAAAACCGCTTCACCTTCCCTTTAAGGCAACGCAGACAAGACCGGTGCTTCAACAGAGAACACCCGCTCGCCAGGCAGCACCACGCAATCCTAGTCACATAGGCCTCATTCCCAGCATGTTCAGAACCTACAGTGCGGCGAAGTCTACTGAATTTGGAATATACCCCCCCTAATGAGTACAAAAAAATACGATATACAAATTTAGCACTTCTTAAGGGTGGTGAATGCGAAAGCATTTATGTCGAATTGAACGCCGCCCTGAACGCCTTCGATCGAGTTCTGCGCTTCGAGCAATGTTTCAGAGTTTTGCTACAGGGTGTCTACGGTGCAGTGGCGTGGACGGCTGCCTTGTGGGCGATGTAGATGCTTCAGAAAACTCAACAGCAGTAAGGCGGCGATGCCACCTCATTCTACCCCACAGTACACTCGTCCGCAGCCGCCTTCTCAGGACCTCGAACCACGAACAGCGTGGTTCACTGGTGACCTGGCCCTGTTCGTGTGCGGGCGACTATTATCATTTTCCTTTTGGGTCGTGGGGCGGGGGGGGGGGGGGGGGGGGGGGGCAATTCTCGATTAGTGCCACGACTATGACGATGGGAATGCCGGGACGTACGAGCACACTCACAAACGGACAAATTCTTGCTTCCAGCCAGGGCTACCCCGTGTTTTATAGCTATCCATCTACTTAGACAGTTCGAAGATAAGAAGGAATCAGAGATCAGAGATCAGATCAGAGGTCGTGTCATTCAAGAAAAAGCATACAAACTTCCAGGTCCGTTCAATCATGGACTTACTCAGGCTTAAATAAGAACTGCGCGCAAACAACTTCGAAGTGATCAGCACTGCACGTCACACCACCGCAAAGGAAGAACGACGACGCCGGACAAATAGCTATTACATCTAATGCTCCAAAGTTTCCCAGCCCATTACGGCGCTAATAAATAATTAAAGGAAAGGACAGGAAGAAGCAACCAGCACAGTCGCGCACCGATGGAGGTGAAGGTGCCGCGGACGACGAGGCCTGTACCCGCGCGCGACCCCCGTCTTAACCGAGTGAGCGCGCGGGCGGGCTGGTTAAGTCCAAGGCGGCCTCACCTGGCCACTTAACTGGATTTCTTGCACGAAAAGCGGGCGCGGGCGACGAACAAAGAGCGAAGAAAAAGGCAGTGCCGCCCTATAAACAATCCCAGAGCTGGGCCGCTTTTCTCATTACGCCGGCGTCACGGGGAAGCTCCCAAAAGAGGACCCCGGGGCTAGCAGAAACGCTCGCTCGTGCCTATGCACATACACGACCGGCAAAGAGGAGGGGACCCGCATAACTACTTCGCGTAGCGCACAAACGTCCACCTCTGGGCTTTTTTCCCCTTTTTATGCCTATGCGACGACGAAGCCCGGCGGGGAAGGAACGGAGGGGGGGGGGGGGGTCCGGAGCTATTTACCATCTTAAGTGACTCGTGTTCTGCCGACAAACAAGCCACTCGCGAAGCCCAGGGCCCCGGCTCCTGCACCGCCGCCGCTGCTGCTGCTGCTGCTGCCTTGCCAGGCCTAATTTAATCGGGGGACACTGGCGCGACGGCCTCGGCGTTGTAATGCGTTTAGCGGCGAGCACGGGGTCGCGCCCGGCAAGTGCTTACCAGCCCCCGCCCGCTCAACAACGGCCACCGCGCCTCACATGCGCAGAGCAAGTATTAAGCCCGGATGAACGCCGGAAGACGCAACAACGGCAACCTGAAGAGGCAGCGCGCTATGACCCGGGCGGCTCGGAGAAACGAATCGTCGTGCTTCGACACAAACGAGCGCCAACAACGGCTAACGGCACCTGCCTCGCAAAGTGCGAGCGGCCACCGCGTCTGCACACCTGTTCAGCTGACGTCCTTGGCTGCCTTCGCCGACCGCTGATTTCCTGCTCAGAGGGGTCAGAAACGGCCACTTGGTTATAGCGCGTTCAACTATACAGCCGTAGCGTACGAGAGAGAGCGACTTGGAGCGCACGCAATACGGACGGATAAGGCACCTCTCTCTCGGGTCCAATTAAATGCGAGGAAACCACAACGAGAGTGCCCAAAACGTGCCCGCGAGGCTCAGACACTCCCTACCACTAACTATTATCACACAACTCAGGAAGCTGTGGAGGAATCCGGCAGGATAAATCCCTGTTAACGAACATGAAGGGCAGTGTCTTGCGCACGCGCGTCAAGACAAGCACTGAGATCTCGAGATAGAACGCGAGAGTAGTTTCTGTTGCAATATATAAATTCAGGCGTGGAAATACTGGTCCCTCTAGTGAGGTCTCATGCACCAACAAGAAAGCCCCGTTTTTGTTCTTGCTTTTCAATAAGCGTATTAGAAATCTTGAGTATATACCCAAGCTTATGTCTAAGACACGTTATCTTCTAGAGTTAAGCCGTCTAGCCTCCGACGATGCACTGGTTGTACGAAGTTCAATGCCAAAGAAATGCAATCTGGGGGAAGCAATGTCGTTTACGTGCTCGTGAAAAACGCTGTGTCGGACGGCTTCAGCGTGTTAATTGAAGTCTGCCAAAAGGGCTATTTATATTAAAACAAAACCTCGGAAGTTCGGATATTTTGCTCGTTATGGAACCTGCAATTTTGTAAGCGCAAGTAGTAGCCAGTGTGGGTTGTAACTGCCAGCTCACTCAGTCTACAGGTTTACTAGAGCACGGCCCCTCGATCAAGCGCACACCTTGCGTGCGCTTTATCGAGGGGCCGTGACTGGAGGAACCACACTCCTGAACAACCCGAGATAATCGTAATTTCACAATCAGATCTGACAATTGTCTACGCGACAATACGCTTGATCTCGTAGAAATGGTGCGGGCTAATTACGCTTTTTAAACTATGCCATAGTTACAAAATATTGCGCAACAAAGGAAACACGGACGAAGTCAGGACACACACACAAGCGCAGTGAGGAGAGACACGAAGGACGGACCCACATAGGACAGACACACATTGCGCTGTGTGTGTCTGTCCTCACTTCGTCCGTGTCTCCTCTTTTGCGCAATTTGTAACACGAAAGTGTTTTATTCCGAAATCCACGAAGATATCACACGTCATATCCGGCCCGGAAGTGACGCCTGTACAACGAAGCAAGCCGCCTGTAAAGGGTGCACCCCTGCACACAGGGTCTTCCGGCGGGGAAGCAACATTTGGCACTAAAGAGTACGTTATACTTAGGGTTGTTCGTTTTCGAGTTTTACATTTTAGGACGAAAGTGTTTTATGCCGGGATACACCAAGATTTCACTGACGTCATATCCGTCACGGAAATGACACCAGTACAGCTTTCCCGAAGCGACCCGCCAGCAGGACGTCGCTCGCCAAGCACACCCACAAGACAGCCGCCGACCCGCAAATCATGCTCAGCTGCTGATTTTGCTGCCCCTTTCAATTTCGTGTCTTCCCGATTCTTATGACAGAGGAATCAGCCACAGTTTACGATTTTGTAATTATGGAGCACCAACGTGTCCAGAATTCTACCCTTATCAATGCCATAGATTACACGGTCAATAATGAACAGTTCGCTCTAGCATGATGCACTTGCAGCCTTGAATGACAACCCTCGTCAAAAGTGTCTGGAATTTCTTCATCTCCTTTCAAATACTGTTATTTTTTTACACACTATAACTAATGGGGCAATATTACCAACCGGTTTGCGATTAGGGAATTAAAACGAGTTTTTATAGACTTTTTCGGAAATTCGGCGTTCTTTTTACAAACGCGATAACATAGTTTTTTTCAGCACCAACATCTCTGTTAAGTTCGGGCCCCTCACTTATTAGAGAGTTTTAGCATAGCGGCTCCCGTACGCTACGGTAAGGTTAGCGGGTAGCGGGACCGGACTGCGCATGCGCGCGCGGGGAGTGCGAGGAGGTTGCCCCTCAGCGGAGGGAAAGAGCGGGCATGGCGAAGGCAGGCCGCGCGGAACTAATCCACCCCACCGTGACGAATTTGCTCTCCCCAGTCGCGCCCCGCTACCCGCCGCCGTAGCGTTAGCGGACGAAGCACGCTATGCTAAAACTCTCTATTAGAGAGTTATAGCAGATCGGAAAACTGGTCCCGGTACGGTACCCGGTACAGTTGCGCATGCGCACAATTAGCTTTTCCGACTCTGCGCATGCGCAGTAACAGCGGTCGCCTACCGGGTACCGTACCGGTGCCGGTTCTCCGATCTGCTATAACTCTCTATTAACTAAAACCGCCCGGCAATTAGATATCTTCCGCTGGGGTTAGCTTGTTTACCTGTATTGTGTTTGTTTCCCCGCCGGCCGAGCTGAGTTAGGCGCGAGGGGCGTAGGGAGAAACCGCGGAGGCTTCTTTGTTATTCGCGGTGCTTTTGTGTCCAAAGGACGAGCTGGCCCGGAGACGGCGCATACAAACGCGTCGGTCGCTTCATAATAGTTGAAAGCGATGTAAGCTTTCGAAGGAGTTCCTTGCGAGAATCCCCGAAGCGGACGGGAGCTGAAGGTTGGTCAAGGGGTCAAACTTAGGAAAAATTCACCAGATGTTCAGTCTGGGACCTTTGCACTGCTCAGAGTTACTGGGCGAAGTTTCAGTTCGTCACGCGTCTGAGCCTGGCGACTCGGCGGCTGGGGTGCGTGAATGGGTTAGACGACCAGGCTTTGTTAGGCCCTCCACGTGTTAACAAAGGAAAGGAATTCTGGCGGCGCGGAGAGCAAACATAGGCGTGCGCGGTATGACAAAACTTTAAGACGTGTCGCCCAAGAGCCGATTCTCCCGGAGGTGGGTCTGCTTTTAGTTGGTTGATTTTCATTTCTGTTATATTTGTGTTTTGCGGAATGCCTTTGGGTTTCTGTATGAGCGAGAGAGGTGGGTCACGTGACTGTTTTGTACCCCCCTCGCTTTGTGGACTAGTGTGGGCTAATTAATGAGCCATCCTCACTCTCAAGTTGTGACGTCCCGTTTGTGGGCGGGGTTTTGTTGATAAAACCGAGGAGTTTGATGTTTTGGGGAGAGACGAGGACAGAGAGAGAGAGGAGAGAGCAGCGGGCTCCGCTCGACGCGGGCTTTGCCCGACCTCTTGTTTGCGATCACGATCCATGAGTAGTAAATGCGTAATGTAAATAAAGTGTACATATTATATTGTACATTTTGAGTTTATATGGAGTAGACCGTCGTCGGCTGTGTGCCGTCGGCCAACGAGCCAGCGAGTCGTCGTTCATCGGATCAGCGATCTTCGTTCATCTACCGACCGATCCACCTTTGAAGTTTAACTATCTCTAAATTAAGAAGCAACGAGCCTTGACGAAGCTAATGTACACCCAAGGACTGGTATAACAGCAGCAAAAGGAATTTTAACTCGCACAATCACTGCGGGCGCTCAGAAAAGCTATAAAAATCTGGGATTTAACGCGCTCTATGTCTGCATCAGAATAGATTACAAAATATGTTTGTATCTCTGTAGTGAAATTTCTTAATGATGTATCGATTATATCGCGATAGTCTGCCAGACGCGCCTCATTACCGTTGTTGCTACAACTGATATAACCTGTTTTTACTGCGGCGATCGTTTATAACCTGGAGCGGAATTGTTGCGACTGCAGAATAGTCTGCCGTCTTGCTATCCTCTTCTTTTTTTTTTTTTTTTTTTTCTTTTTGGGAGCGATAAACCTCATCAGCGCCTCGGTGCTATGTCGCTACCTTCGTAATCAGACGGCACAATCCAGGCCTTCCGAACCAAGAAGGTGATATTTTTTCTTTACAGTACGAACTTACGCTGGCCCAGGCTAGAAGCAAGACTTATACAGAGTTCGCGAACCTTTCGAGTTGAGCAAAGCCCGAGGTAAAGCTGTCGGAAAATAAAAATAAAAACTTTGAAGAATGTGAAATAAATGTACCTTTATAGCTAGGAACGGAAGATCGCGACATACAGCCGTTGATAGCTCACTCGTGCTGGTTAATTCCGCGCCATATTTTTGCCTTGAAATGCGTAACCGCAACACATTATGTAATGCATATTCGCAAGAGTTCCTCACTAGAACAGGAACTACAGCAACCCTGGTGTAGTATTGTACCATAACAAGGCCAGTGGTTCCTTGTCTCTAACATTCGTTTTAGCTTTAAGCAACGTCCCAGTGAGGCCGAAGGTTGTTTGGAATTCGACGTTTTAGCAAGTGCGTGCGAGTTAAAAGGGTCCCGAAAACAGTGTACTATAGGAAAGGCAAAAAGCTCAGTGCGGGCTGTTGATCAGCACTCGCCGCTACATCACTGGTGGCTGAAATAGCTGCATCCCGGTAGGACCAAGAAAATGTTCTAAAAGTCACGAACTCAAACGCTCCTGATCAGAAGAGGATCCGGCGGCAACCCTGATGTAGTACTCTCCCGTAACAAAGACACGGGTCGCTCGTCTTGGACATTGAGAGTCCTCCTGAGCGGCTTCGCATGGAGAACAAAATCGAAATTTCCATTCACGGCCTAGCCCGGAAGAGCGGGACCTTCCAGATCTCGGTAGTAAGGGCCGCTTCTCCGGCTTATCTTTCGCTCAGAGTTACTGGGCGAAGTTTCAGTTCGTCACGCGTCTGAGCCTGGCGACTCGGCGGCTGGGGTGCGTGAATACCGTAGATTTATAAATCGCCTTCCAGAAGCTCAAATTGCCCAAAATACAAAGAAAGGGTATTTTATCCCTTTCAGTCACGAATTATTATATTCACTGCAGAAAAATTCCATACTTGGAGGTTTGGCACTGTCAAGTGTCTAGGGGGAAGAAAAAAAGGTTCAGTCTCTCTAGAATACTTATTACGCAAATGGCGTCGTGTCCTCATACGGAGACACCATTACTCAATCCTGCTTTTCCATATAAAAATAATAAATATCCTGAGGCAGTTTACAAACAAGGATGTGAAATAATAATTTCTGCACATGAAAGAGGTGTTTTTAGCCTTTATACATGATTTACGCAACAGTAAAAGAGAACTTAGGACGGCAACACACCGGAGCTCCCACAAAACTTGGCGGCGTCCATTTTGAAACGATGCTTATGAGTGCGGTTCCGCCATTCCTCATCACATGGAATGGCCTACCTTTCACTTCCGTAGGTTTCGAACATCAGCCGCACCGCTCTGCAGCATGAACTCTTTTCGTTTTCACGAGGAAAACGACGAAGAAAGTGGCGTCTCCATATAGAGACACGGTGACTGAAAGGGGTATTCTGCGCATTTCCGGAAACTGTTTCAGCGCATTTAAAGCAGCATCTCTGAAGAGCGTATGTCGGTATCCGTACTTAACGCTTGCAGCAAGAGTACCGCGATATTTCGAGTACCTCTACCAGCTCTGTCACTCGGAACCCGGGCTGTTCTCTTCCACGGAAAAGGCGAACACCAGGAGGAGAGATGGCGCCAGCCAAAGTCGATTTCGGAGGAGCAGCACCACCCCAGTCAGCGCCCGCAGTGTTCCACGGGTCCGAGTTCATCACCATTCCCTCCCAACGGCCCCTCCTGCCAGCCCGTAGCCACCCCCATTAGGCGACTTCCTCGAGGACCGAACTCGTCGAGCGGTGGCGGCAGCCGCGCTTGCAAGCGCACGGCCACCGCTGCTGGCCCGGTCACGTATGCGCTGTTGACGCGCTCAGCTCTTCAGCGCACGTTCTGCACCTTCAGCACGTACCCTGTCTCTTCTCGTCTGCACCCCCCGACTTCCTCGCGTTTCTTCCCGCGATCGCACAAGCTTTCCCCTCTCGAGGGGAAGACAGCGCGCTGCGTGCTCTTTGTTTTCCTCCTTTGACGCTTTTGCATTGCTTCCTTCTTGCATGGCCAGACCGGCAGGCCTAACGAAGCCCGCCATCGTACCGCTTAATTTACGGGCGAGCGACGAGCTCCGCTCTGCCGAACCCGTGTGCTTCGTGCGGTAGGCGGCCTAATTAACCGCACTAATTATTCCGTAATGTCAAACTTCGTTTGTCCCCTTCTTTCGCTGTCCTTTCGTGGGTATACCGTCTTCACCACATTTTTGCTTTTTTTCTTCTTCTATTCGTTCTTCTTTTGCGCGCGCGTGTGCGGGCGGGCGCGCATAGCAATTTTTTTCTGCGCGGGCAGTATTGTACACTCAAGGACGACCCACAAGCGCACCGGCCGCGGAAGGAAAACCCGAGGTTATACAAAAAGAGTGAGAGAGAGAGAGAGAGAGAGAGAGAGAGAGAGAGAGAGGGGGGGGAGAGGGAGAGAGAGAGAGAGAGAGGGGGGGAGAGGGGGGAGAGAGAGAGAGAGAGAGAGAGAGAGAGAGAGAGAGAGAGAGAGAGAGAGAGAGAGAGAGAGAGAGAGAGAGAGAGAGAGAGAGAGGGGGGGGGGGGAGGGAGAGAGAGGGAGGGGGGGGGCGCAGCGGCGTACAATGGAGCATGCCATTACCGCTACTTCGGCAACTCGAAACGACGATTGTACACGCCATGAAGGAAGGCCTCATCGTTTTCACGGAAGCCGTGAAGCTAGGCAGCGCCCATCTCACGCGTCCACTTTCCGCCACCAATTACAGGCGCTGAAGAGAGTAGCGCGTCGGCCCGCAAATACGTAAAGTATTACAAATAAGCGGCTTGGGAAACAGAGGGAGGCGGTGAGGGAGGCAGCCGCGCTGACGACGACACGGTGGAGATGCTTCGGACGCGCGGGCTTGATACATGGGCAGCCGAGTTTCGGCACGGACGAGCGCGAGACGAAGCAAGCCAATTAGCCGGGCTCGCCAGCCGGCCGGCTTCCTCAGATGCCATTTGTCATGCGGCTCCCCAGTGGTGTGTCGTGACCGAAGGCACGGGGACGAAGCGCCGCGGGTTGTACGCTGTCGTCTGCTTCTGTCCGCGGCGGCAAGCGCGACCGGGGCGGCGCTGGACCGCAGCCGATGGGAAAAGAATGAGCCGAAATGGTGCGAGAGGACCCTCCTCCCTTTGCGGATGCAAGAAGGCAGCATGGCGCTTGAAGTGTGCTTGCGAGCGCGCCGGACTCGACCACAGCATCTGTGATAGACAGCTTGTTAGCTATCTTTTTTCACTCCAACCCTATTTTACCTCCCCTAGAACGCCCCCGAAACCTTTGCCCTCTACCAGAAACGAAGCCTCCATCTTTCTTTTTTCATTCCTCTTACGGCAATACATCACCGGCCAGTCAAATGCTGAAAGAAAGGCAAGCGTGTCGCGTGCGAGAAGAGAAAGAAGAAAGACGATTTTGTGTAGTCCGCTGTCGGGGTACTCTAGATGCGCTGTGAGTGGAATCATCATCAAGGAGGGAAGATGACGACGCTCACGGAGACGCGCGGGTAGTTCGGTCCCTTGCTTGCGCGGCGCTCTCTTATATCGTGCCTTCTGTAATCGGCCACTAGTAAATACCGGTCTACATCGCATCAATACCTTCCGAGAATACACACAGACCGTCAACCTATAACTATTACTTAAATCGTTCCAAGAGTTACCACGGTGGAGCCATATCGTTGACAAAAACAGGTTAAGTTGTTGCCCTCAAGAGATCCCAAACGCAAACTTGTTATCTATTCAAACGATGGCTCTTCGCAGCCCTGAGCTGACCTCTCGTATTGTGTATTTCACAGCGAAACCCCGTTTTCTTTTTTTTTTTTTTTTTACAAATTTCGAGAGGCGTTTCCCACATTATTATTATAAGTAGTAGGACCTTTGTTTGAGCGGAAAGTCAAAGACCGATGCGGGAAAGGGAATTATGGGGGTAAGTCAGTCTGTTCTAAGGAAAGAGTAAAACTATTTTTGAAAATTAAAAGCCATTTCACTCTGTAGAGGACGATGGCCAGCGAAGGTGTAAACTGGTTACCGGCCAACTGCGTCACACTTTGTTGCGGTATAGCTTTGACGAAACGGTTACAGCCATTTTCTGCAATTATACTCATCGCGAAGATGCGTATATTTTAACAGAAGAGGGGAATTCTGAAACGTTTACAACTTCCCCGTCAACTAACTATGAGAACTAAATGAAACTCGTCGTAATGGCATAGTCGTCTTGGTGGCCAGCTGTCGTACAATTTTTAGTTGGAAACGTTTCGATAAAGCAAGAGTTACAGCTGTTATCTGCTCAGCATTCGCGATAAGTTGACTTAGCAGCAAGGCAGAACAAAAGAATACAAGGCATGCTATACTCTGGTACAACCAAAGACTAAGGAAGTTGCCCCTGGGCCCCATCAAGGCAGCCGGCTGACCCTCCGCGTGGCGCAAAGAATGCTTCACTGCGATTATTTTGAACGCAACAAGAGCCTTTTCCGCGATTTTTCTGATCTGCTTATGAAGTACCGCAGCGAAGACGGACTAGGCTAGAAAAAGCAAACGCTGTCACGCATTAAGCGCAATCTCCTTTCAAAATGCGCGCGCGCGTTCACGCCACAGGTCCATCTCTTCTGTGGAATGCTACGTCACATGAGCTATTGCCGTTCTTAACGAGTATCCGAGTGTAGCCATAAACGGCTTCCCTGCAAAGCCACTATCTCAAAACAGCTCCAACGTTTTTAACAGCTCCAACGTCGTGGGGGACAAGTGTCTCCGCTTGGCTTCCGCGATGATCGCCGCGACATATCGCAACAGCCTGCGTCGCCGCGCAGCTGATGCATGCGACGCGACCGGAATAAACGCAGGAATAAATGAGGTCTGGTCTTGGACGACCTCGGCAAGCACGGACGCACCAAGGCCGCAGGCTCGATTCACTCGCTACCACGGGGCCGCGCTTGCCAACACGCACACGCTCTTGGATCGCATTGTTCAAGGCGCGCTTTTCTGTTCGTTTCGGGCCGTGAACAAGCGGCCCAATAGAGTTATAGCAGATCGGAGAACCGGTATGGTTCTCCGGGTACCTGAACGGGGCCAGTTCTCCGCTTTCGGGTTATCCGCTCGGAGATGCGGTCCCGGTACGGTACCCGATACACCTGCGCATGCGCACAACCAGTTTTTCCGCCTCTGCGCACGCGCAGTATCGCCGATCACTTACCGGGTACCGTACCGGAACCGGATCTCCGATCTGCTATAACTATTAGAGAGCAATAGCATAACGGAGAAGCGATCCCGGTACAGCACCTAGTAGCCGATCAGCGCTACGTGCGCAGAGAAGGCGAGACCGGTTGTGCACCGAGCACGCACCGGGCGCAGTACCGGGACCGGCTCTCCGCACTGCTCTAACTCTATTATCAAACAACTGTAGTTAGCTCACACAGCAGTATCTTATAGTGAAAGCTAGCATTTAACGCGCCTGCCTTTTGTTCACCTGAATCTCAGGAACTGTAGAAAATCACCCTGGGTGCGAGGCTGTAATTATACTGTCTCTTCGATTGTCCCGCACTGCGGCACATTCGTACTCGCTTCGAACAGCCTCCCCAGTGTAGGTGCAGGACGAGGTCGCTCGCGCCGCGGGGCATTGCAAAGCCGAGGATTTAGTTTGTGCGCGCTCTCCGTTGGCGACTCTGGCCGCGGCAATCGACAAATGAATAATGCATCGGCTATGCGAACGTGCGTACAACGCCAAATCGCTGCACAGAAAAGGGGAGGCACGGCGCTGCGGGCAGGTCAAACCGTTTCGTTCCCGAGCGTTTATCGAAAGCGAATCGCGGAAACACGAGAAAAGCGGCGAGCGGAAAAAGTAACGGTGAAAGGTGCCAGGAAATAATTATCGGGGCCTATGAGCAATCGCCGGCACATATACAGCCGAAGGTGGAAATACGCCAGATAAGGTCGGACAAAGTCTGACGCAGACTTAATGAAAGCTACAAATCGGTGCCTATACATTTGGTAACAACAACCACACGTTAAAACACAAAATAGCTGCGCCACCACCTCTTGTGCCCCCTCCTATCGTTGTTTTTTCATTCTTTCTACGTCCTCTCCTCGCCCGCCAACGCAAAATTGAAGTGCTAAGAAGACCCGACTCTAAAAAGAAAGAAGAAAAAAACTAAGGCATTTTTTTTAAAAGCGCGCTAAAACTGAAGCCAAAGGAATCGTAAATTTGCAAGAGGAGCCTCCGCCAAGATTCCGCGGCGCGTACGTGAGCGTCAGCAGAAATGTGGGCTCGACGCATGTCCAACGCCGTGTGTGAGCACACAAGGCACGGCCGCGCTACAGGTGTGTAGTAGGGCAGACGCGGGCGAAATGCCACGCAACGTCTGCACATCTCGCCACTCGCGTGCACACGGGAAGCGGCTGGCGGCAATCTTTATAGCGGCACGGCGCGCATTTCGCCCGACGCGGACTTCGCTTCCTGCTCCGGATAGCTCATGTACGGTATCACACCGCCTGGTGTAATACACCGCCTGGTGTATCACACTGCCTGGATCCAGGTGTAAACGGGCGCGCGCGTTTTGAAAGGAGGCTGCTATGATTGCGTGATATCCCCTGCCTTTTCTCACGTAGTTTGTCGTCGCAGCAGCAGTTCATAAGCATATTAAATCCACAAAATCACGAAAACGGCTCGTGCCATGTTCAAAATATTCCAAGTAACGCACTATTTGAGGCGCGCGGAGTAACATCCGGCTGCGGTGATGAAACACAGCTGCAACTTCCGTTGCAACTGTGCCTCAGCTGTGCAGCTGATTGGATGATAATTTGCTCGTGATAACGCAATGCATTGAAATTGCGAAAGCGCAGAATATATCATTATAGATTACGTTCTTGGACATTAAAGGGGCATATGACAACGTAAACAGAGAACTCCTGTGGAGAATGCTGAAACTCCAGGGGTTAGATGACGAGTTAATACAGTTCCTTATAGCAATCTATAAAGACAATAGAGTGCACCTTACATGGGAAGGACAGAAATCCGCCCAGCAGGTCAACACCCATCGGGGACTGAAACAGGGATGCCCTTTGAGCCCAATACTGTTTATGCTTTACATGGCAGGGTTAGAAAAGAAACTGGAAGAAAGTCAAGTAGGGTTCAGTCTAACCCATATATATGCTGTAAGGCGAAGTGGTACAACAGCGTATTCAGGGAATGTTATACGCAGACGACATTGTTCTTTTAGCTGATAACCAGACCGATATGCAACGGCTAATAAATATTAGCGGCCAGGAAAGCCAACGACCTCGGGTTAAATTTTAGCGCAGAAGAATAGGGGATATTTGTTTTCAATGACGCTACCACTGACGCAGTGTCTATCCAGCAAGGCGAATTACCCAGAGTGAAGGAATATAACTATTTTGGAGTGTGGATAAACGAAGGGGATAACTACTTTAGAACTCACCAGGAGCAACTTAATTACCTTAAGCGAAATGCAGCTATAATGAAGCATAGAGCTCTGATGAAGTAGTGAGAGGAATGTGGAAAGGAGTAATGGTTCCGGGTCTCACGAATGCTGTATTTGCGAATGCTGTACTCTGCTTAAAATCGGACTTTCTATCAGGCCTTGAAGTGAACCAGAGAACGGTAGGCCGTTTGGCCTTAGGCGGGCATGGAAAAACTAACGAAGCAGTCTAGGGAGATACGGTATGGGCGTCGTCTGAACGAGAAGCACAGAGTAAAATATGTTTTGAGATGACGTTGAGAGCAATGGATCAACGAAGGTGGGCAGCTAAGGTTTTTAGGTACCTATACTTGAAAAGCGTGGGCACGCAGTGGTTAAGGAAGACTAGAAGGCTAACGATGAAATACAGAAACAACAGTGGAGAATCCAAAACAGCAGGTAACCAAAAACGAGGCAAGGCAGATTGAAACGAATAAATGGAGAGAAAAAATGGAAGCTAAAACGTCGTTAGAGATGTACAGGGCTGAGAAATTGAGCATCAGAAAGGAAAATTTCTACGATAATTCCCATTGCAGTGCTTTGCCTTTTGAGGCTAGAGCAGGTTGCTTGCGAACTAAGAGCTTTGTGGGGAAGTATTCGCAAAATGATGGGGTATGCGTGGTCTGCGGAAAAGAAACACAAACTATGCGGCACATAGTGTTAGAATGCGAGGGTATCCATCCAAATCTACATGTGGGAAATATTGGGCTTCCAGAAGCCCTGGCATTTAAGGGTATCACAGAGGAAGTTAACTTCAAGGCGACGAAAAGAAGATTAGAATGCTGGTGGACGAAAAGCAGAGAGGGGAATATTGCCTAGGGCAGTTACCATCTGTAACAGAAAAAAAAAAAATTCCCCCGCATTTCCCCGAGGGGGAGAATGTGAAAGTGCGAATGCACGGTTGTCGGCCCGCTTGCGGCGCTTGCGCTCGGCCCCCGCAGCCCACCGCCTCGCCGCCTCCTCTTCCATCTCTTCCATCGGGTTTGTAGTATCACGTGTACACCACGCAGTTATCAAGCCGCTATAACGCCGCTGAGTCGCCAACGCACGCCGCTGACGACGTAGTTTGAATGCGTTAAAGATATAAGGCGCGTTACTCACACTGATATCAGCGTGGCGTGCGTGGCTTAGTCGGTAGAGCGTCGCGCTGCGGCCGCAAAGTCCTCGGATCGAAACCTGGCGCCGGATGCTGTTTCTTTTTTAAATATAGAGGAGCACTGCGGACGCCGACGCCGCCGCCGCCGCCGGCGGTGGATGGTTTGGGGTCGCTTATAAAGTGCATTCGCACTTAAAAGTATTTTGTGCCTAATAAGCTTTTTGTGCCTGCCCTAAGCAGCGCTAGTATTAAACCAAGAGTATAAAATGTAGGTATATCAGTTTTTCTGTAAGATGACGGCATCACCCCGCAACAAAGGGGAAACCAATAGCAATCATCATCATTATCATCACCATCATCGTTGCCGTTCCTAAGTTGTAACCGAGTATAGTGGTCAGCAAAGCAGACCCTGAGGAGCGAAGAATCACGATACGCAGACAAATAAATGCCTGTACAGCAACTGCTGCGCCGCAGAGATGTTCCCGTACATTGTCGACTTTGGGCAGCATTTTTTTTCGTCCAGGTCTGCATTTGCCCCGTTTTAACAAACTGATGTAAATTATCGGTTCGTAACTTCCACCGCAGACTTGATAATCAGCCCACGTCATAGAACGGCTGTTCTGACAGACTCGCCACGAATCAGGTTTCATTTGTATTAAATACGCCACAAACCGTGTATTCCATGCGAAACCGACTGGTATTGAGGTTAAGGGCGACGACGCTACACAGGCGATGAGACGCGCCGGAGTGGAGGGCTCCGGATTAATTTTGAACACCTGGGAATATTTGACGTGCGCCGAAATCTCGTACACACGGGCGTTTTTGCTTTTCGCCTCCATCAGAAAAACGGCCGCCGCGGCCGGGAATTGAACCCGCGTCCTCGTGCTCAGCACCACAACCAAACTTGGTCGGTCTCTATTTATTCTTCGGTAGAAAGCGTATGCTAGGCTTACATTACCATCACAAATTGGATGCATGCGTGTACAGTAGATGTACTGTACGGGCACTGTTACACCGAATTTCAGGGTTAAGACACGAACCAACACTTCTGCTCTTTCGTGAGGAGCGCAATGCAAAAAAAAAAAATGAATAACAAACGTCACCTTAAAACGAATTTATGACAGAACAAACGCTTTTTTATTTGTCCTCTTGGAGTTTGTTTTATCGAGAGTCTGCCGTATACTAAGTTTGACAGTTTGGCGAGTTGGTACACCCTTTGTCTAAATTTTCTAGGCCAATCCTAAGCCTCGAAGAAGTAAAAACCACGAACTCAAAAATCAAGCTTTACCTTTAAATGTGACAAAATTATTCTATGACAGTAAGAAAGAAATGCATGTTTTCTCTAGCTTTCCAGTATAAAACGTTTCAGCCTCGCTTGGACCGTCAGCCTGTACATAGAATTCTTTGCGGCTTGCGCGTTTCCAGCTTGGCCTAGAAAATCTTCACAAAGACTGCACGTCGTTAGAGGGCCCACCAGCTAATTTCAACGGAAGTTTCGCGTGAACGGCACAAGATGGCGCCGGTCGTCAACGTGCGAGCGAACCCGTCAGGACACGTCCACGACGCTTCCAAAACTCGCTACGGCGACCGCCGAGGGAGGCGCCCGAGAGGGAACCCCCGCCGCCGCTGTCTTTGCTTCGCTCGCCACTCAGTCAGGCATCTCCTCCGACGGCTTCTTCTTCCAAGGTCGGCGGGCCACTGTTTTCCTTCCGTGACCGCAAAACCACGCAACCGGCTCGCCACCGCCCCCCGTTTTTTTTTTCTTTTTTTGTCTCCTTCCTCGATGCGGCTGCCGGCACGCGTCGTCCTATTAAGTAACACGGACAGGGACATGGATAATACGGTGGCTGTGGTGGAAACACTTAACGGGCAATTCCAGCAGAGCCGGGACGATATTCTCGTCGTCTCGAGCACGGCAATCGGCACGCACTGCCTGCTGCGGGAGAGCTGATATCCGATAGTGAGACCGAAGTCACCAGACCTGTCGGAGAGGCCGCAAAAGGAGGAAGGTCCTTCCCAGAGACGTGCATACTGCTCGAATGGCACGCTATATATAGGAATGCGGCAACGAGAACGAACCCAGTGTCCCACGCAGCGATTCGAAGCTTTAGGTGCGGTACGCGAGGTGCTTACGTACGAACAAAGTTTAAGGAGCATCAAATCCCAAAACTGCCTAAATGTCAGGTAAGCGCTGGTTTGGAAGAAATGCCCGGCTGAGAGCAACGACAGGTATCAAGCAGCGCGTCCACGGCAGGCGACAAAGCACGTCTGAGGTGCATATAAACGCTATGGGCTGTAGCAGCTTCCCGGCGCGTAACTTATATCCCACGTTGTCGACGTCGACGGGAGCTACACTGAAGCGGACGGGCTTTGACCGGCAACTTGACTGCGATCTCATGCACCAAAACTGCCGATGAACTACCTCTCATATCGTTTCAGGTATAGACAGAAATTATTAAAACGGACAATGACTTATTTTTTTTAATATTGCCTGCCTTTCGGCTGAGAGTCATACGTAGTGTGCAGAAAACGCGATGGGACTGGAGAAAGCGCCCTACATAGATGTTCGCAATGCGGCGTCTCCAGAACAAACCACAGGACGATTGTCAGCGATGATTCAAACGTAACAGTTGCGGTTTATTGTTTTTCGTTTATTATCGTACCAGTCATAAAGCGAACAGTGACGTCGCCAATGTGACAGTGCTCCCGACGTGTCCGCGCACTGAGCGTGATATGTTTACAGTTCAGCTCCACCCCCCTCTCTCTCCCCCTCTGTCTGTCTGTCTGTCTGTCTGTCTGTCTGTCTGCGCGTGCATGGGCCGCTTTCCCGGCATTCCTTTGCGCGCACCCACCCATACCCCAAATAAATAAAACTCCTACATCTCTGAACTTCCTGCCGGCTGCGCGCGGTAGTGTTTGCGGAGGGCACAAGTGTTGCGCGGGCCGCGCGATTTCAGCTGCCGTGTCGTCCCGCGGCTGCAGCACCCGTACAACGGCGCGATAATAATAGCTATAAAACAAGACCGGCAGGCACGGAGCCAGCAGCACCGTTGAAAATGCGCCTGTGCTCTGTGTGCCGCCGAGTCCGCAGGAGGCGAGTAGTCGTGCTCGGAGCACAGCTGCTGGCGGCGTCGCCGCAGCTGGGGCCGATCAACCCCAAAGGCGGCACAAGGTGGAAAAACGGTCGCCCACGCACGCGCCGCCGCCGACCGTTGCGCTACCGGCCGGGGCCGCACAACCAGCACCTGTAGACAGACCCTCCTTCAGACGCACGTCGGACAGGTCTGAACACTGAACAATACTGCGAGGGAGCTCGGTACGCCAAACAGATCACCGATGCCACTCGCGCATCTTATCTCCTTGATTTTCAGCGTTTGCGGCTGCGTACGTCCGTCCATTTGTCTTCAAAGCTTGCACGGGGGTGTGTAATACACGGAGGAAAAAATGTGGGGGAATTTTGTCCACTCAACGCAGAGAAAGCTTTACCGTTCGGATTTCAGTTTTCCACAATAAAGTGGAGCAGCACCTTCTACAAGGCACGCAGCTGGAGCAAGAGCTCTCTCCGGCCGCACGTCGCCGAGTATGCAAATTCTGCGCACACACCTGAGCAGACCGTGACGGAGCGATCTCCGCATTTTTACAAAGCACGCCCGTGGAACACAAAGTCTCTCGGGAATTGTGCTATCGCTGTGGCTTATTCCAGTGAAGCTTGAAATAGGCACCTATGAGTTCTCCCTTCGATTCTGCATTCCAATCTGCCGCTGAAGTCAGTCGGAAACGGCACACTATAGACGCCCTATACCCACGGCACGCGCACATTTATGTATGCAGGTAACGAACGATATCAACCTGTTCCGACGAGTCATTTTGCGCCCAACATTGACCCACACTGTCCGGACTGCGGAGAGGCGTACTGCTCATTAGATCACATGCTCTGGCAATGCCCTGCAATACGCGACGCTTTAAGTACAAAGAGGATTGGGAGGAAGCCCTCAAAAGCGGCGACCTCTCTGTCCAACTCCTGGCCGTCCGAGGGCCTGCGAAAGGGCGGAGGGCCGCGGCCTTCCTGTCCCTACGTGGGAGCGGCCCGCAACTACAACCCCAACATAGTTCCTCAGGACCAAAACGTAAAAGTTCTTTGTCAGTCTGGAACGAAGTAAGACGACAGTTGCATTTGAAGGCCAGAACAGACTTCAGCAATGCCTTCATTATAAGAACTTGGGCGAAAACTGACTCTTCCTCCTTGTTTTTCGAATAATTTTTCTCTTTTTTTTTTTTTTTTTTCTGTTCCACTCTCACCTCCTACGCACCTTCAACGACGAAACCGTTCCCGACGAGCTTCGCTTCAAGAAAATACAACCAAGAAAGAGGTAAAACCTCGTTCACGCGTACATGTTTGCGCAGTATTTACGCTGAAAAGGTAATTGATCTCGAGCAACCGGATCGCAATAATCACTTAGGAGGAGCTACAGTTTATCGGCACAGCTCTTTCGCCAATCGGCAAATTTAATTACTCTAGAAACACGACATCTCGATGTATTATACAAACAGTCAGTTTCGCGCTTTCCGTTTATGAATGCTGATGAAACTTCCACTCCGCGTGCTGCAACAATTCACGCTACGCCATCCTTGGCAGGTATTCAACTTTTTTTCTCTCGGTAACGCCCGTATGAACGACACACGGCGCCTCTATGCGTAATCGACGTCTGGCGTGTCGCAATTCCCTCCCTCGTAGCGCCCTCAGAATAACAGGACGCGCACGTCCTCGCGAGGCGCTCCCTCTAAGCGCGAAATCTCTCAGAAACAGCCCGGGGGTTCCGCACGTGATCTGTTTGATCGCCGTACAAGCGCTCTATTTTATGCTCCACAAAAGCCAGTTGCTCTGACCCCCTCCGGACGGCCAATTTCATGCGTAAATTAACATTTATCGCGGAGGTATGCGCAGGTTGAATTAGCCACGAAAACTTCACGTTGGAATGCAAAAGTTTCACTCACCTACCGCAAAGATGAATCCACACAATGGAAAGCGAGCGTAGCTGTACAAATCAACTCTCGCGCGAACGAAGTCGCACTGCGAACAGGCGCGCTAAAGCAGCTGTTGTCTTTACCGTGCTCCACCAAAGAAGGAAAAGAGAGCAAAAAATGTACTAGCGGTAGAGGAGTGCACGTGGGGATATCACGGTATGTATATGTACGTATACCTTAAGCACACGCCGCTTCGAACTTGCACGGCGAGCGCTGGCGCCTCATGTAATAACAGCACATTCGAGCATTCTTTCCAAAGTTGCTCAAAAGCTCGCCTATCACAATGTGCACTATTACGACAACACTCATCCCAAAAAAGTGAAGCCGTGAGCTTCGCCGTGAAGCAACATATAAACTGGGAGTTAGGGCGTGGCTATGCGTCGCACCTAGATATCTACTTCCGCGCGGCGGATAAAGCACGCTTCGCGGCGATACCGCGCCGATGTCAACCGCTTCGCTCGTGTGATGACAGACGCGCGTCAAGAACCCTGGCCCGTACCCAACACGTGACGCAACACCTTTCCGCAGTTACGCGACCTCGGCACGTCGTGGGCGTCGCGACAGCTAAAACAACCGAAAAACAATTTCGCTCCAGCGCGCAACGAAGGCCTCTTCCAGTGATTCTGAACTGATCTCACTTCCTGGTACCTTGGCTCCTTCTATGTCTACGAACACCCTGGTATCACCCCTCCAGCTGCTAGTCCTATAGCTCCTTCAGTGCCTATAGTTACGAAGAGAAACTGGGGGCTGTAGAAGGTGGCGCGCTGACGAGACTTTGTCAAGCTCCCCTACAAGTAGACAAGTAAAAACATTACGGGGGGTGCTCAGAACTTTCTAAGAAAGCGGAGGCGAAAGCGTAGCTGGCGCTTCTGTCGATCTGCTGTTGAACTGTGTGGAACGTTGCGGCCGCCCCCGCCACCACGACCAGTGACAGAATCTACCGAAGCTCGTTCCGTCTGCTAGCATTTGCCATTTCGCGGCGCACGCTGAGTCTCCCTTTCTCAGAGCCCTCCTCCCATGTTCTTCCAGTACTGCTGTTTCCCTTTCCTGGCGCTCACGCTCACCGGCTCGCGCTTCAACTTTTTCTTGGACCACCTATTTTCTGTACCTCACAACGCGCGCGCTTGAAACATGGAGATTTGTGGCTCTCACATTAAAAAGCACCCGAAATGGGACCGAGTGCTTCGTATATTCACAAAACTTTTTTTACTTATTTGTTATTGTCGCCTTACTAATTGTGGTTGTAAAAGCAGTGGAGGCCAGGACAGGCAAGGCATTTAGTTATCTATCACGGCGGCTAACGTAATGAGTGACAACGTGCCTCCTGCGGGCCATCCGGTAGATCTTGGTCGCTTGGTTGAGAGAGAACCGGTCGTTTTGGGACTGAAGGTGTGCGCCTGAGAAGGAACCTTCTCACGACATTGCTTCCAAGCTGCGGATCATGCGCAAAGGATTAGCACCAAGGATGGCTAATGTCTGCCAAGAATACGCAAAAGTTGCATGACATACCAATACAAAGCTTCGCGCCCGCATTACCAAAGACGCGCTTGCAGGAGGAAAAGGCTTTGGCTGAAAATAGTGCCTACACTTAAATTAATGCTCACTGCAATCGGAATCCCGCTGCTACAAAAAAATATATATATTAAAGCATTTTGAACGAGATGGGGGCCATTCATGTTCTGCGTAGGCGACTATCGGTAGGCGTTCCATGAGCTCAAATCTATCCCTCCCGGCCGCGGCAGTTGATAATTAACTCAGAAAATGCCGAGAATGTGAACGTAGATATGGCCATACTATGATTTGTGACATCACAAGTTGTGAATAGTGAAACGGGACTGCTGGAGCTTGTCTAAGCGTTTTTTTTTTTTTTCTGCAACAAAGCAGGGACTTGTAAATTATGATAATTGTGCATGTTCTTTAAAGGACGGACAACCGATTTTTGTCGCGTATATGTTCTCTAGCTCATATGAAAGCCAGCGTTTTATATAGCCCACAAGCAATTTTTAAACAAATTGTCGGAAACAATTTTAATTTGGCAGTAAACTCCCTGAAATCGGAAGGGTGGCGGTTCGTAGTGTCGAAACTTGACACTACAATATGTGTCCCTGTCACGTGACCTGCAAACCTAGCAGCTACTGTAACTGCTGAAACGTTTATTTACGCATTGAAAACCTTTTAACACAACTATTTTTATAAGGTTAAATTGTAATGTATTTCTAAGCATTATCTTGAAAATTTTAAAGACACGCCGCCCGCCGTCGCTGGGTTGCTCTCAGTATGGCCAGAGTCCTTCAATGCTTTGTGTGGCTAACTGCAGCCTCCATGCCCAGAATCAACGGCAGCGTTCAGTAAACAGACACAGTGAAGGAGCGTTGACGATTCTGCCTGAGTCAGGGGCGTTTGTTCTGCCAAAATATTTGATTTCAGGTTCCAAATACGCCAACGGCAGCTTACAAAAAAAAAAAAAAAAACGTCGCCCCCCGGGAGAATCGAACTTCCCACCTCCACACCGTGTAGCCAGATTCTACCTATCGTCTTTCCCAACAGATCGCGCATTCGCGCAATATAGACCGTTGCATTAAGAAAAACACAAAGGAACAGGAAAGCCTGTGATTCAAACTTTTTTAGCTGGGAACAACTTTTTAAATATCGTTTTTCATTTCGCATACAGACAAAAGTATGTTGCCGAGCTACTTCATGTCATGGTTGCCAGCATTATTTTTGGGAGGGACACATACGGCTCGTAGATCTAAAAATGTCGATTTAAAAAGTTCTAAGGCGTTATCAGCAAAACCGTTTCTCGTCAAGGTGCTTTAAGTGATGCCCTTTCATTTGGGATAGAGAATATATACTCGACAAAAATCGGTTGTCTGTCCCTTTAAAAGGTGCAAAGTTCAGCTCTTAGCCTTATTAAGCAGGGTCTCTCCCCACGATTTGTGGTAAGATTTGTTTCCGCTTCGGTCAAATGTTTTGCACTGTCGTATATTTATTGACCTAAGCGAACCCCCTTTTCACTGTCGGTGTACGTTTACATCGGCCACAAGATCTGTCCGGCTCTCAGCCGCCATGCTGTGATACACCGCGCGGGTATTTTCTACTCCTGGGTCGCGCCCCACCGTTGCTTGAAGGGCCTTGTAGGTGGTCTCCACGACGTTTACGTGCTCTTTTGCGTCACGAAAAAGTTGAAGGGGAACGTCAGAGTGAAATCTCCACCTCCGTTTATTCATTTATAAAAAATCGAAGCATCGTTTGCTGCTTGAACAAGCGCCGAAACAGCTTCGAAAGGTGCGATCTTTCAGTTAAAGCAAAAAAGAGAATCACTCAGCATTTAATGTTCCTATAATGACTTCCAAGAGTCCAACAGTTTGTCGTTGTGCACCTGCTGTGCACCCTGTCCATTACCTGCCCTACTGCTGCGTGGTTCGGGCCGACATTACCAGGGGTCAACGCCCTTTTCACTTTCCTAATTTTAGCTGAAATTCCGCCCTGCAGTGGACCTAGCAGGCTGTTGACGACGATTTTGTCCACTCATAACCATGGACGTGGGAGCTTGCTTTTTAGGCGCTCTGAGCGATTAATCTAACGTTCCGCTAGTTAAAGCACCCCAATTATGCATGAATTGCACCAATTTCTTCCTAGTAAGAACTGCAACAAACTGCGCATTACTAGGACGTGGCTGCCGAAATCACGCTGATTAGTCTTTCGTTGTATCGACCCGAACTGGCTACACACCAAAGATAACTCAACGGCATTTTTTTTTCCCCGGAAGTTCGGGAGACGACGACCGATTCGACACAGACAGAAGAAACCGCTTAGTACGTGGTAGTCTTGTGTTCAGTTGCAGCTACACCACACCGCTGCTTTACTCGCTTCCCGCTTGTCGCGGCGCTAGCAGCAGCCAGTTGCTAGCCTCGTCAAATAAGTGTGAAGAAAATGACGGAAGGAACTGAATTTGTTCTGCGATTTCTCAACAATTAAGGAATTTTTGCGCCCCCGAGTTGACGCTGGGTGGCGTACGAGAACGTCGGTTCCTGGTTTTGAAACGAACTTGTTTGCTTTCAGTGTCCCTTTATGCAAGCGTTACAGCATTAGCGACTTGACTCTGTCGTCATACTTTCGACGGCGCAAGTGACGAACCAGCACTGCACGCTTTCAAATCGGACGTTGCAATATCATCGACTGGTGCCATTTTGAATTCGCTTTCTTCCTTTCCCTGTCCCCCAAGCACACTGACTTGAGCCTCACATTTGAAAATAGACAAGTACCAGTAAACACGACCTGTCTTCACTCGGGCGTAGCGTGATGTTCATAGGGTGGAACCAAACAGCAAATCCCGCTCGTGATTGGCTGGAGGAAATAGACGTAACTAAAATCATCGGCGAGAAGTTACGCCCCATACCAACGAGTTCTGGCGACGTGAAGATCTCGTGGTTGCGCGCGACAGCTCGCCATCACTAGCCCCTAAAATTACCAAGCAGCCGGTCGGGCTCGTGAGTCCGGCGGCCGTCTTTGATCTTGCTTTCGCTGAGTCATGACTGCAATGTAGCAGTACCACAGAGGCACCATCATCATCAGCCTGTTTGTCCACTAGTGAACACTGCAGGACGAATGACTCCCACGCTCCTGCAACCATTCCTGTCGTTCATTAGAGAGTTATAGCAGATCGGAAAAACGGTTCCGGTACGGTACGCGATACCCGTTACCGGACCGTACCGGGAAGGCTCGTTTTAAGAGTTATAGCAGACCGTAACTACCGGACATGCTACCGTGACTGGGAGCGACTTGGGTTGTACGTCGTTTGGCAATTCTTTTTGAGTCTGTGGCGTATCCTGTGCTGAAATATTAGTTTTCAGTTATCAAAAGCGCTATAGGCAGAATAAAAAAATATATCGAATGCCCCTACGGAGATTCGAACTAGCGACTGCGTGAACATGAAGCGGGCATTTTACTTCTACGCCATCTCAACAGGTGGCGCCAGCTGGTCAAGATGGGCTCTCAGTACACACGGCTGCTGCTTCTAGTTTTTCGTTGTATTTGAGAGTCCCTCGCACTGATACCGCCTGTTCCCCACCCGCCGATTTGTAGCCGGGCCCCATGTTGCTGTTAATACTAGTTATGTAGCCGGTTCACCTTTATTCAACCTAAAAGAAGCTATCGTACATGCGTCGCTCGACGACACAAGCCACGGCAGTTGGGTCGGGACCGGGTTTCGCTTGCTGCTTGAGCTGTCAGAATCGCGCGGATTTCACTTGTTGCAACCTCATTTTCATTAAACGATCTCATATTTACAATTCGTTCGACTAGGCGTGAGCTAAGCGCACATCTACCAAACTCTTCCAAAGCGGCCGTCCGCTTTCGAACGACGGACACGGCACGTCTCGGTACCGTCCGGCCAAGTCGCTCCGGTTTACGGTAGGGTTCTGCGCATGCGCGGTGGGGTCCAGACGGTAGACGTTACCGTACCGGAACCGTTTTTCCGATCTGCTATAACTCTCTATTATTTGTCGTTCCAGCCGTTCCTACAGTGCATTTTTTACCTCCGAGTTTTCTGATTTCATCCCTCAATGGAGTTATCCATCTTCCTCTACACTTCTAGTCCCGTGTCTCGGTAGCCATTCCATTACCGTGTCGGTCCACCGGTTGTCGCTTTTTCCGCCCTTACATGTCCAGGCCAAGTACCCCTCTTCCTCTTAATTTAAGCTAGGGTGTATTCAGAGGCATCACGCGTTAAAAAAAAAAAGAGATAACTTCACAAAGTTGCTTTGAACAGTAGCCCGCCTCTCGCATAACCAGCGATTCCACAAGCGCACCAAAGCCAGTGCGCGGGTATTCTGTACGAGCTAAATCTACGCTTCTTGTGCCGATGTAGTTCTGCTTGCTACGTGTTAGCCCCTACGCATCAAATAATGGGCGGTGGTTGTTGCGGTTTACACAGACCATTTCACAAGATGCTGTTTGCAAAAGATTTCCAAACTTCCGCAATTCCGTTGCGGGCTTCGGGGGTGAGTGGAACACACGCGACAAAGTGGCGGGCTCAAGGCAAAGCCTACAACGGTGCCCTTGAGAAGAGTTGCTTGAATCGCGAGGAAGAGGGAAGCAAGGTACAAAACGAAGAAGCCACAGGCTCGGGGCTATACTTAAATGCTTAGGCCAGACGAGTTGCACGCGATGTCACAACCAGAAAGACTGCAATTAGGCACTCGTCATATCGGGAGCACGGCTGACCGCTCGCGGTGCGCCCCGGCTGACGGCGCGCAGCGATTATCGCGTTTACGATCGGCATAGGCCGGCGATCTTTTTAAAGCCTGCGTACCCTGCCTGCGCGACGACGCAGCGCAGTTTCGCCCCCTCAGCTTGACGTCCTATCGCGGAAGCGTCAGTTCAGCAGGAAGAAGTCGCGGAGTTTTCCGACAGGCTTGCCAGTGACAGCCTGAACGGAAGCAGCCCGTGGCAAAAGAACTTGGGGTTCGTGCTAGTTCTACATCCCCCCCCCCCCTTTTTTTTTTAATTTCTGCAAGTCGTAATGTGTCGTGAAAAACAGGCCGAACGGGACGTCCGCCAGCAAGTTGACGTGTTGGCTTAACGCATTCATCGCGTCACCTGTACATTCTTTCGCACCTCATGTGCGTTATTATGTCAGAGCTCTGCATGGCGGCACCATTCGCAAAGGTGACTTTTCAGCGAAGGGCCAGGATTGTCAAGCTGCGGCCGCGAGCAGCACAGCGATTTTTGTTACTTGCAATTATCATCAGCCTATTTTACGCCCACTGCATGATGAAGGCCTCCCCAACAGACTTCTTACTGCTCCCCTCCTGAACTCTACGAATCCGTTTCTTTGCCACCAACTGTTCATATCTCGTCCCTCCATTGAGTTACGTCAGTTCTCAGTCATACCCGTTCAGCTTAGACCCACTTCATCTTATGCTTAACTTGGATATCTTTTACCCCAATTCGCTCCCTCATCCAAGACGCCCGTTTCCTATTTCTAAGCGTTGCTCCTATCATTCCTCTTTCCACCGATCGTTGGGCCGACCTAAGTTACATATAAAGTCAGTAGGTTGCATACAATGCGTTGTAAATACATAATATCGTGGTTATAGATGAATTTTCATGAAACCACGCCCCGTTTCTGGTCGCTGAGCCAGTCTAAAACGGATCGAATGCTTTCAATTTGTAGGGTGTTTTGGTGTGTAGGGATTATGCGACGCAACTCTGTACTAAGTTGCTGAATGCTCAGGCACGTTGTTCCTAGGATTTAAGCAAAAGAAGAACAAGAACAAAAAAAAAAACACAAGCCACAAACCAATGCAATCACTAACTCCTAAGCCAAAAAAAGTATTGCTCTTCGACCCTATTTCTTCAAATTTAAATTTCACTTTAAAAACTCGGGCGTGCCGCGGCTCACACATACGTGCCGAAAAAAATAAATCGCCCCATGTATCAGTTTGAAACTTCGCCGCCTACCTTTATTATACGTCAACTAATGAACTCAAGTTCCTCACTGTCAGAAGTTAAGCCCGATGTCACGTGTTACACAATGTTCTGGAGTTGCACGCCGTCCTTCGGAATACAGAACTTGTTTATTACGAAATAAGTTGTTACCCGCAGTAGAATACATCTTTAAAGCAGTAAATGTTCATTTATTCTGAACATCGGCTACTAAACAACCCTGCGTGACCACTAGGATTGTTGCGAATGCACGGCGCCTACGCGGGTCCCGTAAAACTCTACTTCAGAAATCCACACATTGGGCAATCCTGGTACGCTCTTTGAACCCCTACACAACCCAATATGGGTTTTTGAACCCACTAAATCTAGTATTCATTGAACCCGACCTTTGAACCAAATAAAAATCTAATAAAACATGGCAGCAAGACACCTTGCACTAAAGCAAAATAGCTCGAACTGTGTCTTCCACCGTCTCGGGAGAACTGTAAAAGAAACCCTGACACTCAAAACGCTACCGAGTCAGCAGAGTGGGCCGCTTTTTACTGCCACGTAACGCATATTAAACCCCTGCATTAAGCAAAAGACCTACCCACCGTGCGTCGCAGAATGTGCCGTGTTGAGTGATGACAATGCAACAACACGCAACAAAAAAAAACCTTGAGAATGAAAAGAATGTCATAGACACACACGCACAATTTATTGGAAACCACCATTAGGTTGCTTACACTCACAGGCTTTTATCATGCTGCACTCGCGACATTCAGGCGAAACACGGAACGCGAGAACAAAAATCAAAAGCACACCGCGTTTAATAAGTGTGCCCCACAGTTTTACGCAAGTTAGCGCGTCAGTTCAGGTTCGCCTGTATCAGTCGCTACGCTTAATTCCTTGGTTAGATAATCTGCCTACGATGCGCGCTTAAGCTTGCGAGGCTGTTACACGCTAACCGCACGTAAGTGTGCGACGGTTTGGTTTAATTTTTTCAAATACAGCGTATGAAAGACAGCAATGTCATAAACGCGGGCACCACACCAACACGACGGGAAAACGCACACCATGCACGTGCAGCCTAATATAAACGCAGGCATACTACAGCTCGACAACTGAGCAGAAGGGTGTGAAACAAAACGGCAGCAACTCAAGATTACTAACAAAAAAACACAGTAACAACTTAAACAAGGCACATCCGTGAATGTCGTGCTCGCTTGCACGAGCAGCCGCACCGCCGGTTACCGCCCTTTCCACGCCACCACGGAAGAAACCGCGTCTGTTTTCGCCGGAGCCGGCACGAGCGGCCCCGGCGCAGCAGACGGCGATCCGAAGCGGCGAAGGAACGAACGTACAGCCAGATCGGTTCGGGTGCTGGTGCAGGACCGCGGGGTGCCTAATTCCACTCTTTACGTGTGTGCTCAACCTGGAAACAGACCAGGTAAGGGGGGGCACCTCCCGAAAACAAAAGCCGCCCGCCGGCAGCGGCCATTTGCGTCCCTCCTCCTCCTTCTCGAGAGTGTCTCACTCCCTTCCTCCTCCTCCTCCCTCGCCCGGAGAGCCGATGCGCGCATGCGCGCCGGCGGAGCAGATTCGTCGGCGGCGGCGGCGACGCGCCTTCAGGGAAGTCGTCGTCGGGGGACGCCGGAGGCCTAATCCGACGTCGGCTGCCAGGCTTATCCACGTCACGGCCGCTGGGCCGCGGCTCTTTGGTCACAACTTTGCTCGGAATACGGACTGCTTAGCGCGCAGCGTTGGTGGGAGGGGGTTTGAGATGGGAATAAAAAGCCACACGAACCGGCGCTTCCGCTCGTCGGCGGCTTCGGGGAGGGTGGAGGAGGGGGCAGGGAGGAGAGACACGGGAGATAGTGCTCGCAGAGAAAAATCAAGGTGAGGCGACAAACACAATTATGCGCAGAGAGAGAAGAGCCGAACGGGTACGCACACACAGGCACGATCGGCGAAAGCAGAGAAGGGGGTTCAAACAAAGTGACCGGAAGGGAAGTGTGCTGCAGCCAAGTAGCCGGCGGACAGAAGAGAGATCGGCATACGTGAGTGAGACAAATCAAGAAAGCGTCAACCGAAAGGGAAACAACGAACCAAGACGTGGTCATGGAAACTCGGGACATACCTTGGTTACGGTCAAGAAGGGCTATGTGGGAATGGCAGGACCAGGGAAACTAACAGGGAGAGCAGGGGTTTCAAACAAGAAAGGACAGGAGGTGATGGTGAGCGTCGACCTGCACGCTAAGCGTCGGAGTGCAGCAGTCGGCATCCGCCGTTCGCTCGACAGACCGGAGAGAGAAAATAGTGCGCTCCGCGCTGCGCCTCGAAAGCTTCCCATTGCTTACATCACGCTTGTAACTTCAAAACAAACGTCACACAAAATTGCCGTAATTTATTTCTAACGACCATATTTTGAATTAAGCAAAAAATTTACCTCTACGCCGCAAGGCGTTGTTTTGTTCTTCCGCAGCGTCCGGCAGCGTGCGGAAGCGAACAAATGCGCCCTCGCGGCGGCTCCCCGAAGCTTCTTTATCGAGAAATTATGCCGCGTCGCGCGCTCGCCGCTTGTTTCGTTTTGGATGCGAGCGTCCGCGCGTCGTTTCCCTGCTCTTTGCCTGGGCGGAAGCAGTACGCGGTTGTCGACAAATTTAAAGAACGCAGTACTGGCAAGCGTACGAAATGTGCTGAGCGGACGGCATGCATTTGGACACTTTAAATAATTCCCTCGAGGTGCTCAGAAATTAAAGCAGAATTGCGGACCGCGTTCGCATTTGTTGCTGCAAGGAGACGCAAAATAAACAATGTTTTATGAAATTTCGTCTGGGAGAAAATGAACAGTTCACATAAAATTTTTCAATGTATTGCACAAACCTGTACTGTTATCACGTTTTGATTATTTATTATTGTTTTTGTTTTTTTCACCACGACTCAGGGACGCAAAAATTATATACCATTTGTTATAGTTTATCGTTTCTCATTATAGCGCGGTAATTTATGTTTCTACAACCTTATTATTCGATCTTACATATTCCAACACATGGCATCTAAGTTTTTGTGCAAATTCCTCAAATTATTGAGCAGCCCTTCTGAACATGAGTGATGGATTTTGAATACGCGGGAAATAAGCGGTTGTTTAACGGACGAGCAATTCGAATGGAAAGCGGGTGACAGCGGTGCACAGAGGTCCGTGTAAACGCATCGGGGAACATAGATGCAATGCGCAGGCGTTCAGCGCTGAACGCGCGTTCGCGCCTGCCCAGCTCGCGTGCGACGCGTGCCGACAGGCGCCGGGCGGGCGGAAGGGGAAATCAGTTCTCGTTTGCTTAGCTTCGATTTTGCATTGGCTTTCCATTAGAAGCCGGGGATGAAACATTCAGCTTGCCGGAGTGGTTCCGGCCAGCTTTGTAAACACAGCGTGCGGAGCGCATTATTCATGCAACGTCTGTTCACCCAACACGGCCCGCATGATGCTGCAGGTGCGCAGACAAACACACAACTTGGTCGCACGGACCGAACCCACGTGGCTGACAGAGGCAGAGGAGCCCGTTTCATTTTTCATTGTGTGCGCTTTTTTTTTTCTTTGTCTTTCTCGCTTTGTCGATGCTTCCGGCGGGGGAGAACACACGCGAGAGACGAAACGTAAGTTCCCGTATTTTTCAGGATACTGATTGCAGCGGTAGTAATGGTAGTCGTCGCGTCGTCGTCGTCGTCGTCGTCGTCGTCGTCGTCGTAGTAGTAGTAGTAGTAGTTGTAGTAGTAGTAGTAGTAGCAGACCCGCCGTGGTGGCTCAGTGGCAGGCGTTGTGCTGCTGAGCACGAGGACGAGGGTTCGATTCCCGGCCGCGGCGGCCGCTTTTCTGATGGAGCCGAAAAGCAAAAACGCGCGCGCGTACGAGATTTCGGCGCACGTTAAAGATCTTCAGGTGGTCAAAATTAATCCGGAGCCCTCCACTACGGCGCGCCTCATCGACTGCGTTGCATAAGCGCGTTAAACCCTGCAATCAATCAATTAGTAGTAGTTGTAGTAGTAGTAGTAATAGTAGTAGTAGTATAGTAGTAGTAGCAGTAGTAGCAGCAGTAGTAACAATAGTAATAGTAGGAGTAGCAGTAGTAGTATAGGCATTTTAGGGCGCAAAGTCGGAAGGCCAAATAGCTCCAAAGGGAGTAACCGATTGAACGGGGAAGCTTCAATTCATAAATGGCGTCACAAATGGCTAGGTCTGTTTCTAGTCTGGGTGGTAAACAAAATTCTGAGGTCCTTCATTTGATCAGAGTGAATCTATCACGAGAAGTTCCTCGAGATTCTTTAGTTCATGCCTAGTGATATTAGTGTGTATGCGTGTGTGTGAGTACTGTGTTTGTGAGTGAGCGAGAGTGCGTGCGTGCGTGTGAGTGTGTGCGCATTGAGCAGGCCTTGCCGTTCGTTTTGGAAATTAAGAACCTTAGATAATACGTGTCTGTTTGTCAATATGATTCCTTTTTTTCGAGGAGAGTTTTCTTCAGAAGTGCTTCTATCGTCACCTTGGTATTTGAGTACAATTATGAAGCATTGCCGCAGACCCAGGCGTCAGCTTGCGCAATACAAACATTTCAGTTTCTGTGGGTATTAATATGTTGAAACTTTCGTGTATTTTTTCTTATCTGTACTCATCTGAAAGCTAATTTCTATATGGTCGCCTTCCCGGCTAATAATTTTTACGGATAAGATCTATTCTGTGACGTCGTCGCAGCCCAATGAAACGTAATATGAACTGGTTTTTGTCTTTGGCAAATTGGATTCGAACGAATCCATATATCGTGGTAGTGTGGCGATGGCATCGTAGGAAACATGCAACCTCCGCAAAAAGTCTTCGTAATGTGACAAAATATGTTTAAGTCTAAGATGTGACGAGGAGGTACTGAGCCTGACAAAGAGCACATATTTTGACAGATTGATCATTTAATAAGATACAACGTGTATACGCTACGGAGGCATCGGCCGGAAAACGCGCACAAACGGTAGAGCACGCTTAAGCTCTCTAAGCCCTAGCAAAAAGAAAGAAAAGAACAGGGTTTCAGTTTAGACCATCAGTTACCTAGGTTGAAGCTGCTTCGTCTAATTTTAGAAACCACGTGCGTTTTTGTCTCGTTTCGTATGCCCTTATTGAACCTGTATGTTCTAGGCCTATGAATGCACATTAGTGCCTCCCAGAGCCACAGTGAACACTCAAATCGATACATGTGGCAGTGTAGGTTCATACGCCACATTTTAAAAGGTCAAATTTCGCGCCAGCAGTAGAGCATGATTCGAATGGTGAAGCCTACAGCTGCACACATGTATACATAAAACACGGTGTAGTCGTATTTACCGGCATGAGTTAAATTAACGAAAGAAGTTCAGTGTGATTTCGTTTAAAAGAGGCCTATTGTGTGCACGTTTGAGCCTGCATTCACCTTAAAAGAAACTATCACAGAAAAAAACAGCGCCACAAAAGCACGATTGCGAAATTTGCATATTGCATTATATGCCTTGCAGCTGCATCTGTTTACCACAACGTGCACACACACCTAAAATAAGAAAAAACAACGCTGAGAGATCTTGCTTTGTAAAGCACTCTTAGGATTATGCAAACCATTTTTCAACGGGAGGAAAAGTAACCTACTCTCGGCGTTCTGTTTCTTTCTGTCTGCAGTAAACGCAGCCATGCAGCGTTACCGTTTAAATTTGTCAAGCTGAATGTCTGATATGGACTACAAAGAGCAAACTTTAAGTTTCGGTTCTCGCATCGCACAAGCCCGCTTAAGCAATCCGGCAAAAACAACATCTTTTAAAAACCGCTCCCGGCGCTCAGCCTAATACTACCCGAAATACACTAATAAAAAAAAACACAGGTTGCCCTTGCCCCTCAATCTCAAGCCAATGTACGCAGAAAAGTTAAAACACCTCCTCTGACACGGGCGTATAACGCCTGGGCCGGGCGAAATTAATGGTGGTAGCTTGCTCTGCTGTTTCTGCAATCTTGTAATGGTCTTCCGGCAGCTGAGAATAAGTATTTCGGACGCTTAAAAATGTCCGTTAGCGCCTTATAACGGCAGATAATTGTCTCCTTCGTTGTCCCCCTGTGTGCGCGCTGCGGTGACGCTGTGCTGCCTTGTTGCTGGGCTGTTTTGTAGTCCTGCTGTTATTGCTGTCGCTGTTTATATCCGCCCCACAGATATATGCACGCAAATTGAGAGGATCGTGTATTAACTGGAGCTCAAGGTTTGACTCTATAGTGGGAGGCGACTCAAGTTGAAAGCCGTGGAGGTTATTAAGAGGAGGTTGGATGCATGCAGAAAAGTGATGAGGCGGAACGCGATGAGCGCATGCGAAAATTACAGAAGTTCAAAACAAAACGAAGGCAATCTTGATCGATAAAGTTGGTGATGTTACGTATAATTATTGACTGTGCCAGGCAAGGTGTTTTTTAATAATAATAATAATAATAATAATAATAATAATAATAATAATAATAATAATAATAATAATAATAATAATAATAATAATAATGACAATAATCATCGCACTGGCTCAATGACACAGGAGCGGCGAATTTCATAAGGCGTGTTTGGAGTCCTACGATCTTTCAAACGAGAACCATACGCACTTTGCCTGCCCTTTGGCTTGTGGCGACACATCATAGCCGCTGAGGAGAAGCTGCATCAGTTGCGTCTACCCCCCGGCCATTAACCGGAAGGGGGGGTTTCTCCTCGCCGTTCCCACGCGCAGGCGCACTCGGGTCCGGTTAACACTGTACGAAGGGAACATGCGGCGCACACGGAGTGCTAAAACTCTCTATTCTTGCTTGCTCTCCCTGCTACGGAGTCGGTGACCGATACAATTCTTGGTTTGACGACGCTTGCGCCCACGAAGTGCTTGTGCGGGCCAGGCCGATTCATGCAAGAGTTCTTGTTCCTAATGTTACATATATGACCACAAACTCAGAGAGAGAGAGAGAGAGAGAGAGAGAGAGAGAGAGAGAGAGAGAGAGAGAGAGAGAGAGAGAGAGAGAGAGAGAGAGAGAGAGAGAGAGAGAGAGAGAGAGAGAAAGGCGACATGTTGGCCGGAATTTCTACACCGACACGCTACTCGGGCGAAGGGAGGACAGGAAAGTCCCGGTAGAAGATTACAAAGCTGGAGAGGCGGAGACGCATCCCTTACGCCAGCAGAGCTCGATGGCTCTAGCTGACCAAAAGTGGGACCAGTGAATGCGTTGTGCCCTTCGACTTAGAAGCGCGTGTTAGAGACAGTTCTTTGGCCTACACGATAAACTTCAGCGTGGCAATTACCGAAGTAGCGATTAGGACAGTGGGATAGTGCGTTCCCACTAAATGCCCTCTTTGCATGCACGGCGCGGCGAACGCGGGTATGCGCCGACCTGACGCTAGGCCTAATGTTCCACTTGAACCTCTGACATCGTCAGCAGGTACCCATAGTTTAACGTCGAATGGTCAGCGTTACGGCCACGTAGCGTTATGCGTAAATATCGACCTAACAAGTGTGATTGGGCAATGCTCTTATTCACTGAAACGGATCCAAGAAGAAAAATACGAAGTATGAGGATGATGATAGTGAGACGCACAACACACTCTGGAAATGGACACTATAATGCTTTCGTATTCACTACACCATAAGGGAATCAAAAGCTTCCTCGCATTTTTTTTTATTTCCTCCTGCTCCATTATTACCTACGTAGATATTTACATTGTCAATAGTATTCGTATTGTCTTATAATGGACAAATTTTTTGTACATGAGTTGTGATAACAAGAAAGCCCTGTAAGTCCACCGTCTCATGAGTCCACCGTCCATCGTCCCACCGAACCATCCATGGTCATCCCATCCAAACAAAAAACCATGGCGGGTGCAGTGTGTGGTGACGTAGACATTCTTTGCATCGAATGACGACATAAAACCAAAGATCACAGGAGCTCGATGAAAAAAAGGAAAAGGGAAACGTTGAGGTAATGCCTCATCTTCATAAAGTGCCGCACAACATAAAGAAAATTGCTTCGCGGCATGGCGTTCAAGTGGCGTTTTCAGCGCCGTGTAACCTGTCCGGACTGTGTGCGTGCATTGAAAATGCGGGAGAAAAAAACGCGCCTGCAAAACATGTCAAGAAATACGTAAAGTGTTAGCACAGGGTCATTTACGAAATTCCGTTGAGTTACGAGAAGGTTTACGTCGGCCAAACAGGCCGAATCATCACCGAACGGCTGAGGGAGCACTGCACGTTGGTCGGTTCTCAAGAAGCTGGTCATCTTGCCTTCACTGTCGTCATTGCAAGAGTGAGCCATTATTTGAGGCATTTTCTTTCGAAATGAGCCGGATCCACGAACTGAAACTAAATAAGATAAATTTGAAGTGACAAGAAAAGCTCGGTGACTTTCACCCAAAAAGAAATATGCAAGAAAACAGGTGAGATAATGCTCTGCAAACGTCTACGCTGTTCGTATCGGAAATGAGCCAGATCTTGCTGTTTCACGGATCAAAATGAGCAAAATCCAATTGCCCAATGGGAGTTTGCTTTTTGGCTTGACTGTTCGGACTGTTTCGCGGGTGTTTTCAGATTTCTGTTTTTCTTTTTTTTTTCGCTTTTCGGAGCTTTTTTTCGCTTTTCGGAGACGTCGATTAGGAAATCGGCGAAAGATCTGTCTCCAGACATCGACGACAAAGTGAACGGAATAAGAAGTGAACGAAATGAAACATTGATGTGAAACAATCATTAAAATAATGAAACAGTCTCTCACGTCACTTCGGAGTAACTCTGGTTTTATTCTGTTTTTTTTTTGTTCCCATATTTACCCTTCTAGTACTTAACTAAATAGCCGCCGCTTACAAGCCCTGGCAAATCCTCTCTCTCTCTCTCTCTCTCTCTCTCTCTCTCTCTCTCTCTCTCTCTCTCTCTCTTTGAGGGTAGGAACCACTTCATTAAGGTGAAAAAGATATGAGCAGCGTTCTTGTGAAGTGTTCTGGAAATTAGTTGCAAGGTAATAAAGGGCATGCTGACGTAGTGAGCGGCGTCAGGCGTGCCCAACAAAGTTAACCTACGGAAGAGTTCGAAAAGAGCTTCTAATGATGCCAAAAGGACTCGTCTACTCTTCATGCATAGTTCTGCTGTTCTTAAAGCCCTGTTGCATATGTTTAATGCCTTTTCCTCCAAAACATCATCTCACCATTCTTGAAAGTCAATTTAAATAAAGTTTTCATAAGACTTCTGCATCAACGTAATTGTTTCAATTCAATATTAGCCAAATCCAAATCGTAACATTGCTCAAATTCACCGCATAATTGGTAAGTACTTGTGGCCATAAACTTCCAGTAGTTGACATGTGACACATATCATATAATAGCTTTGACAGCGTTGCAGTTAGGTCCGGTAACAAACTTCCGATTTTTTTTTTTTCAAATTCGCTTTAGGTGGATTTGGCGAGTTTCGAAAAAAAAACGACTCATTTGATAGTGTGACGATCCTTGCAAAAGGAACTAAAATAGAGAGGGAAATACTTGAAGCCTTCTACATGAGCCAACAGCAGGAAGGAGATTGCATCAGCGTACCGTCCATTTCCCTCAGCAATAAAGAGATCGCATTCCTACAAAACTGAGCTGAAGTTATAGAAAAGCAGAAACTGTTAAGTGAACGATAGCGTATTTACCGAAACATTCGTACTAGTAGGCGCATGCGTTGGCTTGGTTGTTAACACGGTGTATCGTTTTTTTTTTCAAATAAATGTCACTTGCTAGTACAGCGTGCGTGTTTTCTCATCTCTCCTTCATGTTTGAGTCTTTTTTCGCTGTTTTTTTTTTCCTTAAATATGTGCTAACTGGCCCAACAAGCTGTCTTCGTGAGTATGCTCGTTACCTGACAAGGACGAATGTGTGGCGTCCATATAAGGAGGACCTCGCGGAGTTTTAATCGAGTAAGGTGTTGAAGAAGGCGCACGCGCTGGGGATGAAATTCTATCCTTCTCAAAGCTTGTAATGGCAGTTTTCGGGTCAGTCACGATTTTCTTTGCTGGTGTGGGGGATATGGCAAGCGCAATGGCTGCTTTTTTCACCATGACGAAGGGCCTTCAAAAAGCGCACCACAGATAACGTGGGGCAAACAAAGCTCTCGTCCTGTTGTTCGGTTTGTCTAACGTTTTCCGTATTGCTCTTTTTGAAGGTTTCGTCAAGGATATTCACCAACTAGTCCAGCTCGCTATTCTGCTGCGGCATCCTCTCCCGTCTGTGGGGGAGTGAGTTAGTGAATAAACTTTATTTACACGAGCTTCAGGCGCTGATGGTTGGGTGCCCGGCCGGTGGGGGCCTCCTCTATCCCGGAAGCCCTGGTCCGCGCTGGCTGCCGTGGCCATCTGCACCAGGCTACGCTGGACTGAGAGGTCGGTGCTGGCAAGTGGGCCCGCCCATTGCTCGTACGTTGGGTGAGGATTGGCGGCAAGGGATGGGATGTTCTGACACTCCCATACCATGTGGTACAGGGTGCCAGGTAGGGGACAGATTGCAGGTAGCGCAGTAGAGGGTGGGGTACAGGGCACGAAGGAGAGTGGCGTCATATGAGAATTCATTTGAAGTCGACTACAGGTAGTCCCCTCGGCTCTGGATAAATGGTGGGGATGTGGTGGCGGGAACTGTCGTCGTTCGTGGGGGTAGTGGGCCAGGATGTCTGTGTATGGAGTAAGAGTACCGGGCTTGGGATAGCGAAGAGGCTGCGTGTCTCCGCCTACTTGAGAAACGGCCCTGTGAGTATGAACGCGCGCAGCGGCGTGTGCCGCCTCGTTTCCCTCGTAGGGCTCGTGTCCGGGGGTCCAGATAATGTGTATTTCCGGCAGCTGGCGCACACTTTGCAGAATTTCGAGGGCCGCGGGTGTTATGCGACCTAGCAGGAAGTTGCGGCAGGCGGTAAATAACCCTGCTCATTCCCTGCCCCTGTGACCATGGCCGCTCTGTCTGCGTATTCCGCGGCGTCGACGTAGAACGCTCGTTCCTACTCCCAAAGGCGGCGTTGGAGAGCAGCCGCCCTGGCTAGGCGTCGATAAACGTTGTATACAGGGTGCACATTTCGAGGAAATGGAGAGGTACGGATATGCGCCCGCTGTGGGTCAGTAAGCACCACTTTTTCCCAGTGCTGGCAGGCGTAAGTAATGTGGAGCTGTTGAACAACTGTGCGCCCCGTTGCCCTGCTGGAGAGTCGTTGCAGTTGCCCTATTCTCTGCGCCTCAAGAAGCTCTTCGAGGATGTTATGGTTACCCATTGCTTCGAAATTTTCAGTAAATGCGGTGGTGGGAATGCCAACCGCATAATGCAGTTCCGAATAATGCAGCTAAGCTTATCCTGTCCAGTTTTTTTGAGAGCCATAAACGCGCTACATACGTGATTCGGCTGATAATAAATGCCTGCACAAGCCGTACGAGATTTCTTCGAGGCCATGATGCCTATTCGCGACGCGACAGACGAGGTGTCGAATTCGAGTGTAGTGCTCAAATTGTTTCTGAGTTGGAGCCATCAGCTCGTATTCTGAGGCGGAACACCCTGATCCGCGGAACTCGAGGAATAGTGTGACCCCGTACTTTCAGCTGAATATCTGGGGTAGCTTGAGGGTGTCTGCGCCCACGAAATGAAGAAATGAAAGTTGGTAGGGAAGGAGTTCTGACTTATGTAGAGAACACGCAAGATCTCGAGGGGTTACGCAGTCACAGGCGATGTCAGCAGCTTGTTGGAGCGTTTCTTCAATGTCGCCATTCTTGCCTCCGGACATCCATAACGTTATATCATCGGCATATATATAATGATGATGGCCTGGCAGGGAAATGAGTAGCTGATAAAGTTTAATCATGGCCACGTTGAACAGGAAAGGGGACAAAAAGGAGCCCTGTAGAGTGCCCCTACTGTCTATCGTAATAAAGTCTGATTCCAGTCCGCCAATGACGAGCCGGGTGGTACGGTCAGAAAGAAAGTCTTTGATCTAATTATAGGCACGTTGACCAATGCTGAAATCAGCAACGTTCTCCAGGATAGCGTCGTGGCAGACGTTGTCAAATGCCTCAGTTAGATCTAGAGTAAGAAAGGCCCTGGTTTCCAGCGGAGAGCAGCCGTAGCCATCGATTACCTGATGTTTGAGGCGTAACATGACGTCTTGCGTGGAAATTCCGACACGAAAGCCAACCATAGTGTGTGAAAGAGAAGCTGGTTATTCATAAATTGATTAAAGCGAGCGAGCACAGCGTTCCTCGTGTTAGTGGACAGAGAAACGAAGAGTATATATGACCGGTTGCTCGATAATTCAGAGGCGGTGGCTGATGAGAAGACGGCATGATAGATCGACACGTCGTTGTCTTAAGAGTTGTTCATTATGCGCACCTTTCCCTTTCTCGTCCCTGTGTCAGTCTGCGCTCAAGTACACCTGCTGCAAAATTCCACTTCCGAATGCCACGCTCTCGCGCACACTCCCTTTCGGCACTTGTAGGCAAATACGGCGAAACAACAACACAAATGAACATACAGCAGCGGAGTAAAAAAATCCCCAAGAATTCTTCGAGTATATACCATTAATCTTTGGTAGCAATAGAAAGAGGAAATATTGATTTTCTGAACAACTTTAAGTGGTTAGGCCTTACAGGTTAAATATCGCGCTTCGTTGTCGGCCAGTTCAATCTCAAGTTGACAGATGACTGCGTAATACGAACAGGACCGCAGTCGTCGTCCTAGCGCAACAGTGCGGCGCGTGCACAGCACAATGGCTGCGGCTGCGGCCTCGACCAACCAGGAGGAAACGTCTAACGAAGCGGGTTGTCCATCGCACACGCGGCAGCCCCCCGCTTCGGCAGAGCACATTGTCACCGGAACCTGGTGGGCAAACCATGGACAACTTTTTTTTTTTTTTTTTCACTAAAGGGAACTTGACAACTCCACGTGTTGGAGAACTCTTGGTTGTCGTTAACGGGAAGAGGAATGGGGATTTCGCTGCTTCTTACGCCGGATGGCCCATCACTGTTCCTTACGAGAAACTGATGATTATCACAAAATCACGCGTCGTCAGCTCCCACAGCTAGTGAGAAGAAGATAAATTAACTGTGTATCCTGCCTGGAAAGACGCACACGCGTAGACATGCTCATACTCTCCTAAAATTATTAAACAAGTACTCTACTAATGCTCCCAAAGCTCTGGCTTCGCATTCCGCTCTGAAAAAAAAAAAAAAAAAGGTCATAGGTGTGTAGATCAGAGCAAGAAAAAAATTGCAGCGAATCCATGGTGTGAACGAGTTTGGACAGAGAATTGCCAAACTAGTGCAAGGAGCAAAACAGGTTTGTTTGTAATTTGCGATTTAGCGTACTTCTCCCTTATCTAGTTTAATGAAATTTGGAAGCACTACAGTTCTATCCTAGCAGACAAACGCGGGACTGCCCGTTCCATGGGGACGTTTTGATGCTGCTGGAATGGCCCGATGTCATTGGTAATTAAATTGTGACTGGTAGTTGTTCGTGATACTGGCTGAGATAAATTAAAACTGTTCACAGTTGTGTCGTTCGGAATAGTTTCGGCAAAACAGGACTTGCTGCCGTTTTTCTGCATCCAAGCTCGTCCTGTAGTCTGTAGATGTCCGTGTCTTAACAGCAGACGGTAATTCTGAAATGTTTACAATTCCGCGGTGAACGAACAAGTCATAACGAGTAGACGAAAGTATAGATAATGATATAGTCTGCTTAGCAGCCACAGTTGCAGTATGATTTTTTCTAACATGTCAACATTAAATTGTGAACTACGGAGAGTTCGCGAGAAAGTTGGATTTGGCGCGGTATACTGCTCATCTCTCTCTCTCTCTCTCCCTCTCTCTCTCTCTCTCTCTCTCTCTCTCTCTCTCTCTCTCTCTCTCTCTCTCTCTCTCTCTCTCTCTCTCTCTCTCTCTCTCTCTCTCTCTCTCTCTCTCTATCTATCTATCTATCTATCTATCTATCTATCTATCTATCTATCTATCTATCTATCTATCTATCTATCTATCTATCTATCTATCTATCTATCTATCTATCTATCTATCTATCTATCTATCTATCTGCCTTGCAGGTGTTGATCTACTTTCAGTTGAAAGTCGAAACGATCGAAATTACCAGCGTCCCACCTGGCGATTG